>NC_138545.1:9900653-10218153 GCF_964234715.1 Podarcis melisellensis | reverse complement strand
CAGACAGAAAGTTGATTCTCAATGGAAAGTGGGCTGATTCAGAACAAAAGCAAGGAGGTGTTCCCCACTATGCTCCTGAGTAGAACTTGGAGCATCTCCCCATCATCCTGACCTTGGGCTCCATCAGTGCTTTTTTCTGGGGGGATGCATACCCCTAAACATTTTGTGAATCTTTGTACTTTTGTCCATTTACTGTATTTATTTTTTCCTGATTTGAACTATAAAATAGTGATTTTCTTGAGTCAAAATGAGAGTACCCCTAAACATTTTTAACAGGAAAAAAAAGCACTGGGCTCCATGGGTAGCTAGTTGTTCTGATTGTTCTTGAGATCTGGGCAGTTTTTGTGAAGGCAGGAAGCACTGTGTGAAACAGAGCGGTGCCTATAAGCCAGTCTTTGGAAGTGGGACTAGACTGGTTGTGAGCCCAAGTAAGTTTCAGTTCTTTATTCTTTCCATTCTTTTGTAACAGTTTGGAGATAACCTCCTACACCATAAACACCCCCCACCCAAAAAAACAACCAAAAACGTAGGTCTTTCAGGCATTCATCTTCTTGTTGTTGTTATTGTTTAGTTGTTTAGTCGTGTCTGACTCTTCGTGACCCCATGGACCAGAGCACGCCAGGCACTCCTGTCTTCCACTGCCTCCCGCAGTCTGATCAAACTCATGCTGGTAGCTTCGAGAACACTGTCCAACCATCTCATCCTCTGTCATCCTCTTCTCCTTGTGTCCTCAATCTTTCCCAACATCAAGGTCTTTTCCAGGGAGTCTTCTCTTCTCATGAGGTGGCCAAAGTATTGGAGCCTCAGCTTCAGGATCTGTTCCTTCCAGTGAGCACTCAAGGCTGATTTCCTTCAGAATGAATGCGTTTGATCTTCTTGCAGTCCATGGGACTCTCAAGAGTCTCCTCCAGCACCATAATTCAAAAGCATCACTTCTTCGGCAATCAGCCTTCTTTATGGTCCAGCTCTCACTTCCATACATCACTACTGGGAAAACCACAGCTTTAACTATATGGACCTTTGTCGGCAAGGTGGTTTCTCTGCCTTTTAAGATGCTGTCTATGTTTGTCATCGCTTTTCTCCCAATAGTGTGTAAACTGGGTAAAGGTTTGTGTGTGAGAGAGATAACATCCATGGTTTATTAAGCTTCCAACCCAATTCATTTGTGGGGAGATTGTACAATGTCACATCAAGCAATAAAATACAGCCTGTGCACACTTACTTGGGAGTAAACCCCAGTGCACACAGAGGGAATAACTTCTGAGCCAGCATGCATAAGATTCTGCCCCCAAAAGACCAACAATAGGATGAAAACTATGAATGATTAAAGCAAGAGGAGTTAATATCCATATCAGCAAAATGAAATGTGGGTTGGGTTGCATTTCAACTCTTGCTTCAAACCCAAGCTTTAAAGGACTTTAGGTAATCAGGGACAGCAGTGGCAGGGAGAGGGCTTTTTGAAAGGCTTCAGATCACTGTGGGAATGCAAACACAAAAAATGTGGTCTTTGGCAGGAGAACCGTTCTGCAGGTGAATCCCAGTAAGTTTCATGACCGATTTTTGTTGCGAACAGATGGAGCTAAAAGTGTTGTGTGGGTAATTGTTGAGGACAGTTGCAAATGACCCAATGATGATGATGATGATGATGATGATAATAATAATAATAATAATAATAATAATAATAATAATAATAATAATAATTTATTATTTGTACCCCGCCCATCTGGCTGGGTTTCCCTAGCCACTCTGGGCGGCTTCCATAGAAACCAAAAATACACTAAAATATCACAGATTAAAAACTTCCCTGAACAGGGCTGCCTAAAGATGTCTTCTGAATGTCAGGTAATTATTTATCACTTTGACATCTGATGGGAGGGCGTTCCACAGGGCGGGCGCCACTACCGAGAAGGCCCTCTGCCTGGTACCCTGTAGCTTTCCTTCTCGCAATGAGGGAACCGCCAGAAGGTCCTCGGCGCTGGACCTCAGCGTCCGGGCAGAACGATGGGGGTGGAGAATGTGGGTCGTGGTGGGGCCTTTTTAAAAAATCAACTTTTTAACGGCAAGAGAGTCATTCTCACCTCAGCCCTGTCTAGTTGTGCTAAAAATATTGGTATTTTATTAATACATGTAACCTTTACCATTTGGATAGGATTATTTGTTTGTTTAATTTGCTAGTCGCTTTATCTTGCCCAGGGCAACCCAAAGCAAACAGGCAAACGAAAGCTCCCACATGAATACGTTAAAACCCAGAGGAAAAAGAAATACTTTTTAAATATCACACCCACTTTTAAATAGTCACAGATAAGGGCTTTGTTATAGAGGAAAGGCTTTGCCTGGCACCCTATGATATTTAAGGATGCCCAATCATGCACCACAAAATGAGGGGATGCATCATGGAAGAAGATGGACTCTGATATGTGCAAAATTTGCATATGCTAATTATTATGAATAGATTCAAGAGGAGAAATAGGAATATAAGAATTGGCCTCCATGGACCAGACCCACACCCATTCTCGTCGTATGCTGAGCAATTTTTGTCAAGGCAGGAAACACTGTGGTTATGGCAGTGGTACTGCAGGCAAACTAACCTTTGGAAGTGGAAGTAGACTAGTTGTGACCCCAAGTAAGTTTCAGCTCTTAATCCCTTCCATTTTTTCTTTCTTTTTTTAAAAATGCAAGTCTTGATATTCACCCATGCACTCCCAAGAACTTAGTGTTTATCTCCTCTAAATGGAACAGCATCAGTCCCCAAAACCATCAACATAATCTTGGGGTGGGGGGACCACAATGAACTACAGTGGGTGAGTGTTTGTGTGACTTGTTGTTATGAGGATGCTCTGTTGTTTATTTGACCCTGCTGAGACCAGACAGAAAGTTTGATTCTCAGTGGAAAGTGGGCTGCTTGGGAACTGAAGCAAGGAGGTGCCCCCCACCCTTTTGAGTAGGAACTGGAGAGCCTTCGCATTCCCCTGACCTATCATTCCATGGTTCACTCATTTTTCTATTTACAGTGGTGCCTTGGTTTAAGAACAGCTTAGTTTATGAACAACTTGGATTATGAACGCTGCAAACCTGGAAGCAGGTGTTTTGGTTTGTGAACTTTGCCTTGGAAGCAGAACATGTTGAGTGTGTTCCATTTGTTAATTGAGTCCCCCGCTGCTATGGGAAAGCACGCCTTGGTTTAAGAACGCCTTGGTTTAAGAATGGATTTCCAGAATGGATTAAGTTTGTACACCAAGGTACCACTGTATTCTTGAACTCTGGGCAATTTTTGTCAAGGCAGGAAGCACTGTGGGTCTCAGGGGTCTGGCTATAAACCAGTCTTCGGAAGAGGCACTAGATTGGTGGTGACTCCAAGTAAGTTTGAACTCTTTATTTCTTCCATTCTGTTGCAGAAGTTCAAGTATACCCTCCCATCATAAGCAACCCCCCCCAAAAGGGGGGGACAATTTGGATCACTTCCAGGCAACCTGTTTATTGAGCTCTCATTCTGATGTTGTGCACAAAATTGCAGTGTGCACGTGTGATATGATACCCACGGTTTATTAAGCGTTCAGTCTTATTTGTTTGCAGGGAGGCTATACAAATCTCACGTCAAGGAGTAATATACAGCCCACACAGCCTGTACATACTTACGTGGGGGTAAGCCCCATTGAACACAGTGGGGGCGCCTTCCAAGCAATCATGCCCATGATTCCATCGTAAAAAGACCAGCTATACGGCAATAACTAGAAATGCTTAAAGCAATAGTGACCAAAAATAAATAGCATCAGCAAAATGAAATGTCGATTGGATTGGATTTAAACTCTTGCTTTGAAACTCAGCCTTAATGTATCTCAAGAAGTCAGGGACATCAAGGGCTTTTTGAAAGGTTTCAGAACAGTGGGAATATCAATGGAGGAAAGGTGGTCTTTGGTGGAGGAACATTTCTGCAGGTGAATCCCAGTAAGTTTCATGGCTGATTTTCTCTGCTAAGAGATGCAGACAAACGTCTCATGTGCCTGATTGTTAAAGAGAATCGCAAATGACCCAGTTATTTATTTATATTTATTAATGTCATAAAATCTATACACCACTTGATTGAAGAAAACAAAACAAAAATCTCAAAGTAGTTTATGAAACTATTCTTTATTATTTAGTAATCTTTACCATATAAGACTAGGCACCCAATTATGCACACACACCCAGCCAGGAGGGAATGTATCACCCCAAAAATATCAAAAGATGGTGCCAGTTTGTGTAAAATTTGCATGTGCTATTTTTTTATATTAATAGATGGAATTTTAAAAATCATCCCTCTATCTTTTTTTTTTTAAGAGAACCAACATATTTTTTTCATTGTGAGTTGTGTGCCTGCTCAGCCTACTGTCTAGTTTTTAGATGCTAGCTGTGGATGATCAGCAACCTCATGGATCTCCTTGGACAGCTCAGTGGGTTAGAATGTGGTACTCATAACACCAAGGTTGCAGGTTCGATCCCTGTATGGGATGGTTGCATATTCCTTTTTTGCCGGGGGTTGGACTGGATGATCCTCAAAGTCCCTTCCAACTCTACAATTCTATAGTGTCCCTTCTTAGGGTTCTTGATTTTTTTAACTGGATTTTGACCAGACAGTCTTTCCAACAGGGAACACTTTCAAACAGAAGACTGTCCTCTTACAAGTCACCAAATGGAGCCTTGCACCTGCAAAGTGGGATGCATCCTCACCTTGCCACAAGAACTTAGTCCAGAACCTTGTGCTGAGTAATTTTTGTCAAGGCAGGAAACACTGTGCTTATGGTGGGGGTGCAGAGAAGTTAATCTTTGGAAGTGGAACCAGACTGGCTGTGATCCCAAGTAAGTTTCAGCTCTTCATTCCAGTCTGTTGTAGCAGTTCAGGGATGCCCTCCCACACCACAAAGACTCCTCCACCCCAAAAGCACTTTGGTAACTTTCAGATAACCTCTTCTTGAAAGTGTACACCAAATTTGCCCAATCTCTGTGTGCAGTGCAACATCCGCCGAGACCTCCCAGTATGTTTCCAAGCATAATTCAAAGTGCTGGTGGTGACCTCTAAAGCCCTAAACTGCCTCGACCCAGTATACCTGAAGGAGCATCTCCACCCCCATCGGTTTGCCTGAGGTCCAGCTCCGAGGGCCTTCTGGCAGTTCCCTCCCTGTGAGAAGTGAGGTTACAGGGAACCAGGCAGAGGGCTTCTTGGTAGTGGCCCCTGCCCTGTGGAATGCCCCCCATCGGATGTCAAAGGAAAAAACAACTACCAGACTTTTAGGTGACATCTGAAGGCAGCCCTGTTTAGGGAAGCTTTTTATATCTGTAGGACTATTGTATTTTAATATTTTGTTGGAAGCAGCCCAGAGTGACTGGGGAAACCCAGACAGATGGGCAGGGTATAAATAATAAATTTATTGTTATTATTATTGTTATTATTATTGTTATTATTATTATTATTATTATTATTATTATTATTATTATTATTAAGCTTTCAACCTGACTTGTTTGCAGGGAGCTTATAGCAATGAAATGTCACCTAAAACAGTCTGTGTGTGCTTACGTGGGAGTAAGCCCCATTAAACCCAGTGTAATTGGTTTCTGAGTAAGCCTGCATATGATTATACCATAAAATGACCATCTATAGGACAAAAAATGTATTTTGATAAAAAGAGATCAGCTAAAAACTGTATCAGCAAAATGAAGTATATGTTGGATTATATTTCAGTATGTGCTTCAAAATTCAACCTTAAGAAAATTTAGGTGGTCAGGGATTGCAAGGTGCAATATGCCTTTTTTAAAGGCTTCATAGCACTGTGGGAATGGAAACACAAAGGTGGTCTTTGGTAGAGGAACTCTTCTGCAGGTGAATTTAAGCAGTACTTTTTTCTGGGGGGACGCAGGGGGACACATACCCCTAAACATTTTGTGAATCTAAGTTTGGCCTCATTGAGGGATAGTATTTCAATAAGAGCAGGAAAATGAGAGTACCCCTAAATATATATATTTTTTGGGGGGGGAGCACTGGATTTCAGTAAGTTCCGTGGTTGGTTTTCTTTGCTAACAGTTGAAGAAAAAGTTTAATGTGACTAATTGTTAAGGATGGTTGCTAATAACCCAGTGATAGGTGTAGGGTTTTATTTAACAATAAATCTTATTTGGGGAAGTGAGTCATTTTCACTGCTATTATACTATGTTGAAAATACTGATCTGTTGCTAATACTTTGTAACTACTATAGGATAGGGTGCTGAATTTTGCGCTGCTAGAAATTCAACTAACTTATTACTCAGAAAAGACTGTCCACTATAAAGACCCACATCTATTTTCCTTGTGCATGGGGCAATTTTTGTCAAGGCAGGAAACACTGTGGGTATGACAGTGGTGGTGCTGGCAAGCTAATCTTTGGAATTGGAAGTAGACTGGTTGTGACCCCAAGTAAGTTTCAGATCTTCATACCTTCCATTTTTTAAAAAAATCAGGTCAGGATATCCTCCCACACACTAACTTGGTCTTTATTTCTTCTAAGGTGAGCACAGGAGAGCCATCATCTAGACAGTGTTAGCCTGCACAGCAGCACCAGTTTCCAGAAAGCTTCACCCTGTCATTAGAGTCCTACTCAACTCTCTTCCTTGCTAGCGACAGATTTAGAAATAATTACTATGATTTAGATCAGGGGTAGGCAACCTAAGGCCCATGGGCCGGATCCGGCCCAATCGCCTTCTAAATCCGTTCCGTGGACTGTCCAGGAATCGGCATGTTTTTACATGAGTAGAATGTGCCCTTTTATTTAAAATGCATCTCTAGGTTATTTGTGGGGCATAGGAATTTGTTCACCCCCCCAAAAAAAGTATAGTCCAGCCCACCACATGGTCTGAGGGACGGTAGACTGACCCACAGCTGAAAAAGGTTGCTGACCCCTGATTTAGATGGTGGGGAGTGGGATTCACCATGGCTTGTGTGCTTCCTCAGTCTACTGCCTAAACCACAGAGTCTAGGGCTTGCCGATCAGAAGGTTGGCGATTCGAATCCCCGCAACAAGGGGTGAGCTCCCGTTGCTCAGTCCCTGCTCCTGCCAACCTAGCAGTTTGAAAGCCCAAAGTGCAAGTAGATAAATAGGGGTCCCTTTACCTTTAATGCAGCTTCATGTTGAGCAATAAATACAGCCTAACACCAGTATATATAAGCTAGACAATAAATGGCAGCATAAACCTGGGCTATGGTAGCCACAACGGAATGTTTAATTGTCAAGAGGTTGAGCTAAATGCCCATCAGTGTACCTTTTAATGCTTCAACTCTATGATTCTATTATCTCGGCTACATTGCATGACTGCAGTTTGCTCAATTCACTTGTCCCAGTATGGAAGAAGCAGAAATACACACAGTGGAAATGGAAATGGTATGGACTAAGGCAGAGGTTTTCAAGCCATGTTTGCCAACCTGGCACCCAGAAATCTCCACGTAGTTGCAATTGGACCTGTGCCAGTAGGAAAACGTGTCTAGTACCTGGGGAATTTTGAACACTGCCTAACACTGCAATCCCGTGCATGCTTACTTGGGAGTAAGCCCCATTGACTGCAGTGGGATTGGCTTCCAATATGAAGCATCCAAGATGACCGCACTGTAAGGTGACCATATATAGGACCGAAATGCAGCAATGCTGAAAACAAGAGCTGTTGAAAACTGCAGCAGGACAATGAAATGTGGGTTGTGTTTCATTTCAGCCTTGCCTTGAAAGCCAGCCTTAATGAGCCTTAGGTAGTCAAGGAGAGAAGGGTGCTAGAGGGGTTTTTGAAGGGCTTCCTGTCACTGTGGGAATACAAACACAAAAGTGGTCTTTGGCGGGGGAACCCTTTTGCAGGTGAATCCTAGTAAGTCTCATGCTTGATTTCCTTTACTAACTAATGGAGCAAAAAGAGTCATATAGCTGATTGTTAAAGATGGTTACAAATAACCTAGTTATCATTTTTGTGTGCACTCTCTTGCTCTCTCTCTCTGTATTAACAATAAATCTTATTCAGGGAAGGGAATCATTCTCACCTCTGCTCTGCCTACTCATGCCAAAAAATAGGATAGGATGTCCAGTTATGCACTGCCAAAAAAAACCCCACATATATAAAAGAGTACATGCATTACTAAAAAGTGGCAGAAATGGAAGCTGGTTTGCATATAACTTGCATATGCTAATCTATATGAATAGATGCCTTTGTAGAGATAATGGGTAGAATTCAGCTAACATTTACTCAGATTATCCTCTGTGAAGTAGAACAAATGCCCACCCTGCTATAGGAATATCAGAATTGCCTCTGTGAACCAGATCCCTTCTTCTTGCATTCTGAACCATTTTTGTCAAGGCAGGAAACACTGTGGGTATGGCAATGCTGCTTCCAAGCCAATCTTTGGAAGTGGAACGAGATTGGTGGTGGTTCCAAGTAAGTTCCAGATCTTAATTCCTTCCATTTTTCTAAATGAAAAGAAAAATGCAGCTAAGAGCATCTCCCCACATGCTTGCAGCCCCAAATACTTGGTCTTTATCTCACCCAAGTTGAGCATCAGTGTGACCTTAGAACCCCATTCAGCTCTCTCCCTTGCTTAGAACCACAGTACCCCGTGTTTTCTAGCAAATATGGAGCTCAGAGGAGAAGTCACATCTGCAGAAGGTGCAGAAGTGCAAGCGGGAGTTGAGATTTTCTCAGTAGGAGCAGGAGGCAGTTTCCATCAAGAGGACTAGAGATTTCAAGAAATGGAAGTTGAAATGCATGCACTAAAACTGGGAGACTGGGAGACAACAGAACCATAGGCAACTAGTCCATATGAAGTTGGACCATGTAGTTCAGTATTGTCTAGACTAGAGTGATTGGTAGCTGCTATCCAGAATTTCAGGCAGGAGCCTTCACCAATATTACTTGGGGATGCCAGGGGTTGAATATGTGGCCTTCTGCATTGCAATGCAGATGCTCGTTTATTGGCCTTGCTGAGTCCTGAAAAGTGTACAAAATTAGGAGGTTAATTCCAGTAGAAAGCAGATCCTTGAAACTGGGTGCCTCCATTTCGGTTTCTAGTGAAGAGAAGGGAACTTTCTCTTTTGGAAAGGATTCCTCAGCTTGGATATCGGAAAATCTGTGGATGTCCCCCCCCCCCACTTCCACCTCCCCAGTTCTAGATTTCACTCACCCAGTTCTAGACTACACAGTTCACCAGGGTGATTTTTGTCAAGGCAGGAAGTACTGTGGGACTCCCAAGGCTACAGGTACACCTTTGGCAGTGGGACTAGACTGATTGTGACACCAAGTAAGTTTCTTAAGCCTACATTAATTCCATTATTCAAGATAACGAACATTCAGAATTATTTTCCCCTTGTTACACACATCTGCATTCCCAAAGTATTCCTTTCAGACCTCTGTTCCGTTCAGACCTTCCTTTCCATCCATTGAAGTGAATGGGGCCTGCTTAGAAAATTGTAGCCATTTACTGGAACTCATTCTGGATGGCTTCCACAATCCCTGATCCTGAGGTGTTTTGTTTTTTTTTTGTTTTTCTGCGTGATAAGTGACCAGTACACCAGTGTCTAGTACCCTTGCTGGAGTTTTTGTCTTAGACTCAACCACTGTGTGAATGTTGGAGCTGGTAACAAACTCGTCTTTGGTGGTGGCTCAAGACTTCTCATCTCACCTAGTAAGTTTCATGGTGGAGATGGAGCTCCTTCAGATGACTCCTTTTTTGAGTATTTGTCCTGATTTGCTTGCACAAATCTAACATAGAGGTTAGACTATGCTTTTAATGAAAATTCGTTCTGAGTTGTTTCCAAGGAGGTTGTACAACAATGAGGATTCATCCTGATAGGCTTCCCAGTTAATCATTGGTGCATCAAAATTTTTGGTGCATATCCTCATCTTTTCTTTTTCTTTTCTTTTAAAGGTGGATGTTTCGTGTCAGTGCACTTTATGCTTTTTTAATTATGCAAACTTAAATGCCTAGTATGTGCTTGAATCTCTCCTGTCTGGAGGCAAGAGTACCTAGAGAGTAAAGGAATCTATGGGGCTGGAGAGATGAGGATATTTCTGCTTAGACAAAACGATGCTGAAATGAGACTTACTTCTGAGGAAACAGAGGGTTGTACTGGATAGGGTTGTATCCAACTCAGAGAAGACCCATTGAAGTTAGTGAACATGACTAACGTAAGCTCATTCATTTCAGTGGGTCTCTTCTGAGAAGGCCTTAGTTGGATACAACCCATGGGCCATATCCACACCAAACATTTAAATACATGTCTTCCCTCAAAGGATCCTGGATACTTTAGTTTCATCCTCACAGAGCTACAATTCCCAGCACCCTTAACAAATGACAGTTCCCAGGTTTCTTTGGAGAAAATAATTTGCTTTCAATGTGTGTTAAATACGCTTAAAAATATGATGTGGATGTGACTATCGTGCTTACCTTTCCTGGATTGGGATGGCCGATATTATCATTAGTTATTGTTTTTATCAAAAATTTGGTAGTGCGGAAAACCTCACTACTTTTAATTCTCTTTCTTGAATTCTGAAATTTCATGTGAATATTTTGGGGTAAGGGGAAAGAGAATTCCCCAAATCAAAATTTTAGGATTTGATATATGAATATTTAAAATTTTCAAGGAATTTTCCCAGGCTTGCCTATGATAGATCCTGAAGTTAGAACATTTCACTGCATTCTGAGGGTCTCTAGAATTCTGCTTCAGCTGTTGCTGCAGATCTGAGCCCTAAAGACTAGTCAGGAAGTCTTTTTTAAAAAGTTTTTGAAGGGCCTCCAATCACTGTGTGAATACAGCTGCAAGAAATATTATCTTTGGTAAAGGAACCATTCTGAGGGTGAATCCCAGTAAGTATCATATTTTGTGGTGGACTGGCTAAGCAGGACCTGAAATGTTATGCAATTAATTGATACTTAAGAAACGACAGAGCCCTCTTGCAGGCATAGGCAAACCATAGCTGTCAACATTTTCCTTTTTTTAAGGGAAATTCCCTTATTCCGAATAGGATTCATCGCAAGAAAAGGGAACTGTTGACAGCTATGGGCAAACTCGGCCCTCCAGATGTTTTGGGACTACAACTCCCATCATCCCTGACCACTGGTCCTGTTAGCTAGGGATGATGGGAGTTGTAGTCCCAAAACATCTGGAGGGCTGAGTTTGCCTATGCCAGAGCCCTACTAGATTAGGCCAAAGACCCATCTAGTCCAGCATTCTGTTCTTTCAGTTTCCAACTAGATGCCCAGAAAGGGAAGCTGCCAACAGCATTCTCCCCACTTGTGATTCACAACAACTGGTACCCAGAGACATACTTCTACTGTCTCTGACAACGTAGGAAAAGCATGACCATCTCGGCAATTGATTTTGTGATCACTGTGGGTTGACTTGTATGAGAATGGAATAGACCTCCCAGTTACAAGACATTCAGTGCTTAATGACTGTAGGTCAGAGAGGACAAGGCCATCAGTGGGTGCTGCCCAGCATGGCTATGTTTCACCTCCACTGTTGAGAGGCATTATTGTTCTGAATCCCAGTTGCTGGCAGCCGTGGTAGAAGAGAACCTATGTTTGCAGGTTTCCCATCTGAGCATCTGCTTGGCCACTGTGAGAATGGGATACTGGAGTAGATCAGACCCTCCAAGTGTCCCTATTTTCCAGGGACAGTCCCATATATACAGACACTATCCTGGTTTCTGGTTTGATCCCAGAGTGTTCTGGTTTCTCTTTGGTTTTCATTGATGAGATGTAGGAGAGCATGGTAAGATGTCCCTATTTTCAATGCAGAAATTTTGGAAGGTATGGAGTTATGTGACCCCTAAGCCAGGGAGATAACCATACAACCTTTAGAAGACATCTGAAGGCAACCCTGTATAGGGAAGTTTTAAAATTGTTTTATGTTTTATGATGTCTTTATATATGTTGGGAGTGTCTGGGAAACCCAATCAGATGGGTAGGGTATAAGGAATACAATTGATGATGATGATGTCCCCAGTGCTATTTTTCTAGAAAAAGAGGTGCCTGAACTCACCAGGAACACCTCCCTTCTTATCTTATAATGGCAATGGCGCCCACCCGAGAGATGCCAGAACTGAATTACAGTGAAGTATTACATTTGATGGTGGTTTGAGGGTATGGGTGTCATGGCAGTGCCACTACAGCTGCCAGAATTCTTTGGGGAAAGCTATGCCTGTTTAAATGGGACGCGGGTGGCGCTGTGGGTAAAAGCCTCAGCTCCTAGGGCTTGCCGATCGAAAGGTCGGCGGTTCGAATCCCCGCGGCGGGGTGCGCTCCCGTTGCTCGGTCCCAGCGCCTGCCAACCTAGCAGTTCGAAAGCACCCCCGGGTGCAAGTAGATAAATAGGGACCGCTTTCTAGCGGGAAGGTAAATGGCGTTTCCGTGTGCGGCTCTGGCTCGCCAGAGCAGCGATGTCACGCTGGCCACGTGACCCGGAAGTGTCTCCGGACAGCGCTGGCCCCCGGCCTATAGAGTGAGATGGGCGCACCAACCCCAGAGTCTGTCAAGACTGGCCCGTACGGGCAGGGGTACCTTTACCTTTACCTTTATGCCTGTTTAAAGTGGTATCACAGTGATTTAAATGTATGCTGTAAGTGCAGCCAAGGTCTGAACAGGTCAAAAATTCATTTTCGGTGTATAGCCTTAGAAAGAGTGTGGCATGGAGGTTTGTCAGGAAAAGGGTCTTCACCTCAGAATTCACTACTACACCACTGGAACAGAAGTGAGGGGAATTCTATGAATCCGACGGCATCGCCATTCCCTCACCTCTTAGGTAGTTCCACTCTCCAGTTAGATTCTTCCTTCCCTCTTGAGCAGTTTTTGTCAAGGTAAGAAACACTGTGAGTCTAGTGGCAGCTTCAATAAGCTAACCTTTGGAAGTGGGTCCAAACTGCTTGTAACACCAAGTAAGTTTCAGCTCTTGTTTTCTTCCATCTTGCTAGCTGTTAACCATCCACAAAATCTTTCACGCCGCACACACTTGTAGCCTCCCCAAATAATTGCTGCGAAGCAGAATATTCAGGGTGAGCATCTGTGAACAGATAGTATCACCATTCCCCCTTAGGGTGCTTTCAATCTGTCACTATTTTGTGGGTTGCATAGCAGCAAATTCAGGTTGTGGAATTTAAGTGGATTTGACACTGTTGCACAACAAATTAGATTCCCCCCTCCCCCAAAAAAACACCCAATACTTTTTGCACTAAGAAAATGCACTTGAAAGTGTGGATAGCAATTGCTCGGAGTGGCTTCATATAAGCCTTTATGGAGGGTAAGGCTATCTGTGGCTCCAAGCCATGATGCCTATGTCCTACTGCCATTTTCAGAGGCTAGTATATGCCTCTGAATGCCAGTTGCTGGGAATCACAAGTGCCCAAGTCCTGCTTTTGGGTTTCCCATAATGGACATCTATTTGACCATTATTAGAAGAAGATATGCGGGTGGCGCTGTGGGTTAAACCACAGAGCCTAGAAGTTGCTGATCAGAAGGTTGGCGGTTCAAATCCCTGCAATGGGGTAAGCTCCTGTTGCTTGGTCCCTGCTCCTGCCAACCTAGCAGTTTGAAAGCACGTCAAAGTGCAAGTAGATAAATAGGGAAGGTACAGCGGGAAGGTAAACGGTGTTTCTGTGCACTGCTCTGGTTCGCCAGAAGTGGCTTAGTCATGCTGGCCACATGACCTGGAAGCTGTACGCCGGCTCGCTCGGCCAATAAAGTGAGATGAGCGCCGCAACCCCAGAGTTGGTCACGACTGGACCTAATGCTCAGGGGTCCCTTTACCTTTACCTAGAAGAAGATACTGAACAAGATGGGCCTTTGATCTCGTGCAGCAGCCTCTTCTTATGTCATGTGACCTCCTCACAATGAATGCCCAATAAACAGGTCATGTGGAAGCAACCTTAGATTCCATCTTTTGTTAAGAATCTGGCCCTTCATTCCTGACATTCTGCTATGAAAAGCAGTTCAGGATAGCATCCCACTTCTAAACCACATTTGAAACCCCAAATACTTAAAATCATAGAATTGTAGAATTGGAAGGGACCATGAAAGTTATCTAGTCCAGCCCTCTGCAATGCAGGATTGGTTTGCCCAACATGGGGCTCAAACCCACGACCCTGGGATTTAGGGCCTCATGCTCTATCCCAGCTTTTTTGCCTTTCTTATCCAAGTTGAGCACAGAGGAAAAATAAGCCTGACCATGGTAGCCGGCAAAGAGACATGAGTACCTCAAGAGCATCAGACATTTTTGTCAAGGCAGGAAACACTGTGGGTATACTGGTGGTTTTAACAAAATTACCTTTGGAAGTGGAACGCAACTTCTTGTGACTCCAAGTAAGTTTCAGCTATGAATTCTGCTAGAAAATAGAAGATCCTCACACACACTTGCACACACAGACCCCCCACAAAAAACCTTGGTCTGTATCTTATCCAAGTTGAGCACAAGGGAGCAGCTAGGTTGGCAGTGCTAGTCTGCAAAGCAGCATTGATTTCCCCAAAGGATCATTGCTCCCTTAGAGCCCTTAGAGCTGCTTACATTCCAAATGGTCAAAGTGGTTTCTTCATACTCAATAACTATTAAAGGTTATGGGTCTTGTAGCCATCAGTGCCCACTAAACAGACATCAGCTAGCTATAGCAAATGTAATCTCTCATTGTATGATGACAATAATAGAAACAGCTATGGGAGAGATATAGTTCTATATTTCCTGTCTTCCCGAGGCTGCTGTGTCTGTCTGTTGCAGCATAAAGAACAAAGCATCTTAGAAGCCAGCAAATATATCATTGCATGATTTGTTAGACTTTAAGGTGCCCCCCCAAAAAATCCCCTGTTAGTTACTATACTTTCAATTACATGCTGACAGTGTGCTAGGGTTACAAGAATAGCAAAATGCTGTGGTCCCTGTCTAAAAGTGTTATAAATATTACCAATGCCAATTCCTATAAAGACAAAGATGGTCTCATACTCATTTCTTTGTAAATTCAGTTTACAAGATCCTGAGAATCTCACCTAAAGTCTATGGAGAATAAAGTTTCTCAAGCTTGCAAGGATCTTTGCACTCTAAAATTTAGGAGCTTTTTTTTTAAAGTGCAAAGTGTATTATATCATTTTGGTTTACAATCCCAGAGCCTGTCTAGGGAACTGCATCACTGCATGAGTTTATGTTGAAGCATAAACCACTGTGTTAACGATGGTTACAAGATTATATTTGGCTCTGGAACCAGGTTGACTGTCCAGCCTCGTAAGTCTCTTCTGTTTGCCTGAATCTGCACACCTAATAGCAAACAGATTGCCTTTTCACTTCCCCTTCTATTCACCTTTGATTGTAGGATACTATGAAGAGAACCATTACATTATTCAGTTTGTTATTGCATTTCTGCAACCATGGGGCGAACCTTTTTGATTTTCTGGGTTTCTTGCCAAAGCGTCTTTGATTTCTTCTAGGTGGAGAGACATAAAATATGAGGAGTAGAAACTTTAAGTTCATAGGGGAGCCCGTTTCATGTTAGCCTGTTCAAGCTGAACTTGATCGATTTATCAGTTCAGACTGATGCCTCTGTGTTCTAGCATTATGTAACTAACAGTGGCCACCTAGATGCAGAAGTTCAGCTGGATGATAAATAGGGGAAATATATATTCCTTCTTATCTTTGCTACAGTTGCTTTACTGTAAAGGGAATGTTTGCAAAGAATTATTCAGCATAGGTATCTAAAATCCAAGAGCAAAACTTTCACCCCTTTAGTTTCATTTTTGTGCCAGCCTTCTCCTTGTTCCCAGGGCAATTTTTGTCAAGGCAGGAAACATTGTGGGTCTGGCACTGGTCTTAACAAAGTAACCTTTGGAAGCGGAACTAGGCTGGTTGTAACTCCAAGTAAGTTTCAGCTCTTAAATTCCTCCAGTTTTGCTAGAAATAGCAATTCTAGGTATCTTCCCTGACACTTGCACCCCCCCAAAAAACACCAACCTAAATTTTTACTGTATGAGCACGGGAGAGCAACCAGGCAGATAGTGCTAGTCTCCAAAACAGCATCATTTCACCCAAAACATCACCATGCCCTTAACTCGGCTCTCACCCTTGCAAGTTAGCAAATCTGACAATACTTGGACCATTAGGAAGCTAACTAGTGAGCACCAAGCTTTTAAAGTAAATCTCTTGCAGCCACCAGTACCCATTAAATAAACATACTTAGCTATCAGCTACACAAAAGCTCATGTGTTAAGCTTACGTTGTCTGACCATAATATAGCAGAGAAATATAGAAATCTACTGCAGGAGCTGAGCATCTTCTTTGCATAGAGAAGGTTAAATCCCCACCATTTCCAGTTTAGGTCTGGGAATTTGCAAAGTGATTAGGAAATGTGAAGAAGTGAATTTAAGATTGGGGGGGTGAGAAATTGAGATGCTGAAATAGCAGCAAATGTGGAAAAAAGGTTCCATAGTTATGAAGAACTACAGGTGAACTAATGATTACAGTGGGATTTCCAACAATCTACTTTAAAGTGGGGAATAGTTTTTTTTATCCTGAATCACTATGAAAAGGATAACCTTTTATTAATCATAACTCTGGTCATTGGAATAAGAAAATATAGCTAATGGGTTCAGAAAACATATCACTTCCCATTTAGCTCAGCATTCAGTTTCCAACAATGGCCCAGAACTGTAAATAAACCCAAAATGGTTTTACTCAAAGGATTATGGGATTAACAGGGCTGCAAACGAGGCAGGCAGTGTATTCCAACATCAGACTGCATTGGCAACAGGGGAAATATTTGGATAACTTCCCACTCTGTTACAATATTAGACTTTTGCGCAGAACAACAGAAGGAGCAGGCCAGGGCAGATAGGCAGGTTCATTGATGCAACCCAGAAGAATGGTTTGTATGTAAAGTATTTCCCAGTATGCAAATGGCCACAGATGTTGCACTGTATGAGTTTACATCAGGGTTTCCCAACCTTGGGTCTCCAGCTGTTTTTGGACTACAACTCACATCACCCCTATCTAGCAGGACCAGTGGTCAGGGATGATGGGAATTGTAGTCCCAAAGCAGCTGAAGATCCAAGTTTGGGAAACCATGGTTTACACTAAAGTGAAAATCACAATGTGGATTAAGGTCAGAAGATGACATTTGGATCTGGGACAAGATTGTTTGTCCTGCCCTGTAAGTTTGTTTTGTTTCCTTGAAAACAACCACACAGACAAAATATAACCCCTCCTTTCATTATTGCTTTAAAAAGGTCGGCTTCCAGTGCAATATTTTCCAGTAGTCCCTTTATACTTTCCCATAAAAATAGAAATAAGTGATCCATGTGCAACCGAGCTGAAATAAACATTGAAGAAAATTCACTAGTGAAGATTTAGATGGCCAGAGACCTTTTCTAAACAATGTTATTATTGTTTGGGCTTGTGAACATTTCACCCATGAGGGGAGTTAAGTAAAAAGCAGCTATGCCTTGGATTCTGTAAGCTGATATGGCATATTGTCATCCTACAATGCTTCTACACATTTTAGATTACAAAGTAGTTCTCTGTGTGGGTTTTCCAAAATAGAAACTGAAAATGATTTCAAATTTTGTCGCCCCACTTAAACGCGGTTAAAGGTTTGAATCTGGTCACGTAGTTAGGAACTTTCTGTCTTGTTTACTGAGAACAGAAGAGGTAAATCAACCAGCCAGGAAGATTATTATTTTAATTTTTTTTTATAAAAAAAAAATGAGTTGTCTATAGCTCTGCAAGAAACACTATGGAGTTGTTGTTTCGTAATGGAGGAGAAGGCTAGCATGATGGCTATGTGCCACCTTCAATATCAGGGGAAGTATGCCTCTGAATATCACTTACTGGGTTCATAAGTCAGAAAGTGCTCTGGTACTGTTTGAGATTGGGCACTGTGAGACCAGTATGCAAGACTAGTTAGTCTGTTGACCGGATGCAACAGAGCTCTTCATACATTCTCCATCACAGCCATCAAATCTAACTAAAATGCAATCTGCTTTTTAAAAAATATCTCTACCCAATTCCCAACAGTTCTACTTGCTTTAAGGCACAATGACAAGTTAGCAGCAATCATCCCACCTCTGCTACAATCCCAGACAGAATACATGAATGCCATGTGGTTGCAGAAGTGTAGAGAAACATGGCTTTAGATTTACAGTAGGAACAGTTCCATGATTTCAGTCATAGGGACTAGAGACTTACTTTTTAAAAAAGAAAGGAAGCTGAGATGGGAACCACTAAAATGGGGAGGACTTTATTGTCAAGGCAGGAAGCACTGTGGGTCTGGCAGTGGCTACACTAAGCTCACCTTTGGAAGTGGAACGAAGCTGGTTGTGACACCAAGTAAGTTTTAGCCTTTAATTCATTTCATTTTGTGACTGTGAACGATCGGGATCCCCTTCCCTAACCAAAGACAACCAATTAAACTTGGTCTGATATGCAATGCAGGGCTAGTCCATAGAGCAGCTTCCTCCAAACTTGAACTCTGCAGGCGCTTTGGACTACAACTCCCATCAACCTCAGCCAGTTCCTGGTCTTTCAGTCCCCTGGTCTTGTATTTGTGTTGGGCGCAGCATTCAGGATTCTCTTCCCAGCTCCTTTCCAGAAACCTCCACCACTGCCCCCAATTATATCCCTATGAGTTGGAGTCCCCTTCAGCTCTTGGTTTTGTGTGATTCTTGAGCCTGGGCAGTTTTTGTCATAGCAGGAAACATTGTGGGTATGGCGGTGGCAGCACGAAGGTAACCTTTGGAAAGGGGACTAAACTGGTTGTGACACCAAGTAAGTTTTAGCCTTTAATTCATTTCATTTTGTGACTGTGAGCGATCGGGATCCCCTTCCCCAACCAAAGACAACCAATTAAACTTGCAGGGCTACTCTATAGAAAGCTTCCTCCAAACTTGAACTCTGCAGGCACTTTGGACTACAACTCCCATCAACCTCAGCCAGCACTCCCAATCATCAGGGATGATGGGAGTCGTAGTCTACTGTCATCTGGGAGACACCAGGTACCCCATGATCGCTGCCCTATATTATCCCTTAGCACCTTCTCCTCTTAAGTCTGCCCTGGGTCACTTTTTGTCAAGGCAGGAAACACTGTGGCTATATCAGTGGATCCTGGAAAGTAGCTTTTGGAAGTGGAACCCGACTGGTGGTGACACCAAGTAAGTTTCAGCTCTTAATCACTTTTGTTTGGGATGGATGGTGATTGGGAATACCTAACCAAAGACAACCAATTAAACTTGGTCTGATATACAATGCAGGGCTAGTCCATAGAGCAGCTTCCTCCAAACCTGAACTCTGCAGGCACTTTGGACTACAATTCCCATCAACCTCGTCCAGTCCCTGGTCTTTCAGTCCCCTTGTCTTGTTTTTGTATTGGGCACAGCAATTCAGGATACTCTTCCCAGCTCCTTTCCAGAAACCTCCACGACTGCCCCCAATTATATCTCATACAAATGTAGCAAACATCCATACAACATCTCATAATGGTGTATGACAATCTTAGAAACTTCCCTCTCTTCACACTTGGTAGATGTAGCAATTCTTGAGTTTATGTTAAGGTGAAGAACACAGTGAGGAGCTCTGGTGAGAAGGTGACATTTGGATCAGGAACTAGACTGACTGTCCTGCCCAGTAAGTCTGACTTTATTTGTCCAGTTCTTCAAATGTGATGGCAGACAGAATTTATTTTTCATTTCTTTCCTCCCTGTGCCCCTTTTCTTTGTGGCAGGATATCATCAAAGGTAGCATAATTTTCTGCTCTTTCATTCATTTTTATTGCATTGTTGTCACAGCTCACATCCACACCACAAATTATATGGAGTTTCTTAGTTTCTTAGTTTGTTAAGGGGTGCTGACCACAAAGACCAAGAGTTTCAAGCACCCTTAACAAACGATAGTTTCCAGGATTCTCCATGTCTGACATAATGGTGCTTTAAACGTATGTCAGGGATGTGACCATGGGAAGAACCCCTTCTTGGGTTTTCTCCCTCAGGCACCCAAATATCTTGAACCACCAAATTTGAAACTTGAAGCTGTTAGAAAGTCGAAACAGAAAAATCTGTCCATTTTTATTTATTTCTCTTTCTTCCAATCTTAAATCCTGTCCTCCACATTTCTAAATCAGTTTGATTCCTCCTGAAAATTCACCAGCATTTAAGTGCAAATTTCACCTTACACAGTTTATACGTATTTTTGTCTAATAAACACATTTTTGTCAATCATATTTTCCCTAATATAATGCATTTTGTGTGTTGTTTTCATTACTATATACAGCTTTATGCAAACTTTATGCAAACTTAGCCTAGCATATGCATTTTTGCATACATTACTTGACAGGAGAACTGCAACGCAAAATTTGAAGTGTGAATTTTGAAGGATGGAAGTGTTTTGCTTTACATGGTGCTTTAGAAAGCGCAAATCATGTAAACGCACCTTTAAATGTGAATTGCATTGAATTTATCCCTTATCCCTGAATATAAGAAGGGCTGGGAAGTTATAGATCTCTTTGTATTTTAGTGCAAAACTACATAATTCACACTTATTGAATTTCCATAAGGCTTTTTTAAAAAAATCATGAATTGATGCAGACATGTAAAGAGGTGAAGTTAAGATTGGGAAAATTGGAAACTAGTAGAAACTAAAATTGACATCGCATTGTTGGCGTTTCACCCGCTATGCACCTCTGTCGCTCCTCCCACTTTTGCTTTGGTCCCACCCACTTTATGCCTCTGGCCTCAACCACCACTGGACTGGAAAGTTGCCCATCAGGGAATGTGGTCCTCTGGCTGAAAACATGGATTGTTGATATACAGGGGAATGTTTCTGAGAGAGGAGGTAGTCCCCCAGTGTCCTAGACACACCTGCTGGGTTTTTGCTATGGCCTGTATGACTGTGAATAGTGGAGGCTCCAATTACAAAATCACTTTTGGAAAAGGAACGAGATTGGTTGTGGAGCCAAGTAAGTCATTTTCAATCTCTGAAAAACATGAGTGTGTATTTTATATGTTCTCAGTATGCCCTCTAGCCAATAGAAATATCATTTCAAAAGATGCATTCTGGATCAGACTGAAAGTTCCATCTAATCCAGGGTTGGAGGACCTGTGGCCATCAAGATATCATTGGACTCCAGCCCCCATCACTCCCAACTAGATGGCTAGTGGCCTGGGTGATGGGAGCTGTAGTTCGACAACATCTAAACGGCTGCAGGCTCTCCAATCCTGCAAAATGAGACCTCCAAGGATGATAGAGAGCTCCCTTCTTCCACCTGCAAAGGTGCTTTCCCCAGAATGCTCCTTCTGTTTCTGCTTCCTCCATGGAAATTGAGTGTTTCAGGCATGGGACGTGCTAAATACTAATTTGCCACTTCTGTGGAAATTAGAGAAGGTCTGTAGCTCAGTTGTAGAGCATCTGATTTGCATGCAGAAGGTCCCTGGTTCAATCCCCAGCACCTCTGGGAAGGATTGGGCACCTTTAGTGCCTGAAAACCTGGAGATGCCATTGTCAATCAGTGTAGTCCAGGGATGGGGAAATTGTGATCTGCCAGATGGTGTTGTACTGTATCTTCCATCGTCCCTTGTTGTTGGCCATCCTGGTTGGGACTACTGGAAGCTGGAGTCCAGTAATGTTTGTAGAGACTCATTCCCCATCTCTGGTGTAGATCATTCGAAGCTATATGGACCAATACCCTGTAGCTCTTGCATTTCTAAGATGGTGGGCAATGGGTTTTTTAGCCTCTCTGTTGTCTAATTGACACCAGAGCAGTAAATGTCAAGAGTCTTTGGTTTGTGATCTGCTCCCTATCAAATCTCACCAGGAACGCTGGTTGTTTGGTGTATTTTCACTACAGCAAGTGTAAGGAACCTTTGACCCTCCAGATGTTGCTGAACTACAGCTCCCATCTTCTCTGGCCATTGACCATGCTTGGTGGGGCTGACAGAAGTTGTAGTTCGGCAATATTTGGTGGGCCAAAGATTCCCCATGCCTGCACTGCAGCACAGTCAGCCTCCTGGTAGATCTTTTTTTGTGACAGAACATGCTGCTTTGGTTTCCAGCAAGGGCAAAACACACCTGCTGGGTTTTTTCTATGGCTAATCTTACTGTGTGAATACCGGGAACTTCAAGCTGGTTTTTGGGAAAGGAACAAGATTAGTGGTGGAGCCAAGTAAGTAATGTAAGCTACTTTCTAGAAGTAGATTATATAGGTAGCCTGGCTGGATCCATTAAGGTTGCAGTTCTAACCATACTTACTGGAGGATACACCCCACTGAATTCAATGGGACTTACTTCTGAGTCATCATGTTTGGGATTGTGCTGTTAGCCAAATATTCTGTTTCTGCCTCCACAGTTTACAGAAATTACTTGAAGGTTCCCTTGTTGTTTGCCCCTAGGGAAAATCATTTTCACTCCTCAAATTGAGACCCTCCTATGGGTTGGAGATTTTTCATCTCTATCTTTAAGGGATTTTACAACATGAATACCTCAATATTTTATACATACACCTCCTTAGATTCAAACTTCACATAATGTTCTCCTTGTATGTTGTCAAGAGGGAAACATACTTGATTTTGGATTTGTGACCTACGTAATTTACAATTTTCAAAACAACATGTGAACCAAAACACAGCTTTCGTTCATAATTGAAAATTCTCTGAGTTCTCCACACAGGTCATTCTGATTTATTTATTTTCTTTAAAAAAGAGTTTTATTTCTAAAGAACTGTCAGCTTTCCCAGATGCTTCTGTGCCTGTATCTTCAATAGAAGTTAGAGTCTGGGGAACATTAGCAGTCAGTGTTTATGTCCATACCAGGAAATGCAAAGGTGGAGAACCTGTGCCACCCTAGACAATTCTGGACTACAGTTCCTATCATCCCCAACCATTGGCTATGCTGGCTGGGCTTGATGGGAATTGTAGTCCAAAAAAAGACATGGAGGGCACAGGTTTGCCATCCCTGTCCTAGGCTATCCCCTTCAGCTCTTGGTTTTCTGTGCTCCTTGAGCCTGGGCAGTTTTTGTCAAAGCAGGAAACATTGTGGGGATGGTGGTAGCAGCAGGAAGGTAACCTTTGGAAAGGGGACTATACTGGTTGTGACACCAAGTAAGTTTTAGCCTTTAATTCATTTCATTTTGTGACTGTGAGCGATCGGGATCCCCTTCCCTAACCAAAGACAACCAATTAAACTTGGTCTGATATACAATGCAGGGCTAGTCCATAGAGGAGCTTCCTCCAAACTTGAACTCCGCAGGTGCTTTGGACTACAACTCCCATCAACCTCAGCCAGCACAGCCAATCATCTGGGATGATGGGACTCGTAGTCTACTATCATCTGGGAGACACCAGATATCCCATGATCGCTGCCCTATATTAGCACCTTCTCCTCTTAAGTCTTCCCCTGGGTCACTTTTTGTCAAGGCAGGGAACACTGTGGCTATATCAGTGGATCCTGGAAAGTAGCTTTTGGAAGTGGAACCCGACTGGTGGTGACACCAAGTAAGTTTCAGCTCTTAATCCCTTTTGTTTTGGATGGATAGCGATTGGGAATACTATTCCCCACACAAATGCAACATGCAAAACTTTGACTTATACAAGCGTATGCAAGTTGAACTCAGAAATGCAGTGTCAATCCCTAGAGCAGCCGTCTCTAAACATGTGTCCTCCAGGTGTCATTGGACTACAACTCCCATCAGACCAGACACCATGTCTAAGGGTCAAGGATGATAAGAGCTGTAGTCCAACATCATCTGCAGAGCCACAGGTCTCCCCACCCCTTGTTCTAGAGGTTTTTGAGTGACATTGAATCACTGTGGGAAAACAATGCAAACAAGGTGGTCTTTGGTAAAGGGACAGTCCTGAAAGTGAATCCCAGTAAGTATCATGGTTCATATTATTTTGTTCATGATATCAAATCCAGAGCGTGGGGTGTTGGTGAGAGTTACTAACAGTAATGGGCTGCAGTTAAGCAGCTGCGGTTGAATCAGTGATAACAACAACAACAAACCTATGGTTACGTGAAACATACTCAATAAACACACAAAACATAACCAGCTGTACTTTTGAATAAATAAGGTATACTATTCATTGTATCAAATCGTAGATTTCAACGGAAGTCTCATAAAGTTCAACGAAAAAAGCAGAAGACCCAGTGGATCAGTACATTCTCTAGTCAGTTCATGCATAAGGTCCATACATGTATAAATGTCTATTCCACCTGTCTGTTCATAGAGTCCAATAATTCACATGAAGGGTTGTTACAGTTCCACAGAATCCTTTCACAGAATTTAAGACAAGGATTTCCAGAATATTAGCCTTGTTTTGCCATCCTAGGCTTCAACCACTACTATGCTATAAGATCTACTTTCCTGTAATATTGCATATGAGCCTGTTCTACTGATGTGGAATTGTAACAACCCTTTACATGTGGAACTTTATGAGACTTCCATTGAAATCTACAATTTGATACAATGAATATTATACCTTATTTATTCAAAAGTACAGCCGGCTACGTCTTGTGTGTTTACTGATGAATCAGTGATGGCTGTGAATTTTCTAGAAGCAAAGACTACTGGGGGAAGGAAAGCCTTTTCTGTGTCCTGCCCTGCACTGCTATTTTGAAAATACTAGACTTTAACCTTGACTATGAGAATGTAAGAATTATTTTATTGCAGGGTGGGAAAGCTGTGACCCTGCAGATGTTTCTGGGCTGCAGCTCCCACCCCCACCCCCCTGACCATTCAACACCCCAAACAGTGTTGATCCATAGATTTCCTAACCTTGTGCCCTTGTGCCAGGTATTGTCAGACTACAACTCCCATGAGACCTAGCCGCCATGCCCAAGGGTCAAGGGTGATGGGAGTTGCAGTCCAATACCATCTGACAAGATATAGGCTCCCTGCCCCTCTTCTAGAGGTTTTTGAGAGACTTTGAATCACTGTGGGAATACAGTGGAGACAAGGTGATCTTTGGCAAAGGGACTAAGCTGAAGGTGAATCCCAGTAAGTATCATGTTGTTGTTTAGTTGTTTAGTCGTGTCCGACTCTTCGTGACCCCATGGACCAGAGCACACCAGGCACTTCTGTCCTCCACTGCCTCCCACAGTTTGGTCAAACTCATGTTGGTAGCTTCGAGAACACTGTCCAACCATCTCGCCCTCTGTCGTCCCCTTCTCCTTGTGTCCTCCATCTTTCCCAGCATCAGGGTCTTTTCCAAGGAGCCTTCTTTTCTTATGAGGTGGCCAGAGTATTGGAGCCTCAGCTTCAGGATCTGTCTGTCCAGTGAGCACTCAGGGCTGATTTCCTTCAGAATGAATAGGTTTGATCTTCTTGCAGTCATAGTTCATTTTATTTGTGGATGTTTCTGTGTGTGGAACGTGTGACAATGAGTTAAGGGTATCTGCAGATGACCCAGTGATCCCCATGTTGTTGTTTTAGCAACAAATCTTGATCAGGAAAGGGAAACCTGTTCAGGATAACACACTATTGTGTCATCTGAAATATGCTAGTGTTTATTAACACTTACCCTGGCCATGAGAATGTCAGAATTGTTTTATTGCAAGGGTGCGGAGCCCGTGTCCCTCCAGAGATTGCCCCCATCCTCTCTGACCATTGGTCATGCTGCCTGAGGCTTATGGGAGTTGGAATCCAACCACATGGGGGGGGTGTCACAGGGCTTAATTCTGAATCGAGAGGGGTTAATTCCCAAGGTGAAGCGGATAGAAGAAGAAGAAAGTTCATATAGAGAAATTCCACCATTCCATTCTTGAGAAGAAGCAAGGAAAGCTCTCTCCCCAGAACTCAGCCTTGGAGTTGAACTGCATAGGATCAGAGGAAGATTTAGAGGAGCACAACCAGTTGGGTCACAATGGGCACCGCAGGGAATGCCACAACTATTATTTAGAATGGAGTGCAAGAGTAAGGGGGCACCAAATTTTAGTATCGCACAGGGTGCCGCTGAAATTTGAGACCCCAAGGTCTACCACAGATAGGATGGTATCTAACAACCAGAGAGCATTGCAAGTCCATCCCTACACCATTGATGGGGAACCTGTGACTCCCCCCATATGTTATTGGGCTCCAACTCCCAGTCAGCATAGTCAGTGGCAAGGGGTCATGATTGTAGTCTGGCAATATCTGCAGGACACCAGATACCCTTCTTGTCCTAGACTATCCCCATCCTCTGTGTGCTCCTTCTGCCTGGGTATTTTTTGTCAAGAGAGGAAACACTGTGGGTCTTCTAGTAGTAACTGGAAAGTAACCTTTGGAAGTGGGACAAGACTGGTTGTGACACCAAGTAAGTTTCCATGTTTAATTCCTTCCATTTTGCATGTGTAGTGGACCAGATTACCTCCATCCTTCCCCAAACAAAGGCAGCCCACCCCCAACCTAGTCTTCAGGTTGAGCCTAGGGGGGCAACCAGGAACACAGTGCTAGTCCCTAGAGCAGCTCCTTCCAACTTTGAGCTCCCCAGGTGCTTATGACTACAACTCCCATCAGCCTCAGCCAACCCAGTTGTAGTCCCAATATAATTTGGAGGACATCAGCTGCCTCATATCCTCTGCCCTATAATATCTATTAGCACGTTCAACTCTTAACTTTGTGTGTTTCTTGTGACTGAGCCATATTCGTCAAGGGAGGAAACACTCTGGATGTTCAGTGGGTCCTTCAAAGTAATCTTTGGAAGTGGGACTAGACTGGTGGTGGCACCAAGTTAGTTATCTCTTAAATTCTGGGTGTATGACAGTTTGGGTTATACCTCTTCATCCAAGTGCAACACCAAAACCTATTCTTAAAGGTAAAGGTACCACTGGCTATTAGGTCCAGTTGCGGACGACTCTGAGGTTGCGGCACTCATCTTGCTCTATAGGCCGAGGGAGTCAGCGTTTGTCCGCAGACAGCTTCCAGGTCATGTGGCCAGCATGAATAAGCCGCTTCTGGCGAACCAGAGCAGCACACGGAAACGCTGTTTACCTTCCCGTTGGAGCGATACCTATTTATCTACTTGACATGCTTTCGAACTGCTAGGTGGGCAGGAGCTGGGACTGAACAACGGGAGCTCACCCCATTGCGGGGATTCGAACTGCCAACCTTTTGATCGGCAAGCCCTAGGCTCTGTGGTTTAGACCACAGCTCCACCCACGTCCCCTAAAACCTAGTCTTACATTGCCATATATAGGTTGAGATTAGGGGGGAGACCAGAAATACTGTGTTGGTTCACACAGCAGCTATGCCTAACTAACCTTGTGTGCTCCAGGGGTTCCTGGGCTACAACTCCCATTAGCCCCAGTCACCATGTCCCATGGTCATCGGTGATGGGAGTTATAGTCCAACACCATCTGGAAAGACACATGATCCCTGTCCCTCTTCTAGAGGTTTTTGTGAGACATTGAATCACAGTGGGAATGTAGCTGGAAATAAGGTGATATTTGGGAAAGGAACTATCCTGAAGGTGAACCCCAGTAAGTATTAAGGCTCATTTAATTTGTGCTTGATGTGAAATCCAAGGGGGGGGGGTGACCAACAGTCACCATGTGTGACCAACCATGAAAAGGCAAGAATTGTTTTATTTGGCTCTGAACAGAATCACATAGTATGGGTATCTGACAATCAGAAAGTGTTGTAAGTCCATCCCTATACCAGAGATGGGGAATTTGTGGTTCTTCAAGTGATGTTGGATTCCAGCTCACATCAGCCCCTGTCAGCATGGCTAATGGCCAGGGGTGATGAAGGTTGCAGTCCAGCCATATCTAGAGGACACCAGGTTCTCCTCCCTGTCCTATGCTACCCTTTCTCATGTCCAGCTCTTTGCTCTGTGTGCTCTTTGTGCATGGAGAATTTTTGTCAAGGCAGGAAACACTGTGGGTCTTCCACTGGTTATGGAAAAGTGACCTTTGGAAGTGGAACAAGACTGGTTGTGACACCAAGTAAGTTTCAAGCCTTAATTTCTTCCATCTGCGACAGATCAGAATACCTTCCCCCTTCTCCAAACAAATGCAGCCTCCAAAACTTGGTCCAGGGTGAGGGGAGTGACCAGGAACACAGTATTAGTCTGTGGAGCATCTTTGTCCAACCTTGCATCCTCCAGTTGCTTTGGACCATGACTCCCATCCGCATCATCCAGCAGCTGATCATCAAGGATGATAGAAGATATGGTCCAATGTAGGAGACACCAGGTTCATTATCCCTGCCCTATACTATCTCTGAGCACATTCAACTCTGTACACTCATTGTGTCTGTGCAATTTTTACCAAGGCAGGAAGCACTGTGTGTCTACTACTGGTAACTGGAAAGTAATCTTTGGCAGTGGGACTAGGCTAATTGTGACACCAGGTAAATTTAAACCCTTATTTGTTTTCATTTTGTGAGTGTGACAGATCAGAATACCCCCCTCTTCCTCATCCAAATGCAACCCTCCAAATTTGAAATTGTGTTACCCAGTTCTATTTTTCAAGAAAAAGAGGTGCTGGAACTCACCATGAACACCTCCCTTGTTCTCTTAGAATGGCAATGGTCCACTTGAAAGCTGCTGGAACTTTTGGTGAGTTCCAGCTGGAAAAAAAGCCCTGGTCAAGTTGAGCTTCACAGAGCAACCAAGAAGGCAGTCTTTAGCAGCTCATTTAATTAATATTAAGGCTCATTTAATTTGTGCTTGATGTCAAATCCAAGGGGGGAAATGTGTGTGGCCAACAGTCACCATGTGTGACCAACCATGAAAAGGCAAGAATTGTTTTATTTGGCTCTGGAACAGAATCACATAGCACAGGTATCTGACAATCAGAAAATGCTGTAAGTCCATCGCTATACCACTCCCATCAGCACCAGCCAGCTGACTCTGTTATTTAGCTTGGGGTGGGGAAGCTGCTAATCTTGCTGGACTTTGATTCCTATCACCCTGACCATTGGAAACGCCAGCTGAAGCAGGTGGGAGTTGGGAATCCAACACCATTTGGAGGGCTGTGGGTTTATCACCACTGCTCAGACCTTGAGAGAGTTGTGATTTGCTCAGTGGTAGACTTTGGGGTCTCAAATTTGTCTGCTGTGCTTCAAATTGGTTGGTGTAAGTATGAATAAAAGTCCATTCAATTAAACCTTTGACTTGTAGCTGCTGGGATGGACAAGGTAGGATAGATTATTCTAACCAAGCCTTACTATCTCTTCTATTCTGTCCACCCCTCCCCATTTTTTTACTACCCCAATGGATTTAATCTACAATCCTAACTCCATTTACTTAGGGGAAAGCTATTTTCACACACACACACACACACACACACACACACGCTGCTGCACCATAATGCATGTCAATGAACTCTCAGACAGCCACCATTTTGTAGAGATGTGTCTCACAGTGCTGAAAATGTAGGTTGGAAAAATATATTTGGAAGTGGGACCAAGCTTGTGGTTATTCCTGGTAAGTCGACATTGCTGTTTACAGTGGCATTTAAAGAAACTTGATTTGTGCGTTTTTATGGCATTCTTTTTCATGATTTGTTCCGTATTGAGATTTTCTGGTTGTACCAATACATCGTCCCTACTCTGTTTATCTTTGTGGGATAATTCTTGATTCTTTATACAACCTAATTGAGAACATTCTTTCTTTTTCTTTTTTCTTAAAAAAAAAAACTGGTTTGAAGTCACAATTAATTTCAATTTATGATTATGCTATCCAATGATAGAGTAGACCCAATGAAATAAATGGATTTACTCTATGGCTAAGATATTACACTGCATGCTTGTATTTACCACTTTATTTGCCCTCCAGATATTCCTGAACTGCTGCTCCCATAACACCCAGCAAGCATGGCCAATGGTCAGGGATAATGGGAGTTGTAGTTTAGCAGCAGCTGAAAGGACAAAGGTTCCTCACCCCAGCCCACAGGACAAAGAGTTTAGCCGCTATTTTGTAAAGGTGCATCTCACAGTGCTTACAACTGCTGGTGGGGTTGGGAAACCCACATTTGGAAGTGGGACCAGACTAGTAGTACTTCCTGGTAAGCAGAGACTTTTTACATTTTCTCATGTTAATTCTCTCATAGTAATCATGGTACGCCATTATTTACCCCAGTGGATGTGTTATTTGCCTCAATAGCATGACATAGTCCAATCTACCCATTGGATGGAGGCATCTAATATGCTTGAGTGATGAGCCAATGTCAACCATACTTGGTGATCACAGTCATGGACTTGTGTGACGTAACTACATTCATTTCAGTGGGTCTAGTCTGAGTATGACCCAAAGTTTGTTTGACCTAACTTCCAAATAGATATCTGAGTACCTTGAAAAGGAAAAGCCGATGGGCAATCGGCTGTATATATGTTGTTATATCTCTGGTGCAAAGGACCAGGATAATGCCTGGGGCCCATAAGAAGGCCGCCATTTTGTAAAGGTACATACCACAGTGCTAACACTGCTGGTGGATTTGGTAAACTTGCATTTGGAAATGGGACCAAACTAGTAATACTCCCTGGTAAGATGACACTTCTTTTCTTTCATGTATTGTTATGTTTAAGGTATTCATGGTAGATCATTATCTGCCTTGGTATGTTGCTTCCATATATTGCATGACACTATCACAAGCAATCTTTACAAATTGAATGGAAGCATCTACTATCAGTGATATTCAATATTAGTCATACTTAGAACACACCACCGGAAATCAGTGGACTTTTGTAATTGAAGTGCATTGATTTCAATGAGTCTACTCTGAGTATTGTTCAGTTGACTATCACCCAATGTAAATTGGCATTCTCTTCCAGAGAAGGTACACAACTGCCTTAAAAGAAACAACACCTTTGAGATAAAAAGAACTGGACTTTGGGATGGATAATCGACAGTATATTTGTCTGTTATATCAAATCTCTGACTGCTAGGTGCCAGTTCTGTGTCTGGGGGATAGTTATTTTTAAATAGTGACCTACTAAGGGGAGACTGAGAGGAGATATGATAGCCATCTTCAAATATCTGAAGGGCTATCACATGGAGGATTGAGCAAACTTGTTTTCTCCTGCTCTGGAAGGAGAAAACCAATGGTTTCAAGTGGCAGGAAAGGAGATTCTGACTAGACAGAAAAACTTTCTGACAGTAAGAGCTGTTTGACAGTGGAAGAGTCTCCCTCAAGAGGTTGTGGACTCTCCATCCTTGGATGGTCATCTATCATGGATGCTTTTTGAAGCTCTTTCCTTCTGAAACATGACTAGATATTCACAACCACCACTGTGTAGCACCAACAAAGCAGTCAACACGATGCATTAAAGTCTTACAAGTCCACCATTTTGTAGAGGTACATGCTATGGTGTTAATAGTGGATAGGGAAAATTCATATTTGGCAGTGGGACCACGCTTGCAATTGTCCCTGGTAAGTTGGCATTTCTGTTGCTGCCGCTGTTTAAAAACACTTGCCTGTAATGTAAAAAACTTTTTAAAAAAATAAATATATATTCATTTATTTCTTAACACAGTTGGGCAGAAAACTGGATTTTCTGGTCACACTGTGTTCTAAGTGGCTCTTCATTTTTCATCCTTGAGGGATACAAAGTGAAACCTGGGTTTTTGTTATACATGAAGTCACTGTGTATATGGCGGAGCTGGCACCAAATTATTATTTGGAGCAGGGACCAAACTTATTGTTAAACCAAGTAAGTCAAATACAGGAAATATTCTAGTTGGCAGGTAAGCCATTTTGGCCCAAATCTTGGAAATGCACTAGATACATATTAATGACCACTTACCAGAACAATATGGATTTTCTTTAGCTTGTATGGACTTTTCACTCTCCAGGGGAAAATGTGCCCAGCATAATATTTTAAGTTTGTGGCAATAATTTATTTCACATATGTGGATTTGATAGCTTAGCATATGTACAAATGTGACCTGCACCCACAAAAAAGTAAAAGCTGTGTACTTATACCTGAATGGTGGCATACAATATTTTTCTTATACGGAGGTTTCCACTATGTAGCAAAAATGGAAATGATCTCATATGAAAACAATCTCAAATAACCTAATCAATCTAGATCAAGAACTAACTGCAACTCCCATCATTCCTTACCATTGGCCATACTAGCTAGGGTTGATGGGAGATGGAATCCAGCATCTGGAGGATCATATATTCCCTATCCCTGACCTAGATTCCTTAGGTCATTTGAGATCTACTTCCATTTTATGCTTTGCTGTCATTTAGTCATTTAGTCGTGTCCGACTCTTCATGACCCCATGGACCACAGCCAGGCACTCCTGTCCTCCACTGCCTCCCGCAGCTTGGTCAAACTCATGCTGGTAGCTTCGAGAACACTGTCCAAGCATCTCGTCCTCTGTCGTCCCCTTCTCCTTGTGCCCTCAATCTTTCCCAGCATCAGGGTCTTTTCCAGGGAGTCTTCTCTTCTCATGAGGTGGCCAAAGTACTGGAGCCTCAGCTTCACAATCTGTCCTTCCAGTGAGCACTCACGGCTGGTTTCCTTAAGAATGGATAGGTTTGATCATCTTGCAGTCCATGGGACTCTCCTCCAGCACCATAATTCAAAAGCATCAATTCTTCGGCAATCAACCTTCTTTATGGTCATTTTATGCTACATGGGGACAACTGCTGTTAACTCTCTAGGTTGCCTTAGGTGGATGGCTGGATCTGCCCCATATCTGGAATATGAGCATAATGTTCCTGACCTAACTTGTAAAAATATAGACAACACAGATTGCTGCTGTGAACATGCAGGCTACAATGTATGTAAGTTTTGCAGAAGACAACTTTAGCAGGTAGCACTACCTGTTCTAACATGGTGTAAAGGTGTGTCTCATAGTGTTAACAGTGGTGGATGGAATAAACCCATATTTGGAAGTGGGACAAAACTTGTAATTCTGCCTAGTAAGTGAACTTATTTATATATTTTTCCTTCTTCATGTTTTTAAGCAATATTGATATGATAGATCAGGGGTTCCCAAGCTTGAGTCTCCAGCCATTCCTGGACTACAACTCCCATAATCCCTGACCACTGGTCCTAGCTAGGGATGGTGGGAGTTGTAGACCAAAAACAGAAGGCAACCCAAGTTTGGAAACTCTGTGACTGATAGATAGATAGATAGATAGATAGATCAATTAATTAATAGAATTGGGAGGAGCACAAAAGTTACCTTTTAGAGAGGTAACTTTTGTCTTGATTCATCCCATAGCACAGTCAATTGGGACTTTCTAATTTCAAGTTATGGTTACATTAATTTCCAGAGGACTCTGTTCTTATAGGCTGTGAGATTTCTATGCATTGTTATAGGTTCAGGGATGGAGAACCTGTGTCCCTCTAGCTGTTGGCCCCATCGCCCCTGACCATTGCCCATGCTGGCTGGGTTTGATGGGAGCTGGAGTCCATCATTATTTGGAGGACCACAGATTCCCCTTTCCTGGGTTGGATATATGTCAATTCAATTAAACCTTGGGGCATTCGGTGCTGGGGTCTAGCAACAGGAACTAACTAACTCATTCATGTCTTCTTTATCACCTTCCAGAAGGGCCTAACTGGTGTCAGTTTGCAATCATAATGTTGAGGTAAATGCGCAATTAGTCCTATGTCTATTCTGAGGAGGACAACACTATTTAGTCTAAAGATGGCAAGGTTGAAAATCTGGATTCAACCCTCATACATTTCACTTGTAGAGCAATCAAGTTTTTTTCTTTTATAGAAATGGTCTATTGTTTTTCTTTCTAAAACACGACTACATTTTCATATTTCCCTCCATGCAATAATAACCAAATGGGCAACTTGACTGATACATGTCAAGTCTCACAGAGCCACCATTTTGTAGAGATGTGTCTTACAGTGTTAACAATGTTGGTTGGTCTCAGATATTTGGAAGTGGGACCAAACTTGTTGTTATACCGGGTAAGTTAGCATTTGTGCCTATACTGGCATTATGGGAAACTTGAGTGTTCATTTTATGTACTTTTGTGGGGAATTACTTGATTTGTTCTATGAAGCTGAGTTCTCTTTTTAGGGAGCCAGTATTTACTGAGTGTAACCTGGCCAGATACAACCTCTCTGAGACTAATAAGGAGTGGATAGCATAATGTCTTTCTTGTCACTTGTAGTTGACCACTGTTGGGAGAAAGAATGCTAGCAGACCATTGCTACCATATAAGATTGCGATGCTTATGCTCCTGTGTTATTTACCACAACTACCATCATCAACACCACTCAATTCTCACATTAGGAAACTATTCAAATGGTGGTCACAGACAGTAGAAATTCACATCTTTGCATTTATTTAAAGACGTGTATTTATAAGAAGACTGGTGACCTAAGCAGGTAATACAATTATATTTGGGAGAGAGACAAGGTTGTCAGTGGGACATGGTGAGCAAATAACATTATTTGCTTATTTTGGCTAAGATCCCAAAGGCTACTCTATGCACACGCAAAGGCTTTGGGTTCACCCTTTTGGATTTCTGTTTTCTCTTATTCATCTTAGAACAGTAGGCCTTATCACAAAGAAGTTGTGAAACTGTTCTGAAAACTAGTTTTTGTTGGGTGGGAAATAAGGAGTGTGGATTAAAACAAGCAAAAAAACCATATCCAAACCACTCATTGGTGCTTTTTTAGACTACTTAGAGCATCAGGTAGTATAAAATTAAACCAGGTTAGTCTGATGCAAGGAGACATGTACTGATCCATCCAACCATGTATTCTGTAGATTTGTTGATTTTTACCTTACCAAGGAGTCTCAAACCTCTAGCAGATCAAAATATTTACAAGAGACTCAAAAGTAGACTTTTCATTCTGAAATAGTACTTTTTTTTAGTGGGAAAAGTCCCCACATGGTTCTAATAGCATGCCATCCAACAGGCTGAACCATGGCACATGTCAGCTACCACAGAACCACCATTTTGTACAGACGTGTCTCACAGTGATACTGCTGGATTTAAATTCACATTGGGAGGTGGGACCAGACTTGTAGTTACCCCTGGTAAGTTGACACTTCCGTTTGTGCTGGTTTTGAGGGAACATGGAGAATGGTGTAAAAATGTCTGTTATTTTCTTTCCTGCCCTCCATGCACACAATTTTAATGCACTCTATATTTCTGCCATCTCTTGGGTGGGAAGTTGTGATGTCATTTTCCGACCACACAGGCTCCAAAATGTTTTCTAAGCATTGGTCAGGTCCATTCATTCTGGTCCAGTCCACCATCTATTTATTAGAATTTTCAGCTACCCCAAAGCTCTGATTGGCTTGCAGTGAGTAAACTCTAATGCCCCCTTACTACTGGATTTGGTACCTCTTAGTTCCTTTGAACACTAAGTATAGTTAGCATTGTATGGGTTTTGTCTACCACCTTGAGAGAGCATTCACACACTCATGCAGAAGAAGGCTCTTGATGTCTACTAGCCACAATGGCTATATTCTGCCTCCACAACTGGAAGCACCTGCTGGAAAATACCATTTTCTGGAAACCACATAGGTTGGAGCTTGGATCCTCCTGCTTGTGGGTTTCCCACAGGTATCTAATTGGCTACTTTGGAAAGAGGAAGTTGGACTAGATGGGTCACTGAACTGATCCAACGGGTTCTTCTTATGTTTTTTAGACTCTCTCAAGATGCTTCAAACGTTCAGAGATGCCCACCAAAATCCATAGGCAGCTCAAAGATAAGCAAACGGGATTAATTTAAAACACGGCATATGTATATATTTATTTATGAAGCACCGGCAGTAGATTACAATAACTGTGTTAATAATAAATGGTGATAATAGATGGTGATGAATGACAACAGCAACATTGATGACGATTACACTGGTGGTGGTGACTGAGATTCAAAGAGCTAATGAAGCTACCCCAAGCCATTGTCAGCAATGTACCTTGCCCACCTGCCCTGTTGATCCACAGAGAGATTGGGTGCACATTCAGCCCAACAGAGTTTCACCCAACACAGTTCAGCCAACTCATATTCGGACTGTTCCAGCCACCCATTGAGGCAGACCCTGGGGGGCAGGACAGGCCGAGAAGAACATGGTTAACTGTATTTACAATGCTGTCAGAGTACACACATTGAAATGAATGGGCATGACTAACTTAGATCCATTAATTTCAGTGTTCCTACTTTGACAAGAACTTAGTTGGATGCATCCTTATGCTCTTATGACTTCACCCCTAAGATAAAGGTGGGAGGGGTTGGAGGTCCGTGTTAGTCTCTGAAAATCTTTAAATGAAGCAAGGTACCAGATGAAATACAAGCTGTGAAGCTTTGTGTATTTGGCAAATATGATGTCCAACACTGAACAGTGATTCCGGATGTTGACTACTGTTTCGTAGAATTCTTTGTCAGCTTGGTGGGAGGATATAGAATTGCTTCATAAACTGAAAATAAAATTTCACAACCTGAAAATATAATTTTACAGATGATGTAAAATCGTCTGTAAAATTTTATTTTCAATTTATGAAGCAATTCTATATCCTTTTTGCTGAATACACAAAGCTTCAGAGCTTGTCTTTCATCCTACAAAGTCTGGTACCTTGCTTCATTTAAAGATTTTCAGAGACTTTGAGACTAAAGATTTCATTTTGTACTTGTTATGGTTTGAAGGAATTCTATAAAGATTGTCTATTGTGTATGTACATGGTCATCGTGTTGCCTAGACGTTGCTGAAATCCTGGGAAGGCGTAGCAAGTTAGCATCAGCCTTACTGAGCTAGCTGGGCCATTGGCCTGCCTTGGTTTGAGGTAGCTTCCTGTGCTCCCATGACGTTCCCTATTATGTCAAGGTGTGTTTTTGTCATACCCTAACCCACTGGGTGACTTATGGAACTGCTAACAAATTGTTGTTTGGAGGTGGGACTCAACTGAGTGTTAAACCAAGTAAGTCAAGCATTGGAAACGTTCAAACGGGGATGGCGCCATGGCTCAATGGTAGAGCATCTGCTTTGCATGCAGAACATCCCTGATTCAATCCCCTACATCTCCAAGTAGGGCTAGGAGAGACTGTGGCCTGAAATCCTGGATAACCTGTTCCCAGTCAGTGCAAACAGTACTGAGTTTGATGGACCAAAGGTCTGACTCAGACTTTTCCAGGAAAATACCTTTTTTAAACATCTACTTACACCAATAAATATTAGCTAAAAACAGGTCAGTTAAAACAGAAACATATTTTGGGTTATATAACATCACAGTGAAATAATCTAATGTGTACAGTATGTACATTACAAAATGTACAGTAATTGTTGTTAGAGCTTTTCTAGAAGATCCTGAATCTAGAAATCTACTGCCCTAAACGGAAATTATTGTCTTGATCCCAGACACCTTTTGTGGAACTTCCATTCATTTCAGTAGGAGTTATTTTCATATAAGGTTTTGGGTATTAGGGTGCAAATTTAATGTTAGCGTGCTGAATTGATTTTAGAATGAATTGACTTTAGAATGTATTTCAGTTAATTGATGGTGATTTTATGTAAATTGTGTTACATTTACTGTTGTTAGCTGCTCTGAGCCCGGCTTCTGCTGGGGAGGGTGAAATATAAATAAATTATTATTATTATTAATGTGGCTTTCTGCGAGTGTGTCAGGGTGTATGTATGTGTATGTGAGAGAGAGAAAGAGGGAGAGAAATAATATGCTCTGGAATATGTTTGGATCCAGTTATTCTTCACTGCGCAAGAGGCATATGCAGAATTAAGTATATTTGAATGAGAAGGGGGAATCATAGAGTTGGAAGGGGCCAAAATGGTCATCAGGTTCAACTCCTGAAATGCAGGAACCAAAGTGATGGGATGTCCGGGTGTAGGGCGGTATATAAATTCAATAAATAAATAAAATGGCTTATGCAAAAATTCCAACCGTGCCCCAGCATCCTCATAGAATTCTGGACCTTGCCTGTTCAGTACCATCCAATTCACCATTACGCATATTTTAAGCTTTATTGTAGTTGTTGGTGGGATTAGTTGTTGCTCGTCGGCTGCTGACCCTGGAGTTGCTCTATAGCAGGGTTGGGGAACCTGTGGATATGCCTTCATTTACTCACTGAACTGTAGAGAAGAGCTGTGGGTTGCTTCTCAGGTTGTGCCGACATCCTCATAGCGAAACAACAGCCCACAGCGAGGTGTGAACTTTGTGGGCGCTTCTGGGAAATGGTTCCTGAGAGCTGGAGGAGTGCGCTCTCGGTTGCACTGAGCGAGAGCTCAGCGGAGCAGACGGGGTCCTTCGGTGCAAATTTTTTGCCAGTTGCTCACTGCAGAACAATGGAAAACAAGCATCTGCTCACTTGGGGTTGTAGCTAATGGTAATTCTACTCAGAGCAAGCTGTTGGAACATACATTCCAACATATGCTTGTTGAGAAGAATGGCTAACATAGAAGCATTAATTTCTCTGTTTACTCTGGGCTGCATTCATTCCATACATTTAAAGTGCTATGATACCATTATTCCCACATTGTGAGGCTGGTGGGCTGGTTGGTCTTTCGGGTTCCTTCCAACTCTATGATTCATGATTCATCTTAAACAGTCATGGCTCCCCCCACCCAAAGGATTCTGGGAGCTGTAGTTTGTTGAAGGTGCTGAGAGGTCTTAGCAGACGCTCTATTCCCCTCACAGCTACAGTGAGTTGTTTAACAATCAGTCCATTTTTACAGGGAACGCTGGTTATTGTAGCTCTGTGAGGTGATCAGGGGATTCCTAGGAACTCTCTGCACCTTTACCAAACTACAGCTCCCAGAATCCTTTGGGGGAAGCCATGACGGTTTAAAGTGGCATCACTATAAGTGCATGGTGTGAACGTGGCCTAAGACTTAGTTGGATACAAACCTTTCTTCGGCTCGTTTATTCCAGGGATAAATGGAATCTCTCCAGAATCTCCAGCTCCCATAAGCCCACCACAGCCAGCATGGCCAATGCTCAGAGACAATGGAAGTCGGAGTGTGGCAATATCGGGAGGGGCAGAGATTCTCTGCTACTGATTTATTCTGATATTTTCTTTGACGATTATTGTTGAGTGGTGCATTTTTATATTCTGAGATGCCTTGAATGCCTTTTTCTTGAAGGACCGGTGAAAGAGAGAGGGGAGATGATATGTAATCAGAGTCAGATTTTTGCGGAATGGATGGATAATTTAATCCTGCCTCTCACCCACCCCTTTGCACATTATTAGTATGGCATTGACTTTCACGGCATATGTCAATTTCAGCTGCAGTTTCTAACTTCTGGTTATCCTTTGCTTCCCCCCATTCAGAGCTTGAGCCATCCGAGCCTTCCGTCTACAAACTACAGTCACCCAAGGAAGAAGACCGAGACATTTCTGCCTGCCTTATCACCGACTTTTTCCCCGCACCCATCAGAGTGGGGGCTGATGGAATTGATGAACATGAGGTCAACGGCTCAGTCGTCGTAGTGAAAGAAAGTGGCAAGGAAACACCCAGCTATGGCGAAGTGATCTGGGGCAAAGACAAAGACACTGATGGTTGCTATGCTGAGCAAAATAACACTAGATTTCCATCGGAGTCAGCAGGTAAAAAGCAGACTGTGTAAATGTTTGCAAGCCAATTGGACGATGATCTGAAAAGCTATATATTCTGCCTGGTCTTCAAAAAGTCTCAAGGCAGCTTAGCATCCAAAAAGCTAAAAAGCAATGAGAAGACAACAGTGCCCACTGAAGCCACAGCTTTTGGTGTCTGTGCTGAAGCCCCCATAACCACAACCCAAAATAGCCATCAAAACAAAGGTCACATAAAGGAGCATTCTTTAAAGCACATTATTTCAACCCAGAATAATTCTGCAGTTTCTCAAGCATGCTGGACACTGTTGCTCAGTGAGGGGTGATCTGCAGTGTCCCAGGATTGTTTTGGGGAAAGAATTGATTGATTATTTGTGTTTTAACTGTCCATGAAGGCGAACCGGCCAAAGCAGAACAGTGGTATGAAAGCATTTTTAGAAAAGGTAGTTTTCTTCTTACCAACTACCTAAAACAATTCAGTGAGGAGACACCACACCTGGCAAGTTGTGGTGTACAGGTTGGCAGCTGCAATAGCTTCGGCACCAGCCTTGCTTCCTGAGCTCAAGGGATCAGGAAATTCAATCCCATCCTTTTACCTCATATTTTGCTATATGCACATTGCATGCCTGCATTGATGCTGCATAATGCTTTTCTTGCAACTTCTTTCTCTCCTTTCTTTCTCCAATTCCCCCCCCCCTTGTAATTTTAAAACTTCACTAAAAATTATATGAAAAAAGAATAAAGGAAAGAGAATCAATGAAAACTGAAAATGTAATAATCCTTTATCATCATCATTAATTATCATTCCCATCATTGTTACAGAGGCTGCAACCACCTGCTCAGAAAAGACAGCAGGAGGTTTTGAGACAGGTACGTATGTGCAAAAAGGGATGTGCAACTTGACTGGGAACCGAATGAAAATCAAATCATAATCTTGCCCCCACGAGCAAGTAGGGTTGACAACCAGCCATTCTGGCTTAGCTGTCTGTAGATTAGTTGCCAGAATTTGACTAAAGCAGATCCGGTGAGAATACTAAAGGGGGTGTGTGTATTCTGCAACATGCCATTGGTGTAATAATAGCGCACTCTGGCCTAAAAAGAAAAGTAGTTTTGTTGCTTAAGAACGTAAGAAGAGCCTGCTGAATCAGGCCAGTGGCCCATCTAGTCCAGTATCCTTTTCGCCTAGTGACTGAACAGTTGCCTGTGGGAAGCCAGGAAACAGGATTTGAGCAGAGGAGCCCTCTCCCCTCCTGTAGTTTCCAGCAAGTGTTATTCAGAAGCATTTCTGCCTCCAACTGTGGCAACAGGGTGTCGCCATCGTGGCTAGGAGCCCTCTCCTTCATGCATCTGAGCACGTTAATCCACTTTAACTGGGCCAACCTAAATATGCCAGTTTGTGGTTGAATCCCTCCCACAAAACTATCAAGAATGTATAGTTTATTGCTAGAATGGTATACGAAAGACGAAGAAGTAAAGGAATCAGTGATAAAATGGGCAATTGATATTGGGCATAACATTGAATTGGATGTGTGGAAAAGATTATGGAAGGAGGGTTTGAGACAAAGATGGAAAGTACAAGATATACCAACTATTCAGGAGTGGCAGGCGAAGTTGACAGAATATGTCAGGGAGGATCCGGGACCAGGGAGATCAAAGATACCAAAATAACTGGAGTAAATTTATTGAATATTTAAAGAAGAATTGTAAAGAGGTCAAGACACTAGCAGGATTGACATAATACCTCCAATGTATAATAGTACTAATATGAGAATGATGTGCATGATGGAAAGACGATAAATATACCAGTTGTGGGGAGGGAGGGGGGGTCGCGACTCGGCAGAGTCAAAGGGAATGTATGGTGCTATTACAATTTGTTGGAAAAGAATATGTAAGGAAAACAATAAAAATTCACTTGGGGAAAAAAGAATCCTTCCCACAAAAATAGCGAGAGTCCAAAAGAGGCCTCATTGCTTTAAAAACAACAACACTCATCGTCCAAATAGTCCCTGAGCCCCCAAAGAAGGCAGTAGCTTGCAAACGGACACCTGTTCTTTTGTGACATTTATTCTCTCTTTCTCTCTTCCCCCATCCTTTGTTTTAATCAGACGAGAAGTTGAATCTCCTGTCCCTCACCGTGCTAGGACTGCGAGTCATTTTCCTCAAGTGTGTTGCCTTCAACCTGCTGTTCACCTTCCACGCTTGGTCTAGCTGAGGTAATCAAGGAACAGACTCACTTAAGAGTCCTGGCAGGGGCTGATGGGAGCTGTGGTCCAAAATGTATCTGGTCAGCGAAGGTTGTCTTTGGAGCACTGGCTTTTTCCAATATGAACTCTGTATCTCACAGTCCACCATCAGCTGGGCTATTGCCCCAGAGGAACCATCATGGCTCCTTATCCTTGCGCTCTGGTGAGGAGTGAGGAACCTTTTTGGCCTGGAAGGTGGTGGCAGTTTTTAATCTCCCCACCCTACCCAGAAGGCCCCCCCCCCACCTGACATCATGATGGTGTCAGCACCATGCCAAAGTTGACCAGCTGGAGGGGAGCGGTCAACAAGAAACATGCAGGATTGAGCTTTCCATTCACCAGCTGATGAGCAGAGGTGCCAATCCTGCTCTTTGCCAAGGTTTTGTTATGCCAGAGCATTCCCTACTGGGAACACACTGGGGAAGCTGTGCAAGGCAGGACTGATCCCCGCCCCCATCACCTAATGCCATCAGCTGATTGACAGGTGGACGTGGTTTGGGGAAAGCGGTGTCGCAGGGCAAACTGGCAGGTTGACCTGCAGACCGGAGGTCCTCTCCACCTCTGTTCTGATGAATGGGTACCAAGGTGTTAGCACAGAGGTACTTAGGCTTTGATTTTACATCCTCTTGGACTGAAGAACTGGATTAGTTATGGAAGCTTAATTTATAGAATTCACTGCCTGAGATGGGGAGATAGACAAATCCACAGAGGCTAAGAATTATCCTGAGGCTTTCAGTCCATGAAGGCCAAATGGGACCTTCAACCTGAGAGTGGTAGGCCCCTGGATCCTGGATGGAGAGGGCTGATCTGTTTGTGGGCTTCACAAAGGCATTTGGCTGGGCAATGTCACTTGCTGGGGGTGGGGGAGAAGAATGCTGGATTAAACAGACCCTCTAGATGTGGGACTACAGCTCCCATCATCCCTGACCATTGCTCATGATGGCTGGGATTGGTGGGAGTTGGATGAATGAGTTAAGGTGTCTGTTTATAGCATGGCATTTCTGTTGCTCTGCACTTGTCATAGTGTTTCATTGCTGGCCACATGATCTGGAAAGCTGTTTGTGGACAAATGCTGGCTCCCTCAGCCTGAAAAAATAAGATGCCCAATAGTCACCTTCGACTGGACTTAACCATCCAGGGGTTCTTTACCTTTTACTTTATAAATTTAGATATATTTAGCAGGTGCAGGGAACTTGTGACCCTCCAGATGTTGCTGGACTACAACTCCCATTATCCTTGGCCATTGGGGATGCTACACAGGACTGATGGGAATTGTAGTCTCATCAAGATCTGAAGAACTACAGGTTCTCCATCCTTGTCTGCTTCTGCAGGGCTCTGTTATTATGCAATTGCAAAAGTATCTAGGGGACCAGATTACCTTCCCCACTCCCTGTAACAAATTCTCAGCTAATTCTCCCCTGGTCCCCTCGTTGGCCCAAATAGGACTAATTTAGCCAGCAGGCCTTGGTGATCATCTAATGTTTATTGGATGGATTTCCCCCCTAAATTGATTTATGAATTCTGAATTTATTGTTATTCACGTTTTATAAAGTATTTTATGCTGTTCAAAAAACATCAATTGTTGCATCAATTAAGTGTTTTAAATTTGTTGTTAGCCACCCTGAGCCCGGTTTTCTGAACCGGGAAGGGCAGGGTATAAATAAAAAAATATTATTTATATGTTTATATTTATATTTATTATTAAAGCCATAAACCCTGTAGCTGAATGTATGTTTTCCTGTCTTTGATGCTTGCATCTTTCTGCAACTGCCTATGCAATGGCTTCCTGTCTAGATAATAACCAGGATTTCTCAATCTCTTCTTCCAGTTCAGAAATGGCAGAAACATGGGGAACATATCTGGTATATTGTGGAAGAACTCCTCAAAACAGAGACATGTACAAAGTCATCTGCAGCACAGAGCATACATGAGGAACATCTGCAACTGCTTGGAAAGAACCACATCCTTGCACCTAGGGGTGCCGCTAGATTTTATTCCGACGGCGAAAGCTTCAACTTCTGGATTTCTGCTTTGTTGTACAGCCGCTTAATGCTTATGAGCTCTGGGAGAGAGATAAAGTCGACAAACCAACATCCTGCTTCATTGTATCGCATTATCTTGTGAATATAATCGACACAAAGCATCCTGTATTGTTACAGAATATTAAAAGTGTATATGTTTAAATCCTCTATGCATGTTTGGTGCTTTATGAATATGTGGTGGTTTTTCTCCCACCCCCCACTGATCCACAAAAGTGAAACGGTAGAATGCTTTAAAACCTCCAATGAAGGAGAGCCCAGCACTTTCTGAGGGAGTCTGTTCTACTCTCGAACAACTCTTGCTGTCAGAAAGTTCTTGCTGCTACATGACAGACAAATGAGAAATTTAGAAATGACAGGAACATAGGCGTGAAATGCGTTGTTCTGAATTCTTATTCAGAAGTAGCTTCTAAGGAAAGTTCACATTTGTACTCAAGAGGGAGAAATGAGAGAGACTGGAAGGGTCAGAAGTTAACACGATGCTAAAATATATCATCCAATTATCCCCCAACTCAGTCTGCAACATTCTGTTTGCCTTCCTCAGGAACTGGATCTCATATTTTGCTAGTTATTTCTTGCCTTGTCAATCCTTTTCTTTATTTTTACATATAATTTTTATTAAATTTTCTGTTTTACAATTTAAAATACTCATTTAAACATCCTTAAAATATCAGTGACTTCCCTTCTTCTCTTTCCATGGTTCATTTTACATATCATAGATCCCTGCATATTTTACAAAAAAAAAATTCCCATTATTACATCCATTATTATACAGTATTCCATTATTACATCCATCAAAACTTATTTAAACTGTTGAATTTATCTTATTGCTGCCAACGGTTTCAAGCGTACACAATCCCCCCCATATATTCAATAAATGTTTTCTAATCCTCTTTAAACATATGTTCTTCTTGTTCTCTTATTCTATATGTTAAATCTGCAAGCTGCGCATATTCTGTCAACTTAAGTTGCCATTCTTCTTTAGTTGGGACCTCGCTAGTTTTCCATTTTTGGACTAACAAAATACAGGCCGCAGTAGTGGCATACATAAATAACTTTTTTTTTTTTTGACAACTGGAAATATCCATCTGAATTATCCCCAACAAAAAGGACTGGTTTGTGTTTTTTTTGAAAAGTACTTTTAAACTTTTTTCCCAGTTCATTATGGATGATTTCTGAATATTCTTTTACCCTTTTACAAGTCCAACACATGTGAAAGAACATTCCCTCAACCTCATTGCATGTCCAGCACTTATCTGATTCAGTCGTATACATCTTAGCAAGCCTACTCGGAGTTAAATACCATCTGTAAAACATTTTCAAAGAATAACATGCTGTAAACTTCAAATCATTTCCCCAAAGTTTTTCCCAGCGGTTAAAATCGCCTTCTCAGTCCTTTATCTGCCTACAATACAGTACATATTTTTTTTTAGTGAGAGTTATTGGAATTGAAACCTGGGTGGGCATTAAGTCAGGTTTTCAACCCTAAGCCCACATCAAAATGACATGTGTACACTCTTTCACACAAACGCTTGCACATGCGTAGAGATAGCTTGTACCTGTGTGTGTTCAGTGTAATGTGTGAAAGGACCTTGGATCTCGTGCTCTTAAGGTTACTACTGAAGGGTGGATTTCAGCTGAACACTAGGAAACACTTCTTAACAATTAGAGGAGTTTGGAAATGAAACCGAGTTTTTTCAGGCTACGTTCCTTTGGGGGAAATCGTCCATGGGTCACGTGGCTGTGATGGGCAGGGCCAGAGGCAAAAATGGGTGGAGCAATGGATATGAATTTCAGTCACATGCCCCCGCCCAAAGAAATGTGGGAACTAACATTTGTTGAATGGGCTGGGAACTGTATACAGTACCTGTGAGGGGTACAGGATTCTTGGGGGGAACCAATGCACTTTGTTTTCCATCCAGGCAGCAAGAAGCATTCTTACAGTTCAATCACACATTCCAGCCTGACAAGAGACACTCAAAAGAGGGTTATGGAGCAGTGCTGGTGAAGGAGAATAGCTTTGGGTGAGTCCCGAGGGCCAGAAAGACAGACCTGGAGGTCCACATTTGGCCTTTGGGCCTGAGCTGTTCCACCCTGGCCTGCAACTCTGTGGTTCCATATCTGAATAGTTATCATCACAACTGCCCAATGCACGTCAGCAGAGGAGTGAAAATCCAGGTGTCTTCTGGGTTCGGTGTCTGCAGAAGACGTACAAACGTTAGAGCCTGCTGAATCAAGCCAATGGCCCATTGAGTCCAGCATCCTGTTATCCCTGTGGCAAGTGGGAAACTGGCAAGCTTGACCTGGTCAGGAGAGCCCTTTCCCCTCCTGTGATTTACAGTGACTAGTATCAAGAAGCATTACTCTCTCTGTGGAGACAGAGCAAAACCATCACGGCTGGTAGCCATGTAAAATCCCTATTTGTCTCAGATAATACTTTGATTTATTTTTAAAAAATAACATCACCATCTATCCCACCAGCAAAGTGCTCTCTCCCTCATAGATGAGTAATGATCAGATTCAGCAGGGGTCAGGGGTCCACACTCTTAGTGGAGGGGATTTTGGTCAGAGCTGCTTGGCATGGCAATGTTGCAAGACCAAGAGAAGACGGCAAAGCTCCCTCTTGCCCAACTGTTAAGAGGCAGAAGAACTATAATAATTATTAATAACAATTGTATTATTCGTGCCCCAGCCACTCTAGAATCTGTTCCACTGCTTACCTTAAAGTTGGCACTCCTATCGTAAGTCCCGTAGCTGTTGTGCAATGAATGGGACTTGGGTCATATCCACACCAAACATTTATCTGTCATTTATTACACTTATATCTCCTCCTGAGAGCTCAAGGAGGCCTATAGACTTCTCCCCCCCCCCATTTTACTCTGCCAACAACTCTGTGAGGAAGGTTAGGCTGAGAGAGTGTCTTCCTGGTCCAGTGGGCTTCACAACCGAGAGAGGATTTGAACCCGGGTCTCCCAGGTCCTATTCTAGCACTCTAAGCACCACAGCACACTGGCTCTTTAAAGCACTATTATACCACTTTAACAGCCATGGCTTCACTCAAGGCATCCTGGGAACTGTAGTTTGTTAGGGGGGTCACGTAACAAGTCCCAGCACCCTTATTTGCCTCAGAGCTACAATTCCCATTTCTCCGGGAAAGGGGATTGTTAAAGCACTCTGGGGATTTTGATTCCATGAAGGGAACAGGAGTCTCCTAACAATTCTCAGCACCCCTAACAAACTACAGTTCTCAGGATGCAGTGGGAGAAGCCATGATTGATAAAGAAGTGTTTTAAATGTATGGTGCAGATACCCTTAACTCATAGTCATATGTTCTACACACGGAATCATCCACAAATAAAATGAACTATGACTGCAAGAAGATCAAACCTATCCATTCTTAGGGAAATCAGCCCTGAGTGCTCAATGGAGAGACAGTTCCTGAAACTGAGGCTCCAATACTTTGTCCACCTCATGAGAAGAGAAGACTCCCTGGAAAAGACCCTGATGTTGGGAAAGATTGATGGCACAAGGTAAAGGGGACAACAGAGGAAGAGATGGTTGGGCAGTGTTCTCGAAGCTGCCAGTATGAGTTGAACCAAACTGCGGGAGGCAGTGGAAGACAGAAGTGCCTGGCGTGCTCTGGTCCAGGGGGTCATGACTAAACAACTAAACAACAACAAAGCAGATATGGACTTATTGAGGGGTGACTGCAGTTAGCACTAGGGTGCAAGACCGAAAATAACTTGTGCACAGCCAACGGGGGTGGGGGGAGGCAAAACTTTGATGTTCAGCCACCCTAGGTCAAAGACCCACTTTCTTTTAGAAACCTGGACCTCGTGAGCTTATTTTTAGCCTCCTCCAAACAGGTGTCTTCAACCCCTAACCCAGTGACCCTATTTACGTTTTAATTCTCAAAAATAACTTCTCCCCGCCACCCCCAAGCTAGGTATGGCAACAAGGGAGAAAGGCAGCAGGAAGTGGAAACTATGTCAACCCCCTAAATGGGTCGAAGCCAACCAGCTCACTTCCATGACGTCAGAAGCGCGTGGGTTTTTCTGGGTCAGCGTTTGAAGCTCACCCCACAGAAACCGCTTCCTCTCGAAAACAAGGGTTGTTTTCCAGAGAGGTGGGGAGCTTGAAAGAGACGGCACGTGGCAGGGCTCGAGCGGGCAGCCAGGGAGGCGGAGAAAACGTTAGACCGCAAGCGCAGGGTGCAAGGTGCTGCGTGGAGTCAAGATGGAGGCTGCAGGTGCAAAGTGGGGGGTGGGGTGGGGGGGTTGAGAAGCAGAGAAGCTAAGTATATCACCACTCAAGGAGTCTGCAAGGTCTAAGAATAACTTTGTGGCTGCTTTAGTTGTGGGCAGGTTGGAAATGAAATCTGGGGCAACTGAAGACCTCCAACACCCTCTTTGAACGGGAGAGTCTGCCAGAGTCAAATCTGAATACTTTTATTTATTAAGACACCTATATATTACCTATCATGCCTCCACTTCAAGGCAATACACGCATGGGTAGGCAAACTAAGGCCCGGGGGCCAGATCCAGCCCAATTGCCTTCTAAATCCGGCCCGCGGACGGTCCAGGAATCGGCATGTTTTTACATGAGTAGAATGTGTGCTTTCATTTAAAATGCATCTATGGGTTATTTGTGGGGCCTGCCTGGTGTTTTCACAGGAGCAGAATGTGTGCTTTTATTTAAAATGCATCTTTGGGTTATTTGTGGGACATAGGAATTTGTTTCCCTCCCCCCCAAAAAAAATATAGTCTCCCCCCCCCCAAGGTCTGAGGGACAGTGGACCAGCCCCCTGCTGAAAAGGTTTGCTGAGTCCTGCGATTAATAGGCAAGATGCAAAAATGAAATCAAACCTAAACAGACCAGCTGGTAGAAATACTTTTTTTCGTCGCTCCCATATCTATCAACTTGGACAGCTTTAAGAGGACTGGACAGATATATGGAGAACCTATCAATGGCTACCAGCCACAATGGCTATATTTTGAGGGTCTATTGCTTCTGAATACCAGTTGCTATAAAGAGCAGGAGGGTACGTCTTGTGCTCCGGTCCTGCTTGCTGGATTCCCACAAGCATCCGATTGGCCACTGAGAGGAGGGGATGCTAAACTAGATGGGACGTTGACCCGATCCAGGCTTTTCCCATGTTTATGTTCTTAATACTTAAAATGCAACAGCATCCAGCATCAAAAGCCAGCAAAGGAACAGGACATGGTGAAGAGGATTATTTTTCTTTTTAAAGTATGCACTCAAATTATATCAGCTGGTGCATGCCAGACCGTGGGGGTTTGGGGAGGAGGGAGGGCCATTGCAGAGTGTGGGCATTAATACAGAAGACACTCTTTGTGGTGGTTGCTAGATGGACACCTGCAGGCTGTGGCACAAGGATGGCCTCTGATTTCCATGACAATCTATGCTGCCTCCCAGGTGACCTAGGTACAAGCGGTTCAGGTCCTTGAAACCTAAATCTAGCCCAGTATTAAACAAGTTATCAGTGCAGGTTCTTTAGCGATGCTGTTAATAGTCACTCGGTTGCCTCTCTATCCATGTACCAAATATCCAGTTCTGTCCATGCAGTCACTAAAGCCCAAGTGAAATAGGTGCAGATTTCCCAGCTACATATGGTGGAAAGTGTTATTTGGTAGAAAGTGGAAAGATACGGAAGTGTTTATGAAACATGGGTTTTCCTTCCTGCAGTTCTGATATTGGCTAAGGCACCAACTATTGGCAACAGCTGTGTTCATCAAGATCAGACTGAGGTTCTATCTGTCCCCAGATTCTCTTTTCCAAGTCGTCAGCCAATGACCCCCAGAAACCCATTTCAGGGAAATAAAGCCAAAAGCGACCCCCTGCTATCTGCCCCCAGCTTTTAGAGTATTCATAATTATGCTACCTTTGTACAGAAGCGATTCCACCTCTGGTGAGGAGTGTATAATGAAAAGCTATTATCAGACCTATCTACCTACCAGTTCATCTAGATACTGTTGGGAGACATCTACACCAGTAACCATTTATAGATGGGATATAAGAGTTTGTACCCTATTTTCACTTCTTTGACATTTGTTTTGCATAGTATCTACTGGTCCTGGGACTGGTAAGGCACTATGTAGGCTCATCAAGCTATACTCACTAGTTACTAAGAATCCTATTGAACCCAACAGCTAATGAGATTTCAGTTGTAATTGCTTAGACTTTTGAGCATGCTGAATTTATGTATCACTTCCCACAACAGCAAGACCCCATTGCAGCTTTTGGGGACTTCCGGTGAGGATGGTGAAAAGCTGCAATTAAGATGGCTAGTGGCCTGTCTTGAGCAACAGACTGATAATTTTTGTATATTCCTACACACACACTCACACCACATCTAAACATCATTGGTTTCCTTTACAAGCATAGATCACTGAGCACACAACTCCAAACTATAAACTGGCCCAAACCAGTCAACTAAGTCAAGGGAGGAAGTCATATGACAAAGTTGTACAAATCTAGCATATAAATGGGAAATAAGAGCCAAAAGCTTGTGTCAATTGGGATGGGTGAATTCTAATATGCCATCCTTTGCATGCATATCCAAGGTGTCATGTTCCTATGGAGACTGTACCATGTAGAAAGATGGGTGTTTTGTGAATTCTGAATTACTGATTTAAATACAGTTGTGCAAATGACCATTTACTCTAGTCTGGGAAGGTAGGTTTTTCAAGGTTGCTGGATCCAGACTTAAACAAACACGGGCAAGCGAAAAGTTATGGGCATTGGTGGAATTGTGTTGTCTTGAACTGTGGAAGATTTGTTTTGTTTCCTACAGATCTCAATATACTTTAAGGCAATGCTTTTTTAAAAAAAATGTTTAGGGATACTCTCATTTTGACTCAAGAAATTCACCATTTTAGAGTTCAAATCAGGAAAAATAAATGCATTAAATGAACAAAAGGACAAAGATTCACAAAATGTTTAGGGGTATGCGTATCTCTGCATCCCCCCCCCCCAGAAAAAAGCAATGCTTTAAGGACTTCTTCTAAATCTACCCTCCCAGTTAACATGAGGTTTGAAGATGCACTTCACAGAATCATACACAAGATGGCAGCAAAAGATAGTGAAAGAGAAAAATATTGCAAGAACTGTTGAGTAAGAAGTTTCTAATCATCTGGGCCTATACTGGATTTGAGGATTTGGCTCTGTATTATCACTTTCTCTCTCTCTCTCCTGCCAGACAAATCTTTCCATTCCAATTATCCTAGACCACCGTCTCGCAGACGTGGGGATACAGGGCATAGCCCGTAACTGGTTGTGCTCTTTTATCTCTGGTCGGGGACAGAGGGTGGCACTAGGGAGGGAAATGTCGTCGCGCCACTCCTTGGTGTGTGGAGTGCCGCAGGGCACAATTCTCTCCCCGATGCATTTTAACATCTTTATGCGCCCCCTTGCCCAGATTATCCGGAGCTTTGGGCTGGGCTGTCACCAATATGCTGATGACACTCAGCTCTATCTGCTGATGGATGGCCACACCGACTTGGCCCCGAACACACTGACCAGATGCTTGGAAGCTGTGGCTGGATGGTTTCATGGGAGCCTATTGAAACTAAATCCTTCGAAGACAGAGGTCCTATGGCTAGGTCGGGATGGCATGGGGATGAGGGACCAACTAGTGCCATTGCCTTCCGTTAAGAGTTTGGGTGTAATCCTTGACGCCTCCCTTTCCATGGAGGCGCAGGTTACAGCAACAGCCAAGGCGACATTTTTCCACCTTCGCCGCATCAAGCAGTTGGTCCCTTACCTTTCCCGCCCCGACCTGGCCACAGTGATCCATGTGACGGTCATCTCCAGGCTTGACTACTGTAATTCGCTCTACGCGGGGCTGCCCTTGAAGCTGTGCCAGAAACTCCAGCGGGTCCAGAATGCTACAACGAGGCTCCTGACAGGGTCTCTGCCATGGGAGCATATTCACCCCGTGCTTTTCAAGCTGCACTGGCTCCCGGTGGAGTACAGGGTCAGATTTAAGGTGCTGCTTTTGACCGTTAAAGCCCTTCATGGCCTAGGACCCTCGTACCTACGGGACCGCCTCTCCTGGTATGCCCCACAGAGAGCCTCAAGGTCCATAAATAGCAACACCCTTGTAGTCCCGGGCCCTAAGGAAGTTAGATTGGCTTCAACCAGAGCCAGGGCCTTTTCAACTCTGGCTCCGGCCTGGTGGAATGCTCTGTCTCATGAGACCAGGGCCTTGCAGGATCTGATTTCTTTCCGCAGGGCCTGTAAGACAGAGTTGTTCCGCCTGGCCTTTGGCTTGGAGCCAATTTAATTCCCTCCCTCCCTCTCTTTCTTTTTTCTTTTCCTTCTCCTCCTGCGATGAGGCTACATTTTAATATTTTAATGTTCCATTATTTTAATGTTGTATTTTATTTCTGTTTTTAAGTTGTAATCATTCATCTTGTTTTTATTATTGCTTGTAAGCCGCTCTGAGGGCTGGGGAGGGCGGGGTATAAATAAAAAAATATTGTAAGGAATCATTATATTGTTACTTCAGTTTAGCAGAGTTCAGGTGATACCCTGTACTCAAAGGTTCCTGGACTGCATCTTACTCACGGGCTTGTCATTTAGTCCACCGCCTGGAAGCAGCTGGTGTGGAGAAGCAGCACCTCAGGAACATGTTCGCACTTAATGATAGTTTGCTTTAAGCTATGGTTTAATGTGTCATGCGAACTATGCCACACACTGCCACAGTACAATTTTTGTTTAAATCAGTAGGGCTCAAATGACAGAAACAGAGTCCTGGATTAAGGTAATACTTAGCCTGCTGAGGTTAGTTAACACAGAAGTTTTAGGATAGGCTATTTATTTGTTATTCCCAGGACAGGTCACAAGGAGTGATCTCCAAAAGAACAATACTCCAATAGGTTCTCCAAGATGGCCTTCATGAGTTTAAAGACACAGGAGAAGGATCTCACCCCAAAGCTCATCAAGGCAGGCCTCTCTTCTCCACTTATCACTGAGAGTTAAGATACATGAAATGTAAGAAAAGAGGTTTATTGAAAATCATAGCAAGTGAATGGAATGGCCATATGTTTCAGGGAACATTCCCATCCCTACTGCCACCACGGAACTTATTCAGAGTCTGTGATGTGTGGTGTGATGTCTGTTCAGTGGAATGCTGGGTTTTCAGCAAACAAGACAAATCCAGGACCTACAAGAAGGAAAGAAAAAAGTGAAGAGTTTTTATCATGGAGGTTGCAAGAAATTGAGGACTTATATTGTATATCAAGCACACTGTGTTGCAAATGAAACACGCATAAAGTCAAATACTATCAGTCTCAACGTCAAACTGGAATTTTAAATGATTGGTAGCCAATAAACTCAGCCACATGTTAATCTTCTCTTTGGTGAAAAGCCCACCCAATGCTCAGATCCATAATGACTTATCACCTTTTCAGTCAGTGCACAGGAACAGGGCTTTACAATCAAGAGTATAAAACTAAAGTTATGCCCGAAGTCCACACTTTATTTACTTATTTATTTATTGGTAACACAAATAGTGTGTGTACCTTCACAAATATGGACTTCTAACATTGGTTCGGTGTGAAAGGCTATACGCTGAGAACACCATCAAGCTGTGACTTGACTGACTCAAGACAAATTCAAGACAATATTCCAGGGGATTCTCTAAGATGTTCACGAGCTGAAAAGACACAGAAGGAGAGGATCTCACCCCAGGCCCCACTAAGGCAGACCCTCTTCTCCACCCGTCATTGAGACTCTCTGACCTTATTTGTATAATGATGTTCAGCTGTAAGAAGTCATGATAGGAATGAAAACTATACCAAAGTAGTAGAGAATACTCAGGGCACTTCTAAGCATTTTTTCTAGCCTACACTAGTACACAATTTCTAAGTGCTAAGTCTTGAATCTTACCTGGGAAATCTACCACCTAAATAAGAGATGAATGTAAGGATGGCATCAGCCAATATTTTGACTCCCAAGTCGTCCCTTCTAAAATCATATACCCCGACCAGGTATACATACCTCCGAGTCTTCAGTATCAGCCCACAAAGTTGATGACTACAAGATGCAGGATAGTGCTGGCAAAGAGGAAGTCAGCAAAGGCTCGCTCTGGTGAGATCCCCTGAAATTCTCCTTTGTTCTGTGGGTTGATCTGGATCCTCAAACAAACTTGAGAGGGAGAGAGAAGAAAAACCAAACTGTAATGGATTGCTGGAAGAAAATGCAGCACATCACACTAAACAGTGGATCAAGCTTTAAAGAATTACCATAACCTCATACTCCAATTTAAGAACTACAGAGTGAGTCTGTGGATCCTTGCCATCAGTTATCTATTCTGGCAAGAATCTTTGCCCGTTTGAGTTTAGAAAATAAATCTCCCAGACCTGCTTTTACAGTAGGAACAATCATCACACATCACTCCCCTCCACCCTCTGGGCTCTGACATGTTTTCTTGGCAGGCAGGCAGGACCTGTACTTTGTAAAGCGCATCAGTGCTCTGACATCCAGGTATTGCATTTTTTGATATCTAAGATGGCAGCTTCCTCCTGCACAATGCCAACGCTTCCATCACCATCAGAAATACATCCAGGGGAGGCAAGTGACGGGCAGTAGCATTCACACCAGGTGCCCAGCACCCACTCTGCAGCAAGGCCAGGTAGATGCCTTGGTGGGCATGGGAATGAGCCCTTCTGGGCCCACTGGCAGGGGTGCTGACCCCAAATGCTAGTCCTGGGGCTAAGTCACAACCATCACCATGGGGTAAGAGGCCCCAAATAGGGCGGCTTACTAGTCTGAATGAGATGCTCAAAAAGGACTACCTCTCTTTCAAATCAAAACCAGTGACGGTCCTGTGTGAGTGTGTCTGGAGGCGGTTGGAGGATGGATGGCGGCTAAAGGATTGATATTGAATCCTGACAAGACAGAAGTACTGTTTTGGGGAGACAGGAGGCGGGCGGGTGTGGAGGACTCCCTAGTCCTGAATGGGGTAACTGTGCCCCTGAAGGACCAGGTGCGTAGCCTGGGAGGCATTTTGGACTCACAGCTGTCCATAGAGGCACAGGTCAATTCTGTGTCCAGGGCAGCTGCTTACCAGCTCCATCTGGTACACAGGCTGAGACCCTATCTGCCCACGGACTGCCTTGCCAGAGTGGTGCATGCTGTGGTTATCTCCCGCTTGGACTACTGCAATGCGCTCTATGTGGGGCTACCTTTGAAGGTGACCCGGAAACTGCAACTAATTCAGAATGCGGCAGCCAGACTGGTGACTGGGAGCAGCCGCCGAGACCATATAACACCAGTCTTGAAAGACCTAGATTGGCTCCCAGTACGTTTCCAAGCACAATTCAAAGTGTTGGTGCTGACGTTTAAAGCCCTAAATGGCCTCGGTTCAGTATACCTGAAGGAGCATCTCCACCCCCATCATTCTGCCTGGACACTGAGGTCCAGCTCTGAGGGCCTTCTGCTGGTTCCCTTGCTGCGAGAAGCCAAGTTACAGGGAAACAGGCAGAGGGCCTTCTCGGTAGTGGCACCCGCCCTGTGGAACACCCTCCCACCAGATGTCAAAGAGAACAACTACTACTAGACTTTTAGAAGACATCTGAAGGCAGCCCTGTTTAGGGAAGCTTTTACTGTTCGATGCATTACTGTATTTTAATATTTTGTTGGAAGCCGCCCAGAGTGGCTGGGGAAACACAGCCAGATGGGCAGGGTATAAATATTAAATTGTTATTATTACTCCTGCAGATGCTGTACGAGTCCCTAAAGTAATTGCTTATATTGGCAGGGGCTGATGGGACTTGTAGTCCTGCTCGAAGAAAGACCCAGAGGAGAGCATAGGTGGGAGTCACTAGCATGGCCCCCCTCCCCTCCCACGCACGCTCCGCAGTTGCCATGGCAATCGTCATAACCCCCTCTGTTCCTTGTCTCCATTAGCTGATCAGCGCCGTTGCCACGACGACGCAGAACCTTCGCGCCCCCCCCATCCCTAAGTTTCTACGTCACCACATGGAACCCCCGCGACGTTGCCATGTGAACATCCCCCCTCCCTCACGGAAAGACCGTTGGTAGGCTGACCCGGCGACCGTTGCACACGTCTCTCCCCCCCCCTTAAATTTAAAAAGCAACGGCTTCGCGTTCGAAGCTGCCAAGTCAAGGCGCGTCCTCACCGCCCAGGATGAAGCTCCCCACGGCGGAGATGAACCCCGACAGGAAGGAGTTGAAAGGGAAGGTGCCGACGCCGAGGCAGTAGCCGAACTGCAGCGCTCCCGTGAGCATGACGTAGAGCAGGTAGGCGTCCAGCACCTTCAGGCGGCTCGGCGTTCCGCTGCTATACTCGGCTAGGAAACGCCGCACTACCGAGCCCACCGAGCTCGCTCCGGCCCCGGACGACCCAGAAGCTGCGCCTGACATTGCGACGGAGAGGGTTTCACACGACTTGAATTAAAGAAAAAATAAAAATGAGGTGGCCGGAAGCGGGTAAACGCTTCCCGTGTCAGTATGGGGCAAGGCGCATGCGCAGAGACGGTATGTCCCTACTACGCATGCGTGTTGTGCATTTCGGTTCCTGAAAGGGCAATTCTAGAATGGGCTGATTCGTGCGCATGCGTTGCAAGAGGGCAGCGCAGGCGCACAATCGGATTGGAAACTATCACGGACTTTTTCCTGGTAGGGGCTGTCTATTGCGCATGTGTAGTACACTCATCCTTACAGATAAGCTTCTGGTTCAAGGGAGAAATTAAAATGAAAAAATGAAAAGAGCAAAACTAGCAGCAGTAGGATGCTATTAAGGGTCTTTTAATTTGCGCTGCAGGCATCCGATTTAAGGAGAGAATTCAATGCGCATGCGTTTGTTCAACTGGCAGTTACGAGAGGGTGTCATAAAAGTTACATGGCATGTTATTGCGCATGCGCAATCAGAACTCCCTGCTTCCAGCCTCACGGTAATGAAAGCAAACAGTCTTGGCTTTGCAAGCTGCAGCTTGAAAGAAAGGCGCTTTGCACACCATTATAGCTTACCATTCTACAGCATGCCGCTTTTCAACCCATAATTATACTCTCAAACGCCCCATGCTACTAACAGCAAAGGTTACCCAATACAATTACAAATGCCCTATGCAGCCATTTCAAAATTACCTTAGAATTCGTGGTGGATGAAAGTAGCAGCCCCTAAAAGAAAAGGAGGCAATGCCCCTCTGCTTGTGTTCAGAAACTCTCCTGGCCAACAACCCTGAGGACCATTTTTAATTATGAGCGGGGAAAGAATAGTCGACATTTAATAAATGCAGAATACAATAATTTGACAATGTCGCATCATAAGGGATGAAAGAAAAAAAGTGATTTCAATAAACGAATGCATGCAAGAAAGCATTAGCGTTGACACCGAAAACTAGTCCGCGGGTGCAGGATCGAAGACTGTCCTTTTTCCTCCTAACTGGGACCCACACTACGAACGCTTTCCCCTCCCAACACTTGCAAGTTCTCTTTTCGCTATTGCACAGAAAAAACTCCCCATTATTTCCCCCTTTTTCTAATCCTGCCCCTCCTCCCCGCAGCCATCAATCACCCCCGCTAGACTCCTCCCCTCTTTATGATGCCTCCGCCCACATCAGGGGGGGAAAGAGCCCGCCCTCTTGTTCTCTCTTTCACTCCAATCTACCCGGCAAGCGGAGGGAGTCCAGGGAGGGCTGCTGCGCTCTCTTTTGGAGAATCCCTCCCGCCCCCCTTATATAACCCAGCAGGAAGGTTATACAACTGGCCTCACCCACACCTCCCCGCCAACCCCAAGCCATTCATAAAATATGAACCACGCCCCCAAGTTCTAGTTCCACCCCTTCCTTACGCACGCCTTTCCTCACCAGCTGTTGTGATGTTTTCCTTCTTGGGAAGTAATGGAGGAAGACCTTGAGCAGTCGTGAGTTCACTGTGGGATATTTCCGGGTCGCGGAGCCAATCAGTCATAGATTAATTTAATTTTGCTGCTTTAATACAGATCCTGGTTTTGGAGGGAAGGGGAGAGGGGATTAAGGTTTGAAATGGGGGTGGTTGTTAATGTAGGCCCTACAGTGTACGGAGTTGTGCATTTCACTCGCTCCTACAGGTGGTTTCGGGTCCGATGTGCTTTGTTGTGTGGGTTGTTGGCTAAGGACTCTTTCGGCTCAGCACTTGGAAGGAGTTAAAGAGAGCTGCTGATGGAAGCGTTGCTCTGGATTCTGCTGAGGGGGAAGGTGTTATGATCTGTCACCAAGATACCGTCCTTAGAAAGGGATGAGGCAGGCTGGGTTTGCAAAGAAGCTGGCAGGGGAATAAGGCAGAAAAGGCAGACCAGAATCTGTATAAGGCTTAAGGCTAAGCCTGCCTTCTCTCCTAAGGCAAATGGGTGCTCAGGAGAACCTAGGTGTGGTGGGCAGGCAAAAGACCCTCCCAATGGCAAGGGAGGAAGGATTTAACAGGGGAAGATACTGAGGGAATCAGGCCTGTGAGATGAAATTATAGCCTGCAAGCCAAGGGGAAGTGTGTGAAAAGAAGGAGGGGGATTAATTTCCAGGAGTTCATAAATTAACTTTCCCATCAAACCATAATTAAACGCTTCCACAGGAGGCAGAGATGACCACCAACTTAAATGGCTTTTAAAGAGCATTAGACAAATTCGTGGAGGAGAGGGCTATCAAACCATAATAGCTTTGCTCTGCTTCCACAGAAATGCTTCTGAATGCCAGTTGCTTTAAAACCAAAGAGGGGAGAGTCCTCTTGCTCTTGGGCCCTGCTTGTGGGTTTCCTACAAGCATCTGCTTGGCCAGCATGAGACCCAGGATGCTGGACTAGATGGGGCATTGGCCCGATCTTACATTCATATGAAATGAAAGGCAGAATATAAATCTACTCCAGGCCCCATGAACGGTTTTCTGCACTAGAGTTTCTAGCTGGCATGTGTGAAGTCCAGACTGCATGTGAGCATGAATACAGTGCCCCCTCTGCTAGTTAAGCATAACATCCCTCCCTCCCACATAGAACTAAGTAACGAGGCTTGCAGCATTTTAGGCAGAGTTTCAAGGTCTTGGCAAGAGACAGACTGTTATTCATAATTCCAGAGGCAGTGATGATTAAGTTCTAAATGAGAGGTGCTGGAATTCAAAGTTGGTATGAAAATAAATATCTCTCTCTTCCAATCCTAGCTAGGTGGGGCGGGGCTATTCAGTGGTGAAGGGAAAAAAATCCTCTGCATGTGTTCAGAGTTTCTTGCATCTTAATGTGGCTTTACATAGTCTGGGGTTAGGCACTGGGTTCTTGAACTGATTTTGAAGGGGAGCAGTTGCCCAGGCAACAAGAGATTCAAACACCTCTGAACTCCAGACGCCGAAGAAATATCCATTGTGCTGTGGTGCTATTGGAAGGAAGCAGACTTGCCTGGTGTTAGGGAAAGGCTTTGGAATGGCTACTAGTTTTACTTGGCCTTGCAATTAAACCCTTCCAGAGTGTGTCTCTGTGTGTAGGTCTGTGCTGTCTCTAATTCAAGGCACCAGGTGGTTGTGAGTTGGAAGTGATTCAGCAGAAAAGGAGAGTGACTAGGCAATTTGTCTAGCTGTCCTTATCATTGCATCATAACAGTAGAGCCTTGTTCTCCCAAGCTTCCCCTCCACCCAGGACTAGGAAAGCAGCCAATGTCTTTTCAATGTAACCATTTTCCATTCCCACAAAGACTCTGCAGGGGGTGTGAGTAGTGCTCTTTGGCGACTGACCCAGTGCTTGCGATGACTCTAAATGTGCTGATGTGTGCTATATGTTAGTTACAGTGTTGTTATCAACTTCCTTGGCTGAAGTTTGGAAAGGGAGGACCCTTACCTCTCCACTGCTTTTTGCAAACTGAGCTCCCATAACTAGAATTTTGATAGTGGGGTTTATGTGGAAATCCAGGGTGCAGGAGATGAAATGGCAGAAACCTAAATGCGAGTACAGTAGTTTAATCTCTCCCACCCCCCTCTGTCCACTGCAAACTGTTAAGAGAGGGAGGCAGGCAGGCACTGAAAACTGCCTATCTGATCACATGACTCTGGTTATAGGGGATCCTGTCACTCACAGGATCATGGAACGGACTCTGATACCAACATAAGGATAAAGTTCAGCGTTTATACAACATACTGGAAGCTTCGTTGCATGTTGGAATAGAGGAAGCTGCCTCATGCTGAGTCAGTCCATCTAGTGCAGTACAGTCATACCTCAGAAGTCAAACACCTTGCAAGTCAGACGTTTAGGCTCCCGAATGCCACAAACCTGAGTTCCGGTTTGTGAACATTCTGTGGAACCCAAACGTCCAACACCAGTCGAAAGCCATGCCTTGGTTTCCAGACGTTTTGAACAGACTTCCGGGACGGATTCCGTTCGACTTCCGAGGTACGACTATATTGTCTACACTGACCAGCAGCTACTTTCCAGGATTCCAGGCAAGGCCCTCTCCCTGGGATCTTCTGCATGCAAAGCAGATGCTCTACCACTGAGTTAAAGACCTTCCCCCAAAATTTGATGATGGTGTACACATTGTTCCTTACAACAGTCCCACAAGCTTGGCTGGTATTATCTAATAGTGCTTTTATTCTAGAGTGTCAGGCTAGGACCATGGAGACCCAGGTTTAATCCACACTCTGCTGTGACCGTCATGGGCTGCCGTTCCCTAAGTGAAACAAAAAGATGCAAGTGGCTAGTCTTCAGGCTGTCGTGAAAACTGTGTATGCTTCAAAACTGAAAAGCACTGCTAGGATATTGGCAGGTTTTCAGCGATTTCAAGGATAGGTGTGTCAGTATCCTGCAGAACCTGTATAGGGAGGCTAAGGGAAAAGGTATTGCCTTTGGGCCACTAAGTGAGTTCAGGGCTGATTTTACTTAGGGATTTCCCAGCCCATTATTAAGCGTATTTACTTAGGTCTTAACTCACTTTGCCCTTAATGGGACCTAGGTTCATAATGTAGGGTGGCAGCCTTGTGGAATCACAGAATTGTAGAGTTGGAAAGAGACCCCAAGGGTCATCTAGTCCGACCCCCTGCAATGCAGGAATCTCAACTAAAGCATCCAGGACAGAAGGCGATCTAACCTTTGCTTTGAAACTTCCATGTGGCAGCCCTTTCTGTTCATGTTCAATATTTGTGTGTGGAGTTATTTGCATTGCATCAGCTCTCGCTTTCGGGAAGTGAAAGCTTTGCATTTTGCTGAGAAAAACAAGGTGGCCCATCAGGAGTGACGCCTAGAAACATGGTAGCATTTCCTCTGGGTGCTTTTTGGGAAAATTTGAACAAATCCCTTCTTATTGTGCAATAGAGACCCTAGTTATTCAAGGGCTTTTTCCTGCTCTTATCAAGTAACATTCTCCTCCAAAGATCACAGAGTTTCAAAAGCTTGCTATGGGAAGCAGCTGTTTATCACTGACCCCCTTCGACGTCTTCCTTTTCCTTTCTTCTCCCAACCCCTTTGCTCTCCCTTTCTGCCTGCCTCTGCCCACTCATGTCTCAACAAAACTATATCCCTTCCACAGGACCCAAGGCTGGCTAGGGGGCTGGCTGCCTGCCTGGCGTCCCACCTCCATGTCCCACCTCAAGAACGTGGAAGCTCGGATCCTGCAGTGTAAGTAAAGGAGGGCTTGAGAAGTGTCCTCTTTCTCCTTTGTCCAAAATAGGGACGCTAACTGATATCCTATAAGATCTGTGGACTCATCTAGTCCAGCATCCTGTTCTCACAGCATCCAACCAGAGTCCTATGGGAAGCCCGGCAAGCAGAATCTGAGCAAACAGCACACTCCCCTCTTGCAGTTCCCAGCAACTCCCCTCTGACAGTGGAGGAAGAACAGAGTCATCAGGGTTGGCAGCCATTGATAACCTTGCCCACTAGGAATTTTGTCTGATCCTCTTTTGAAGCTGTCCCAAGTAGGCAACTGTCACTACCTCTGGTTGGGAATGATTTCCATGGTTTAATGATGTGCTGTAAGAAGAAGTGCTTTCTTTTGCTTGTCCATAGTCCTCCAACATTCAGCTTCATTGAATGGCCTCAAATTTAAGCCAAGACACAGAGAGAGAGAAACCTTCCAGAGAAGTTGCCAGGAAAAAATTGCCATGGCTCCATAATAATCTTAGTTGGCAAATAACAATTAGCGGGTGAAGTTTCTGTGGTTTAATTAAGATCCACCAAGAAGTGGAAGGGTTTTGTTTCTTACCTTGAGCATCAGTTTTAGGGTGTCTACACCTGGCACCCCAAGGCTCACTGTGGTTGCCTCCCCAGGGCTTCCCTGGTATTTATATACTTGAGCAAAGCCAGGTGGTTGGGCCTAAGGTGCCATTTTTATTTCCCACAATGCTCCTCGTGTACTTGCTCATGAGTTGTATTAGCAGTTGCATAATAGAACAAACATATAAAACAGTTCTGAGCCAATTTTAAAAGCGGGTGAAAACACTTCCAAGCAAAAACAACTCAGTATAGATTTACCAGAGTAAAAGAGTTGGGTCTCTTAACAATTGCCTAACTGTCAGATAAAGAGGTGTGACTTCAGCATACATTGGAAGCTGTGTAATGAAGATCCTAGATGCACCTCTGTGGGGCAGGAGTTCCTCAGCTTATAGGTTATCGCAGAGAGAGCCATTCCCCACACTTCTGAGCTGTCAAGAGAACCCTCTCTGTCAACGTACAGCGTATAATACCTGGTAGTATTGTGATCCTGAATATGAAGATTTCTCCCCTAGATCTTACTGCTCATAATGAGCCACCGCCTACTTAAATAAATCTTGATTGCTTAATCAGGTGAGTTTTAATGGATCAATGAGTTTATACATGCATGCATTTGCACAGCACACAGAGAAATGCTTTTTGGAGGAAGAAAAGCTTTCTTTTGTCTAAGCTTCTTGGGTAGAAGAAGCATTCAACAGAGTGGGGTGAGAGAAAGAGGAATGCCTCTTCTAAAACGGATCTCTGCTGTGTGATTGTGATCTGAACTGGTATTTGAAAATTGCCATGGGCACCTTGCTAATCGGTCAGAAGCCTAACTGATGAGTTGACTAAATCTTTAAGGTAGACCTTTTAGATAGACGAGATTTGTAAGGAGGGACCTGAAGACAACAGCCATCTTTCTGGACGATTGGCCATGCTGGGTGGGACTGATGATAGTTGGAACCCACAGTTTCCCCTATATCCGGGGTACATCTTTCCTCCCATCAAATCCCTTTCTGCAGCCATTAGTGCTAGTGTGTCTCGCAACATCTGACAGAACCTGGGCCCCATGATATGTACTGGGTTTTTTGGGATCCTGGGTAATAGATGCTCACCTTCCCCTTTCTCTCTCCCATCTTCAGGCCTCCAGAACCGATTTGTGGCCCGATACATCTCCCTCCCAAACCATGCCAAGATCTGGACCGTATCACTGTCTCCGGAACGGGGCAAGGGGCGCACCCCCCTGGTGATGGTGCATGGCTTTGGTGGGGGCATCGGACTCTGGATCCTCAACCTAGACTCGCTGAGCCAACGCCGCCCTCTCCACGCCTTCGACCTCCTGGGGTTCGGCCGCAGTTCCCGGCCCCCCTTTCCCCGGGATGCCCAGGGGGCCGAAGAGGAGTTTGTGAACTCCATTGAGGCCTGGCGTCGGGAGATGGGCATCCCCAGCATGATCTTGCTTGGCCATAGTCTTGGTGGCTTCCTGGCAGCCTCCTACAGCTTGCAGTATCCAGAGAGGTACGTTTTGTGGCTTTAGGCAGGGATGATGGGAATTGGACAGGTAGGTCTTACAGAAGTTCCAGAAAGATCCTAAGGCTAGGACAGCAGAGAGTCTGTAGTATTGTCATAATTTCTAGTGGAATAGACCTGCCAGTAATGCCTGTCTTTCTGCCCTTCCCATCTAAGTCAAGCATATAGATGTTATTAAGAAGCTGGCCTCCCTGGAGGTACTTAATTGGGTACCTAAGTAGGCTCTTAGGATAAACATTGGATGGTATAGCCTTTGCTGGTTTGTACCACTTGAGAATTTAGGTGTGGGAAATCAGATACTCAACTAAGTATCATAAATGCATGATCCTCGTATATAGTAAGCTAGCATATCAGAGAGAAGATCTTCCTAGCATGCTACTTTTCCAACATGCCGAGTTTTTAGAGTGGGGAATTATTATTTTCTTCAGCAGTCAGCTGGATTTGTGACCAGTGTTAGAAACTGATATATGAAAACTAGGAGCCAAATGACACCATAAACCTGGGTTATGGGCACAACAATGGAATGTCTAGGTGCTCTTTAAAATAAGAATACAAAGCTGAAAACGAATGAACTGCAGCTAAAATTTTATGCTCATTTTTGGCATGGTCAAGTCCTTCTCCTGCCCAGTCCTCTAATAATCTTAAGAGGGTCTCTTCTCCAGTCTTCAGAGAGTAGCTGAAAGTGGGGAAGCAGAAAAAGGTCCTCCTTTCATTTCTCTCTGCAGTTTTAGTCTGAAATCTTAGGCACAGTACTGCACCCAGAGCCCAGAATCTGCTCGTGCTAATGAAATTCCCAGGTGCAAAATGTGCCTAGATTAAACAGTGGGGATTTCAAACACTGTTTGTGACTGGCCTCTGTGCACATGTACCCTGAAGTAAATCCCACTGACTTCAGTGGTGTAGGATTGCAGCCTTAGGCGGCTTTTCATGCCTCTCCTGACCCAGGGTGAAACATCTGATCCTCGTGGACCCCTGGGGCTTCCCCATGCGTCCGTCTGACCCGGCTCAGATCCGCGCCCCTCCAACCTGGGTCAAGGCTGTGGCGACGGTGCTGGGACGGTCCAACCCTCTGGCTGTGCTTCGAGCTGCTGGGCCCTGGGGTGAGTGAAATTGGCAAGAAGATTAAATGGAGAGTGCTGGGAGAATAAGCAGCGGGATGTGCCGGAATTGTCACTTGTTCATAGTAGAAGTGGTCGAGCTTCTTATCCCTGTTGTTGAAAGTTGCTGAGGCAAGTGGTACCTGCAACAGAAATGTTATAGGTGAAATACTTCTGTCAAGGGTGACAGCCAGCCATACCCACTTTCATGATACTCCATTGCATTCCGTTCTCCCTGGTTTTCTGGATCCCACCACCCCAATTAGTTAGCATTTTATTGCCACCGTACATTCTCAGTCCTCATTGGGCTATTTTACTCTGCCTTTGATTATTTCTATTTTTCCTTAAAACATTTTTTTATACTTCTGTAAATCTTTGGGTTTCCCCAAGCCTGTTGCTAGCATGCATTTTGGCTACTTAAGGATCCATGCTCAAAGAATTCTGTTTTCTGGTATTTAAAAAAAGTGAATTCCCTTCCTGGAATACTTCATGCATCTGATGAAGTGGATTATCCATCACAAAAGCTTGAGCCATAGCACATTTATTGATCTTTAAGGTGCCACAAGACTCTCTTGTTCTGAGCTGTTTCTACCTCTCTTCCTGAATATTCCCAAATTGGGTGACGCTAATATCTAATATTTAAACAAGTGGGAGAAAAGCTCTTTTCACTTTCTCCATTCCATGCAAACCTTCCTTTACTTATCTTTTTTCCCCTCCCCCCTTGCTTTTTAAAGAAAACAATCCCAGAAGACCAATCCCATAGATATTGGGGGGGGGGGGACATAATCCCAAGTGCATATGGGTAGGTTGAGATTGCATGGATGACGAAAACATTTGCCCTAGGACTTGAATCCAGGACACCTAAACCCATATCTCACACGCTTGTGGGATGACTTCAAATGAGGCATCACCCACCTCCCTTAGCACTTCCATCTGTAAAATGGGCAGAGCTGTGTTTGGAGATAAACGCGGAGAGGAAGCGGTTCTCACAGGAAGTCACTTGGGATGGCAGGTCTTTTGGAGATGTAAACAATGACGTTTTGAGATCTGCAGTCCTGCTCGTGGACCCTTGGCAAAGAGGAAGGCTGCTACCCAACTTGAAAAGAGAAATTCATTCATCACTATGTTTTTATTTTTTATTGGAAGCTCAGGGAAAAGTTTGATGAGAACCTACTGACTGCATCCACCCTTTCCTCCAGGGCCTGGGCTAGTGCAGCGCTTCCGTCCAGACTTCAAGCAGAAGTTTGCCGATTTCTTTGATGACGATACCATCTCAGAGTACATCTACCACTGCAATGCCCAGACACCCAGGTGAGAACCTCCACTGTTTCACATCCTCTGTCAGAGGCAGAATGCCTCGGAATACCAGCTGCTGTGGGGAATGTGCTCTGGTCCATGTTCCTGTCTCCATTAACTCCACTGCGTTTCCATCCATGCGCTCCCCCATTGCAGTGGCGAGGCTGGGTTCAAAGCCATGTCGGAGGCGTTTGGTTGGGCCCGGCGCCCCATGTTGGAACGCATCCACCTGGTGCGTCGCGACTTGCCGATCACTCTCATCTACGGTGCCAATTCCTGGATTGATACCAGCACCGGGGAGAAGGTCAAGAGTCTGCGGCCGGGGAGCTACGTCTGCGACATGGTAGGAACTTTGGCACATAGAGATGGGGAGCAGAGCATGATTGTAGTTGTCGTTGCATTGGATGTTCCAGTGTGGGAATGGGGGCCTAAGTGGAGAATCCTCTAGCCTAAAATCCTCAGCATTTATGCAATTCAGATTTCCCCATCCCTATGACTTAGGGGGAAAACGTGGCCAAATTCTAGTGACAGTCAGGAGCTAAAGAGGATTGAGCACAGACTTAGAATTCCAGTTTTCAACATATGTGCATAGGAGAATGAATCAGTGGTATTCTGGCTCTGGGCCTCCCGCCCACCCATAATTAGGCACTGGAATCCTTCTTCATAGTGATTTCTCCCCATTCAATGACATATGATGTTTTAACTTCTTCAGCTGCCCTGAAGACCTTGCGGTCAAAAAGCCAGCTAGAAGCACTTCTGATGTGTAACTCCAAAATGGTTTTGCTCGAGGCATCTCAGTAGAGCACTTTGGTGTGTCAGGGTTGGTTGGGGGGGTGCGGGGAAGCTGTCCTGTTTCATATCAGTCAGATATGCAGGGCCCTAAGCTCGACTCATGCACAGTGAGGCAGTCCATGAGTGGACCAATAGCAGCATCATAAGGGAAGACCAACGTCACAAACAGCAGAGAAGGCCAAAGGCAGTCAGGATTCAAAAGTGCAGAGGTATTCACAGGGGTCAGTAGCACAAGAGTAGGAATCAGGAACAGGAAGCCAGTTACACACAGCTAAGGAGCTGTGGTGTTAAGCAATAAACCCTCTGGGTTTGAGTGCTCGTGTAGCCTGAAGGCTCTGACTCAGGTGCAAATGGTTAGCCCAGACTTCAAGCTTTATTGCTCTCAAAGAGACACCTTGTTCTTGAAGGTCCCTTATTCACGGGGAGGTTGGTTCTTCTGGATCTTTTTTAAATTTCATATTCTTTATTGAAAAGAAGTACATACAGTCATACTTTGGTTCTTGAACGCCTTGGTATTCGTATGTTTTGGCTCCTGAACGCCCCAAACCTGGAACTTAGTTTTCCGTTTTTCAGAAGCCAAATGTCCGGTGCAGCTTCTTTTTGAGTGCAGGAAGCTCTTGCAGCCAATTGGAAGCTGCACCTTGGTTTTCGAACGTTTCGGAAGTCAAACAGACTACGTTCAAGAACCAAAGTACGACTGTAATTATAAGTGCACAGTGCAAGATGATACACAAAGAAGAAAAAGAAAAAGAAACAGCACCCATGTAGAAAACAAAAAAACAGAACCAAAAAATAAAAATAAGAAAGTTTATTATTGTAGTTAACCACCCCTTAACCTAAGACAGTATTTATAAAAATGAATATTGTTAGATTTGTCCATGGCGAGTCTGCGTCTGTACGCAACTTGTACCTCTGGACTTTGAGGGGCATGCTTTGTTGACGGGTGGCTGCCTGAGGCTGGGGCGTATTTCTGTCTCCCCTTCTGATTCTCCCCCTTGCCCTCAGGCTATTCCGGGTGCCTCCCACCACGTCTATGCCGACCAGCCCCATGCCTTCAACGCTGCTGTGGCAGAGATCTGCGACTCTGTTGACTGACCGCTCGTGACCCAGAAGAGCTGGTGCGACGCACACAAGACACACAACGCACATGCAAGACATCGCTCGTGCGCCCCGAGAAGCGGGGACGCCAGCTCCTCAAGATGGCCACAAGCTGGTCTTGGAGGATACCTTCCCCCCTTCCCAGATTTGTCCCTGAATCTTCATTCTAACTTAAAGGTTGCAGGCCGCCTGCTTTGGGTTAATCGAAGCTCCAATCATTTTATTTTCCCCTAATTTCATGTGCCTCTTGGTGTGCTTTATCCTGCCTCCCTCCTCCAAGACATTCCTCTTTCTGTGCTGCAACAGGATTGTCCTCCTCTGCTACCTCACCCACCTTTCCGACCCCCTTGGCTGTTGGTTCTTCCCATCCATTTTGTTTTTGCAACGCCATCCACAATATTTGCATGCTGGAAAGCTTTTATTTTCTTTTTAAAAAATATTTTCTGTTGCAACCACTGATGTCACACTGGGGTAACATTTGCTTATACCTGCACTCTCTCTCAGGCCGGTGGTTAAATGTGGAGACTGTTTTTCTCCCTGCCAGAGATGGTATTGCTGATCTGGTCAGTCAAGGCTACTTGGTTTATAAAGCTGGAGGGAATACGGTTATATTTCCCTTTGGTAGATGCCACTTTTAACCTCACCTAAATCAAGAAGACAGCCAGGATTGGAGGGGAATTGGGATATGTGTTCCCATTGCCCCTTTAAGGGGGCGCCGTTCTGTACCAATATCTACTTGAATGGTCATTGGCTATGGGAGAGGGCTGTGGCCATGTCTGCTCACCAACAGGAGAGCACGATCAGGGTGTGCACATCAGGGGAGTCTGGGCCCGTCGTGGGCAGCCATGCAATGCTCCTGGCATGATGCAAAGACAGCAACTCAAGGCAGTCCTAAATCAGGACAGTATACTGAGTTTGGGAAGTGGGGATAGGGCTAAGACCTCCAGCCACATCAGATGGGATCTAGAAAGAAGGGGGGGGGCAGTTGCGGCTTGAGCATGATCTGCCAGCCCCACTGCATCCTCCCTGATGCTGGGGGAGAATCAGATCACTAGAACAAGCAAACGATAGGTTGTCCTTCTAAAGGAAGACCTTTTTAGCACTTTTGTGGCAGGGAGGGGAGGCTGAAAACAGCCCAGCATCTTCCATCAAACCCAGAGCAGGCCAGTATTTGAAGCTGTTCGTATCCCTCGGCCACAACCATTTTTGAAATCTCATGATATTCACAAACTCTGTTTTTGCCGTTTGTGAATTGGCCTTTTATTTTTTTGCAGGGGCGGAGAAATTTCATATTTTAAGAAAGCTTGAGAATCCTGACATAACCTCAGAAGTGTTTGGTTTATGTACCGTTGTCCAACTCCGGACGGCAGCAGCAGTCAAAAATTGCCTAGAGAGGGAGAGAGAGAGAGAGAGAGAGAGAGCGCAAGCAGGGTTGGCTTTCGCAGCGCAAGAGTTTTGGGAATCGCTCCTGCTCTGCTCTCTCACTTGCCCCACCTAGTGGTGGAAAACAGGCAAGGAAGGCACCTAGTGGCGCACGTTGTGTGACCATTTACCCCATGCGATGGGTTCCTGCCTGCAAAAGATGCTCCTTTCTCTCAGCACTTACGTGTCCACAATCCATCTGCCATCTTGGTGGGAGGGCAGGAAAGAACCCCATGTTGCCTGCTTTCCTCTTCCTTTTCTATTTTTGCTGAGATGCTAGCTGTCTCAATCTCGCCCCCGAACTCCCCTGCTGCATGAGGCAATGGCTGAGGTGGGGGAGATGCACTTACTGAAAGGGCAAAAATAAAAGAATCTATCCCGTCTCCTTAGGCCCATTGGGAGCTGTGGCCTTCTAGTAGCGCATGCGTGTGTAACCTGCTCGGTGGTGCCATGTTAACGTTATCTGTGGGAGGTTGTTCCTAATCGCCTGCCGGTGCTTTGTATAGAATTCACCTCGGTTTGTACTAAATTTTGTATGTTTAGTAAAGTAAAACAAAAGTGTTGTTTTGAAAGAGGCCATGTCATTTCTCTGCGTTTCGCGTTTCCTTGCACCCCTTTTCTCTGCCGTTCCTTCATGCCCCATGTTTTTCTCTGAGGCATGAAGAAGAAGAGTTTGGATTTGATATCCCGCCTTTCACTCCCCTTAAGGAGTCTCAAAGCGGCTAACATTCTCCTTTCCCTTCCTCCAACACAACAAACACTCTGTGAGGTGAGTGGGGCTAAGAGATTTCAAAGAAGTGTGACTAGCTCAAGGTCACCCAGCAGCTGCATGTGGAGGAGCGGAGACATGAACCCGGTTTACCAGATTACGAGTCCACCGCTCTTAACCACTACACCACACTGGCTCTCTGGAAATGAGCCATTTCCCTCATGGACTGCATGCCTGTGGTGGGCGGGGCTTTAGGCAAAAGGGGGAGGGGCAAAGGATGCGACACTTAGGATTGTGGAGCAGGCTTGCATCCCAGCCTTGCAAAATTTGGAGGTTTATAAAAGTACATCCTGACCGCTCAGTCAGTAGAGCGTGAGATTCTTAATCTCGGGGTTGTGGGTTTGAGCCCCATATCGGGTGGAAGATTCCTGCATTGCAGGGGGTTGGTCCCTTCCAATTTTATGATTGTATGATCCAGACACATTTTTCTACGCAGGCAGGCCAGAGGCATTATTGAAGTCAAGAACACACTTCAGCCAAGAAGAAGCATTTGAAGCTGAAGAGCAGGGGGTGTCCTGGGCACAGAGTCCTGAGCGTTTGATAGAAGGAGCAGGATCATAGCTTGGGAATCCTCCTGGATCCTTTGCTGTTGCTGAAGGCTCAGGTGGCCCTGTGTGCCATTCATCAGCTTCAGCTGGTGGCCCAGCTACGCCCCTATCTGGACAGGAATAGCCTAACTACTGTTGTCTGCACTGGTAACTTCAAGGTTCAATGTGTTATACATAAGATTGCCTCTGAAGACAGTTCGGAAACTTCAGCTAGTGCAGAATTCAGTGGCCAGGTTGCTCACCAGAGCAAGACGGTTTGAGGATATTACACCGATCCTGGTCCAACTGCACTGGAGACCAGTTAGTTTCGGGGCCCAATTCAAAGTGCTGGTTTTGACCTATAAAGCCTTAAATGGCTCAGGACTGCAACACCTCAAGGACCTTTTCCCATATGAACCTACCTGGACCCTGAGATCATCTTCCAAGGCCCTCATTCGTGTGCCTCCTCCTCGAGAGGTCCGGAGGGTGGCAACATGAGAACAGGCCTTCTCTGCAGTGACTCCCCATCTGTGGAATGCTCTCCCCAGGGAAGTTCACCTGGCACCTTTATTATACAGCTTTAGGCGTCATGCCAAAACGATCCTTTTTACCAGGCCTTTGGTTGATCTTACTGACATCCAACACCCTTTTAGAATGTGGCTTGAGGGGGGTGTATTGGGTTATTGCTTTTGGTTTGATTTTATATGTTGTAGTCTTGTTGTGAACCACTCTGAGACCTCCAGGTATAGGGTGCTTTATAAGTTGAATTATTATTATTATTAATAATAATAATAGGGATGTGGGTGGCGCTGTGGTCTAAACCACAGAGCCTAGGCTTGCCGATCAGAAGGTTGGCAGTTTGAATCCCCACGACGGGGTGAGCTCCCGTTGCTGGGTCCCTGTTCCTGTTAACCTAGCAGTTCAAAAGCACAAAGTGCAAGTAGATAAATAGGTACCACTCCAGCGGGAAGGTAAACGGTGTTTCCGTGCGCTGCTCTGGTTTGCCAGAAGCGGCTTAGTCATGCTGCCCACATGACCATGAAGCTGTACGCCGGCTCCCTCAGCCAATAAAGCAAGATGAGCGCTGCAACCCCAGAATCGTCTGCAACTGGACATAACGATCAGGGGTCCCTTTACATAACAACAACAACAACAACAACAACAACAACAATAATTTAATAAAGAAGTCTAGAGTTTGAACCTCCATGTGTACAGGCACCAGTAAGTCGCATCACATCAGAAGAGACTCACATGGGTTCAGGTAAGAAACATTGAATGCTTGACAATGGGCGGGTTATGATCAGTTGCAGATTGACTTGGGCACTGCTCAGTGAACAGGGAGAGGGATGGATCTGCAGTCAAAAGACACAGGAAAAGCAGCATTCAATGCATATTTGAGTTTAAAATGTGAACATAGCCTGAGAAACTTAAGCACCACCTGAAAGTACAGAGGAGTAAAGCTGAACTCTGCTGCCATCTGGTGGACTTCAATAAGCAACGTCTGAGACCGCTTATTTCTGTTAAATGTGATTTTTAATTTTTATTTTTTTTGCGGGAGGTGGAATACTTACGGCTTCTCAACACATGAGAATGTACAGTCCATATTTCGAGCAACGGGTTTCAAACTGTAGGAAACTAGCTTTAAAAATGTCCAGTTATCCTCAAGGGGAGGGGGAGTTGCTAAATCTGGTTTTGTTGTGACTTAGGATGCCAGAAATGAAGGAGGCCAAGGCCTGTGGCATGGAGGCACATGATGCAACCCATTTGCTGAAGCTAAGCAGGTCTAGGCCTGGTCAGTGTTTGAATGGGAGACCTCCTGCCCCCATGCACATCACTCAAGAGTTGCATGATGAAGGAAAGATGAGGTGTGAATGAAAAATAAGTAAAAGGAACAAGTCTCTGTGCACTGTTACCCTAAGTAGTAGATTCACTCCGCTTTCACTGCTAACCCCTTTCTGCTCCTCTCCTTGCATAATCCCTGGCCATTGGCCATGCTAACTGGCGACGATGGGAGTTGCAGTCCAACTATATCTAGAGGACCTTATGTTGGTCTGGAGGGATGGAAGAATAGAGAGCACAACCGAAACTACGCCACAGTCTTGTGGTGAGGATAGAACCTGGGTGGCGAAGGGGGTAATGTGCTGAGCAGCATGGCGGAAGGACTGTGTATAAATACAATAAATTTAAAAAGGAGGAATCTTCCCTATTCGGTCTGCCATACTGCCTTGGAAGAGAAAGTCTCATTCAAAGGTACAAGCTGGGATCCCAAGGCCCAGGTTGTGTCTAGAGGGAAGAAGCGAATTTGGGCATTGATCACATGCAGCATATTTCAGGGGTGCTATTCCTAGTGATATCTAATGTCACTCCCTTCTTGTCATCCGAAGCTGTGCAGTCGTGCTGGGAGGGTTGCTTGGGTGGGGACTGATCCGGGCCAGAGCTTCATGACTCCTGCTCTAGAGACATCCTCCTCCTCCCTCTTCAGGCAGGCGACAAAATTGCCATACAGGTTGCTGCTGCTGCTTCTTTCACCTTTTATTCTTCCCATTCCAGATCCTCTGCTGCCATCCAGCGGCCATCTTGTGGACACACAACTTTCGTTTCTTCCACGTTTCCTCTGGAGTGACAATAACATTTAGCCTTGTTTGGTTGTGCGTTTATATTCCTCCACAGACTTCAAGGGGTGTACCTGGTTCTCCCCCTCATTTTGTCATCACAATACAGTGGTACCTCGGGTTAAGAACTTAATTTGTTCTGGAAGTCCGTTCTTAACCTGTAACTGTTCTTAACCTGAAGCACCACTTTAGCTAATGGGGCCTCCCGCTGTTGCCGTGCCGCCAGTGCGTGATTTCTGTTCTGATCCTGAAGCAAAGTTCTTAACCCAAGGTACTATTTCTGAGTTAGCACCGGAATCAGTAACCTGAAGCGTCTTGAACCTGAAGCGTCTGTAACCCGAGGTACCACAGTAACCCTGTAGGTTAGGCAGTGAGAGAGTGACTGGCTCAAGGTGAGCTTCATGGCTGAGTGAGGATTTGAACTCAGAACTCCGAGGCCCGAGCACTCTTAGCCACTAAAGTAGCCACTGCAGCCGTTTCTTTGAGGCAATGAAGGATAGAGGAGGGCTTCTTTACAGTTACTTCTCCATAAATGTTCTTTTGCATATCTAGGGCCAGGGAATTTCTTTAAATTAGACATCCTACCCCTGCTCCCCTCATTGTCTCTTTTTTCTCTTGGACCCTTTTAGGTTCAAGGACAAAATGGCAAAACATTTAAGTTTATTTTCCTGCAACAATTATGACCTTGATGCTTAAAGGACCAAAACAAAAAAACCACATAAGCAAGAAAATGAACTTGAAGATGACCTAAAAATCATTCAAAGCCCCACCTCAAAATTAACTTAATTCATATTACTTTCACCCAGCCATTATGGTCACTATTGTCTGGCATAGCTTGGAGATTTTTGAGTTAATGCATTTAAATTTGTTAAACCAAACCAATTCATTCCAACCACTAGATCTATCAGTCAGCAGAATATTGACTGAAGAGCAAACAATCAGTTATGTTGCGGATCCTGGTGCTTGGAAATCCTGTTTTTTTTGGGTAAGGGATAGATATTAGGGCTGTGCACCAAAATTGGCTGAATCCTAACCCCTGATCAGAATCAAGCTGATCCAGAGGGATCTGCACTTCAGCTGATTTCGGTGGTGATAAAAAAAAGGTAAAGGAAAAGGACCACTGGACAGTTAAGACCAGTCAAAGGCGACTATGGGGTTGTGGCACTCATCTCGCTTTCAGGCTGAGGGAGCTGGTGTTTGTCCACTGACAGCTTTCCGGTTCATGTGGCCAGCAGTACTAAACCGCTTCTGGCGCAATGGGACACCGTGATGGAAACCAGAGCACACGAAAACGCTGTTTACCTTCTTGCCGCAGTGGTACCTTTTTATCTACTTGCATTGGCATGCTTTCGAACTGCTAGGTTGGCAGGAGCTGGAACAGAGCAACAGGAGCTCACCCTGTCACAGGGATTTGAACCACCAACATTCTGATCAGCAAGCCCAAGAGGCTCAGCGGTTTAGACCACAGCGCCACCTGCGTCCCACTTGGGTGGAGATAGCCCCAGACTGCCCTAGGTTGGGTCGAGTCACCTGGAGGAATCTGGGCCCTGCCACAAGGTGAGGCAGCAGTCAGGAAGGAGAGGCAGGCTGCCCCAGCAGGATTAAACCCTCCTGCTCACAGTGTGGTTGAGAGGACGGGAATAGAACTCAGTGTCTCCTTGCTTCCCTTCCCAAATGTATCTTTAGTTCAAATTAAACATGAGCCCCATCCTTGAATTGTTATGGGGGCAGATCCAGATCAGGCATGATTTCCCTTGGGTTGTGACCCTGTTCACAACCCTTACAGATATTGCAGACATAGTGTGCATGGTTCCTCTGTGATTTCACCTTGGCATTGTGAGGTCAGGCGGGGTCTTGAAGCCACCAGAGCTGCACGGGAAGGGCTCCTTTCATTCCACATAGCAAAAGCCACGGCAGAGCCTCCATCCCAACCAGCACCCTGGGGGGCTGATGGGGAGTGTTCCTTCCCAAGTTGGGCTCAGCCAGGCAACATCCAGCAGCCCAAGAAGACCAGAGAAACAGCTGGACCTGTTTGACTGCTGTTGGCCAAGGATTTGTTGTGCTGTGAGTATGGGGGAAGTGAAGGAGGAAGACAGGGAAGGCAACATGAGATTTGATGTTTTAACTAACATGCCATTGGAGGGACGCGGGCGGCGCTGTGGTCTAAACCACTGTGCCTCTAGGGCTTGCTGATCAGAAGGTTGGTTTGAATCCCCGCTCCTGTTGCTCTGTCCCAGTTCCTGCCAACCTAGCAGTTCGAAAGCACACCAGTGCAAGTAGATAAATAGGTACCACTGTGATGGGAAGGTAGACGACGTTTCCGTGCACTCTGGTTTCCGTCACGATGTTCTGTTGCACCAGAAGCGGTTTAGTCATGCTGGCCACTTGACCTGGAAAGCTGTCTGTGGACAAACGCCGGCTCCTTCGGCCTGAAAGCGAGATGAGCGCTGCAACTCCATGGTCGCCTTTGACTGGACTTAACCATCCAGAGGTCCTTTACCTTTTTACCTTTACCACTGGATGGACATCTTCAGAAGATTCACTGCCACAAGCCACAGGGCATGGGTGGTTTTCCCTCACAGGAACCCAAGAAGCTGCCTTATGCTGACCACTGATCTATCTAGCTTAGCTTTTCTCAACCTGTGGGTCCCCAGATGTTGTTGAACTACAACTCCCATCACCCCTAGCTAGCAAGGCCAGGGATCAGGGATGATGGGAGTTGTAGTCCAACAACATATGGGGACCCACAGGTTGAGAACCCCTGATCTAGCTCATTGCTCTTCAATCTTGAGTCCCCAGGTATTGCTGGACTGCAACTCTGATCCCCAGAAAGCTTAGCCAACGATCGGGGATGATAGGAGTTGTAGTCCAACGACATATAGAGATCTAAGTTTGAAGATGGTTGATCTAGCACACTTCTGGCTATGTTGACTGGCAGGGTCATTTCTGAGTTTTGGACAAAGATCTCTCCCAGCCCTGCTTGGAGATGTTGGGGATTGAACCTGGGACCTTTGACATGCAAGGCAGATGCTCTACCATTGAGCTACGGCCCCAACAGTAGCTTTCTATGTGAATATTACAATGCTCAGTCAATGTAAGATTAAACTTTGCTTGTTGGTGCAGCCAATCTCATTCAAGGAATTATTTCTACTCCCCAACCAATATCGATTCAGAGTTAATGCCTGTCATGGCGCCATCAGGCAAGGGATGTCCAGAGTCAGGAATTACCCAATTTTCCCATGTATAAGACGATGCTTTTTGCTAAAAAATATGAGGCAAAAACTGAGTGTCGTTTTATACACGGATAGTGAAGGCAGAGGGGGACATGCGATTAATGGCAGCAGCAAGCAGGAGAATGGCAGCGGCGATTGGGCGGATGATTGGCGGCTGTGGCGAGGCAGGCAGACGATTGGCAGCTGCAGCAAGTGGGCGGGTGGGTGGCGGCGAGCGGGCAGACAGTTGGCGGCTGCGGCGGAGTGCGTGATCGGCAGAGGCTGTGGCAAGGGGTCAGCAGTGGCGGGCAGGCGGGTGAGCGATTGGCGGAAGTGACCTCCCCCACTCCCCCCAAAAGCGAAAGAATTTCTTAATTTTGGGTTTAAAAAATAGGGGTCATCTTATCATGGAGGCGTCTTATGCACAGAAAAATACACTAACTCTTTATTATCAAAAGTACTTATTTTTGATAGGGGTGCTAACTCCAGGGGGGGGGCTTGGGGGCACCCATACAAAAAATTCTGTGGATGCCCAGCCTCTTGCCACCAACACCCCGCCGCATGCTGGCTGTCGCTGCTGGATTGGATTAGCAAGATAAGCACATGCATCATGGGAAGAGGGGCACCACAGAAATTTTCCATTGCTGGATTTTTAACATCAATAGTCACAAATTGCTCAGTGGAAAAGGGCAACTGCATTGCAGGGAGTTAGACGAGATGACCCTGGGGGCATAGCTGTCAACGTTTCCCTTTTTTAAAGGGGAATTCCCTTATTCCGTATAGGATTCCTCGCAAGAAAAGGGAAAAGTTGACAGCTGTGCCTGGGGGGAATCTCCCAGTGCTACGGGCCTATTGTTCTGTGATGATTCTGTGCTGCCCCCTGCTGGTGGGAGGGCACCTTTGTGTCTGCTGTTGAGGATCTTCTGGATCACACTGGACTGTGCCCTTTCTGAGGACTGGGAAGGGGACAGATTTCCCATGCCCCCCATATCACACTGGCAGCTGCCACGTCCACGGGAGGGGGTAGACCGGCCTCCACCCCAGCCTGTCTTGCTATTTCAGGCCAAAGGACCCCGTTCCATTGCACTTTATTTATTTTGATGATGACGTTGTTGTTGTTTGTTGTTTATTGCTATTTGCTTCCAAAGCAGCTCCAACTCCATGTTGTGTGCTGTGCTGGCTGGAGGGCGGGGTGGAGCAAATTGCTCAGTGGAGCTATTTGTTTTCTCATTTGAAATATACAGTGGAACCTTGGTTTTCGATCGTCTCAGAAGTCGAACGTTTCGGCTTTCGAACGCTGGAAACCTGGAAATAACTGCTTTGGTTTTTGAACATTTCGGAAGTCGAACAGTCTTCCAGGATGGATTACGTTTGAAAACCAAGGTTCCACTGCATTAAAACAGAAGAACTATGCAACGAGGCAGGCTGAATTCTTTATCTTTACTAAGTATAGAAGCAGATGTGTTATGTAAGTTTTGTTCTGAAGATATGATACAATACAATAATTTTGATTGTCTTTGTCCCATACAGAACAACAAAATTGAAAATCTACATCAGACATTCAGAAACCAACAAGCCTCCTATCCCAGCTATCCCAGCCTGGTTAGCCCCCTAAAAACTCTGATACCCCATAATTAAATACAATATACTCCCATAGAGACTACCTTACACTGCCTTTAAAACCAAAATCGCATTTGAATAGAAACTGTTTCTCAGGTGGCTAGTCCTAGTCTTTATAACCCTGTACCCTGAAGATCAAGTGACACGGGTGGTGCTGTGGGATAAACCACAGAGCCTAGGACTTGCCGATCAGAAGGTTGACAGCTCAAATCCCCGCGACGGGGTGAGCTCCCATTGCTCGGTCCCTGCTCCTGCCAACCTAGCAGTTTGAAAGCACGTCAAAGTGCAAGTAGATAAATAGGTACCGCTCCGGCGGGAAGGTAAACGGTGTTTCCGTGCGCTGCTCTGGTTCGCCAGAAGTGGCTTAGTCATGCTGGCCACATGACCCAGAAGCTGTACACCGGCTCCCTCGGCCAATAAAGCAAGATGAGCGCCACAACCCCAGAGTTGCCTATGACTAGACCTAATGGTCAGGGGTCCCTTTACCCTTTACCTTTTTTACCCTGAAGATCTGATCAAAGACTTTGCAATTAGACAACGTAGGGTGGGAAATTAAAATATGAATAAAGCAGACGTATACAAAAAACCCCACCACATTATTTTCCATTCTACCATAGTTTTCATTTCATTTCAAAAAATAAAGTTATTTTATGGTTTATTACTGTTTATGTTTTGAATTAGATATATACGGGGGCACCAAAATCATTCAAGTGCTTAAGGCCTCTGAAGGTCTTAATTTGCCCCTGGTAGCCCTGCCACAGATGGTAAGAAATGAAAGCTTAACCCTGTTGCATAACCAACTCTGTGTTACAGGGGCAAGTCAGAGGCTGGAAGGAGAATTTCCGCTATCGGAACCTGCGACTTTCCAGTGCCACGCTCCGTAGGCTGGAGACAGCTCTTTTGGAGCTGACGTCTCAGGATTTCAAGAATTCCTACGAATGGGAGAAGTTCCAGCTCTGGCTCCAGGAGGTGATGTACGCAGAGTGGTGGCTGGATCAAGCAGCCCGTGAGATCAAGCGCCGATGGAAAAACCTGACAATGTTCTGAGGGGCCATAGGGGGGGAATTTTGAAGGGGTAAATTGTGTCTTTTGCTGGACAATAAAGATCTGAGAGCTAAGTCTTCATTCCAGGCCATTTTGATTACATTGTTGGTCGGTAAGAAGGGAGGTCCCCCGCCATACATTTTGTGGTGAGGTGTTTTCAAACCAAATGTGGGGATCAAGGGTCGCAAACATTTTGAGGGGCCACATCCAGTAGTCAGAAGGGCCAGGAGCAAAATGGGGCAAACTTTGCACAGTAGACTAGTTTCTACACATACCTTGCCCTCCCTATGCTCCTTCCAGACAAGCAAGAGCTATTTTCAGAGTTCAACAATGCATTCCAGCCAGGCCAAAAACACTCAAGAAGAGTGAGGGGTTTGAGTCCTGAGGGCCAACGGTGTAGTTTCTCTTGTACAGACTCTGGTAAACTCTAGGTTTACCTAAGTAGGACCAATTCAGCCAGCTAGCCCTGGGGATTATCTAATGCTTATTTCCCCTAAATTGATTTCAGAGTTTTGAATTTTATTGTTATTCATGTTTTTTATACTGTATTTTATGCTGCTTTGTTGTTAGCCACCCTGAGCCTGGTTTTTGAACCGGCAAGGGCGGGGTATAAATAAAAAGTTGTTGTTGTTGTTATGTTAGATTGTGGAAATGTGTTATAGTTGGGGCTGCCTTTGAAAACAGTTTGGAAATGTCCCCTCCGACTTCCATGACATAGGTCATGCCCTAAAAGCAAGGATAGGGAATGTCTGTCCCTGCTGACCTCTCTGTCTGGTCCCTAGAGCAATCCCATGGATGCATTTCTCTCTCTTTTTTTATAAGATATTTATTAAGGTTTTCAATATTAATACAGTAAAAATCAAAAAGAAAAAAAAGAAAAAATAACAAAAATACAAAAATAAAAATAATTAAAAACACACAAAGTTTTCGTAACTTATTTTCCATTAACTTATTTCCCAGACCTCCTCATACCTCCCTTTTTTTTAAATTCCAATTCAGATTGTTATTTCAGCAAATCCTTATCAATAAAATTTAACCTGCTTCTAAACCTTTTTTTCCATCTCTTGAAACATTACAGCTGGAAACCGCTTAATTTCTATCCGACATCATTCTAGCATTCATTAATTTTACAGTATTTCTGTAAATAGTCTTTGAATTTCTTCCAGTCTTCTTCCGCCGACTCTTCTCCCTGGTCTCGGATTCTGCCGGTCATTTCTGCCTGTCCCATATAGTCCATCACCTTCATTTGCCCCCACGGATGCATCTCTCACTGCCCCCAAGTGGAGTTTCCCCTGGCTGGATTGTGTCCTTGAACTTTGCTTGCCTGAATGAATCTCCAGTTGAGATCCCTGCATTGCAGGGAGTTGGGGCTAGGTGACGTTCCAACTCTATGGTTCTATGAGGACAAAGAGAGATGCATTGAAACCAGCCTCCTAAACCAGAGTAACATTTGCATAATCACCCCGCCCACTTTTGCCTCTGGCCCTGCCTGCCATTGGCGTGTGGCCCTTGGAGGGTCTCTCAGAAGAGAAGGCGGCCCTCAGGCAGTAAACAGTTCCCCACTCCTGCTTTTCAGACAAAATAAAAATAAGGATTGTGTTGGTCTGACAAGGGATGGATGGATGGATTCCTCTTCATGCAGACAGCCAAAATTGCACAGCTCCCGAAGAGGTTGGAGTCAAGGCCATAGGTCTCAATATCTCCTTGGCAGCCACCAGCTGAGGTCACAATGGCTCCATTCCCACCACAGCCCTCAGCCCCAGTGGTGGTGGCCACATAGGGGAAAGCCGGAGAAAGGGGAGAAGGGCATCTCCCAGCAAGAGGGGGGTGAGCCCCCTGGAATGGGGAACTGGGCCTCCGGAAGGAAGCTGGAGGCAACAGGCGATGAAGAACCTAAGTCGGAGAAACCAGACAGGGGAAGTCAGGGGTTGATGAAGTTCTTTCGGAGAGGCCAATGGGCAGTGAGTATTGGGGTATGGAAGTGGCATTGCAGGGCCATTGGATCTCAAGAGCCTTCTTTGTGTGTCTCCTCCTTGAGAGGTCTGAAGGGTGGAAACACGAGAACGGGGCCTTCTCTGCAGTGGCTCCCTGTCTGTGGGATTCTCTCCCCAGAGAAGTTCGCCTTCATTATACACCTGTAGGCAGCAGGTAAAAATGTATCTTTTTAACCAGGCCTTTGTTTGATCTAATTGACATCCTATGCCCTATTTAAATGTGGTGGGGTTTTTTTTGGGGGGGGGCGGCGCATGTTATTGAGTTGTTGTTTCTCTTTTGATTATATATTTTGTCGTTTTGTATTTTGATTTTGTTCTTTGAACCACCCTGAGACCTCAAGGTTTAGGGCGGTATATAAATTCAATAATAATAATAATAATAATAATAATAATAATAATAATAATAATAATAATAATAGCTTCTTAAGCCACATTCTCACCCTAGATCAAGCATGTCCAAAGTGCGTTTTGGGGGCCCATCAGTCGGTTTAATCCGGCCTCTTTGGCGGTTTATTTCCTGGGGTAAAATCTTAAAAAAACCTCAACAACTTCAATCCTTAAAAAAGCTCCCTCAGTCGTGGGGGGCAAGGGGGCATGCCTGACCGATGCGTCTTGACCCCCCCTTTTTCTGTGTGCCCCTGCAGAGCATTTCCTTTCAGAAGAAGGGCGAGTGCTGAGAAAAACCCCTTAATTCTGATTTCATTTTATTCTTTGCTAGATTTACAAAAAGGGGGGGGGAACCACACACACACCAGTAAATTAATTTTAGAAAGGGGTAAGAAATTTGTGATTGCGGGAGATGCACAGTCGAGCTTTGGTCGTCTTCACAGAAGGTATGAAGCAACAATACTAATGGTGAATTTAGTATTTTGCATTTTAAAAAAGACCTTTAAATGCAGATCTTTAACAGAAAATTCATAAACATGAGAAGCATGAGAACATATCATTTAATTTTTGAAGCAGGAGGATCCAAGTCAAAAAAATTCTTTTTCTTTTCTCTTGCTGCAATTTGTCTGCTTTGAGTTAAACTGAATATCACTAGCAATTTATTGTTAAAGAGAAGGTCAAAGTGCATTTATTGGGCTATCCTATGCACCCATTTACATGAAGGTGACTCCCATTCATGTTGATTATTTCAAGTTAAAAACACCACTTCCTTAACATTCATTGCTCGCCTCAGTTCTTGAAAAGTGTATGTGTGTGTAAAATGAAGTGGAATGGTTTCATTTCAAATTAGGCCAGACTCAATCTAGCATGTAAAGGGACACAGGTGGCGCTGTGGGTTAAAGCCTCAGCGCCTAGGACTTGCTGATCGAAAGGTCGGGGGTTCGAATCCCTGCTGCGGGGTGCGCTCCCGCTGCTCGGTCCCAGCGCCTGCCAACCTAGCAGTTCGAAAGCACCTCCGGGTGCAAGTAGACAAATAGGGACCGCTTACCAGCGGGAAGGTAAACGGCGTTTCCGTGTGCTGCTCTGGCTCGCCAGAGCAGCGATGTCACACTGGCCACGTGACCCGGAAGTGTCTCCGGACAGCGCTGGCCCCCGGCCTCTTAAGTGAGATGGGCGCACAACCCCAGAGTCTGTCAAGACTGGCCCGTACGGGCAGGGGTACCTTTACCTTTACCAATCTAGCATGTAGTTCATTCACCTTCCTTATAACAGCATAAGTAATTTTGTAACAAACTGAAATGATTGCATTCATACTCTGAAACAATTACAGACACCTTTCAATCAAGACTATAAAAAGAAGAGAAATCACTATGAAACAGTATACAGTACCAGAAGAAGGAGTGTCTCCACCCCCATGATTCAGCCTGGACACAGAGGTCCTCCTCCGAGGGTCTTTTGCTGGTTCCCTCACTGTGAGAAGTGAAGTTACAGGGAACCATGCAGAGGGCTTTCTCGGTAGTGGCACCCAAGCTGTGGAACACCCTCCCTTCAGATGTCAAGGAGATAAAGAACTACACAACTTTTAGAATACACCTGAAGGCAGCCCTGTATCGGGAAGTTTTTAACGTTTGATCTTTTATTGCTTTATATATTTTGCTGGAAGCTGCCCAGAGTGGCTGGCGAAACCCAGATGAGTGGGGTGGTATTATTATTATTATTATTATTATTATTATTATTATTATTATTATTATTAATTATCAACAAAATCAGACCCATCCATGAATGTGGCCTGACATTAGGCATGTCATACTTTCAAAACCTTTCTTGATATGACCATTATGTATGCATGGATAAGTGTCATTATACAGTTTACCCACTGGATGGCGCTGAACATGGCCCCCATTTGCCTATTTCCATTTAATCACCAGGATTTCAACTCCAAAGGGAAACAAGGATGTCAGATACAGTGGACCCTCCAGATACGAATTAAATTCGTTCCGGGGGTTCGTACTTAAGCTGAAAAGTCTGTAACTGGATGCACCCCTTCTGTGCACGCGTGTGGTGCGATAGAGTGCTTCTGCACATGCGTGCACGGTGAAACCTGGAAGTATACACTTCTGGGTTTGTCGCGTTCGCAACCCACAAGTCACGTATCCAGAGCGGTCCACTGTACCTTGCAATTTGCTATTGTTCTTGATTATCTCTCCCCACACCGCCTAAGAAAGGGAGGCATTTCACCTCGTACTTTTTGTTCCAGCCCAAAGAAATATCGCTTGCCCCTAGTGAGATATTCTACCAAGACCTGGACCCCATTCGAAAGGAGATGCTGTCTTCCTGGGGACGTAGAGGTGCTCGTCTCCGCCGGGCAGCTCAGAGATCTTGTCCTCCACTGTCCTCTTTAACGTTGTGGGTGGCCGGAGATGGGGGCGAGCGCGAAGAGAACTACAGATATCACCGTTTGATGGGAAACCTCGTCTCTTCCATGGTGGCAGAAGAAGACTTGCCTCCCCCCACGTGGTATGAGGTCCCAAGAGACGATGCTGTGAGTCCACCTCCCCCTCCTCCCCTCCGATACCTGGCTAACGGCATGATCATGGCAGAAGGGCATCCCTTGCCCCACCTCAACCTTGACCATGGCACCCAGAGGGGAGAATAAAATGAAACATCTGGTAGAAGCATCTCATGGTTTGCCTTTGTGTCTCCTTATTTCAATCCTGGCTATGTCTTATGGCTTGTGTGTGTGGTACAGAAGCTGTACTACCCAGGACAGGATGGCGTTGTGCAGAGTTGTTAAGGCAGCAGAGAGCATTGTTGGCTGCCCACTCTCCACCTTAGAGCAGATTTATGCCACAAGGTGCCATAGGAAGGCACTGGACATAGTAAAAGATCCATCGCATCCTGGTCACTGTCTCTTTGAGCTCCTGCCGTCGGGACGGAGATACAGGACGATGATGACAAGAACGAGCCGTCTCAAGAACAGCTTCTTCTCCAGAGCGATCTCAGCCCTGAATGGGAAACCTGGACTTTGAAAGTCATCTAATCTTCCTTGCTGTATTATATTATATTGTTTTAATTAGTGTTTTTATAGTTGTTCTGATTTTGAGTGGAGTGCCCTATCTGGGTGGATGGAGCAGCCAAGTAATTTAGTTGTCCCTGAGAGGGGGCAATGACAATAAATATTATTATTATTATTATTATGTCAGTTGTGAAAAACAGAAACACATACAGTGGTACCTTGGGTTACAAACACTGTCAGTATTTTCATCCCTCCCATTGCAAAGATCACCAGATCATGTTTGTTTTACTTTCTGTCTCTGAGAAAGGAGGGGGCTGAGACCATTCTTCCAGACTTCCGTCCCTAGCATTGTGCCTGTTTTCTTTGATCTGTCTAGAGACTAGATGGCAGGATGAGAGAGATGACTCTCTTGTACATGTTTGTTGTGTTCTTTTATTTGTTTAATCAGTAGAACTAAAATTAGGTATGCAACAAAACCTCCACAGTTTTGTTTCTGTTTCTCTGCTGCTTTTGAGGTGCTCACAATAGCAAATGTGAGTCCGCTGCACCAGGACCTGTTCCAAGGGAATGCTGTGCTGCTGTTCCTGCGTTCCTGTGATCGAAAGGTTGAAGAAGGCGCTACCGACACCCAGCCCATGCAGGCGCTGAAGATATGGGCTGTATATGGGTGTACGGTCAAACCCCTTGGGTTATAAACACTTCAGGTTACAGACTCTGCTAACCCGGAAGTAGTACCTCAGGTTAAGAACTTGACCTCAGGATGAGAACAGATATCGTGCAGCGGCAGAGTGGCTTGGGCAAACCAGTCAGATATGTGGCATCATCATCACCATCATCATATAGGAAGGCTTATTTGTTAGCTTAGTGGCCTTAGCTGCTCAGCTAAGTATCCATCATCAGCATCTTAAAATTGAGCCCCTTTTCCACCTCACCTGCTGATACGCCACTCATTCTAGGATGGAGGAAAATAGGCCAAACGTTAGAGTTGACCTTCATTCCACAGACACCCAACCCTGGGTAAACACAGTGATGTGCACACAAATATAAGCAATTGAATATACAGTGGTACCTCGGGTTAAGTACTTAATTCGTTCCAGAGGTCTGTTCTTAACCTGAAACTGTTCTTAACCTGAAGCACCACTTTAGCTAATGGGGCCTCCTGCATGATTTCTGTTCTTATCCTGAAGCAAAGTTCTTAACCCGAGGTAATATTTCTGGGTTAGCGGAGTCTGTAACCTGAAGCGTATGTAACCCAAGGTACCACTGTATTTTGAATATATTTTTAATGAAAGTCAGGGCCAAAGTGTTTTGAAGCAATACATGCCTAACTGCTGTGCATCGTGGACAAGCCTACAAGCCCTCACCATATTAGGGGTGGCTTAGGACAGTGGATGCTTATTCTACTAGCAGTTTGTTGGCAGTGATAGAAAGAAACATAAAAGTAATAGGATTGTTTCATCAGTAGACGGTGGGAGGGGGAAGTAGGACCATGCTCTGGTGGGACTTTTAAAATCTGTGGAACCTCTTCTTTTTTCCTAAAATAAAGTAAAGGGGACTGGGAAAAAACAAAACTTCTTTCTAATTAAGGAGAGGATCACCTGTCCAGGGATATTCTTTGACCCAGGGGATCCCTTGCTCTTAATTAGCTCTATGAGCTGCTAGCTCCTAGTCCTGTTTTTTTGTTTTTTGTTTAAAAGAGTTCACCACAAAGTTTAATTGGCAATTTCTTAAGGGAATGAGGATCTTAGACCAAAGTTTTGTAGCTCATTACTAATTATATTCTCAGGTGCAAAATCCAGCATAGTTCAATGGAACTTACTACTCTAGTGATTCCAGAAAGGTGGTACATTTCAACCGTAGATAGCATCACGTGGTCAAGCGGAGATTCTGAGCTGAATTTGAGCAACTTTGATTTCCTGGAGTCCAACACCATTTACCCCCATTTACAGTCTCAGTCCCGTATACCTGAAGGAGTGTTTCCATCCCCATCATTCAACCTGGACACTGAGGTCCAGCTCTGAGGGCCTTCTGGCGGTTCCCTCCCTGCGAGAAGTGAGGTTACAGGGAACCAGGCAGAGGGCCTTCTTGGTGGTGGCGCCCGCCCTGTGGAATACCCTCCCATCAGATGTCAAGGAAATAAACAACTTTCTGACTTTTAGAAGACATCTGAAGGCAGCCCTGTTTAGGGAAGTTTTTAATGTTTGATGTTTCATCGCTATTATTATTATTATTATTATTATTATTATTATTTCTGTTGGGAGCCGCCAAGAGTGGCTGGGGAAACCCAGCCAGCTGGATGGGGTATAAATAATAAAATATTATTATAAATTACTAGACCCCAATGGATACATCAATGCAAGGTGTAAAAGCATTGAATGTTAAAGACAATGAACCATAAGGCAGCATATTGCAAGATGCTGATGTTACACAAAGGACTGTTTTGTTGTGTGGAACCAGTGGCACCAGTATGGCACAAGGGCATCCCAAAATAACTCCATCCCGTTAGTGGCAGTCAACCACAATGTCTTTCCTCTTTTTTAAAAACCAAGTTGGTGCATTGCAGAGCAAAGCGCCAGACAGTCCATTGTGGATATCAATGGCTATGTACCACAATGGCTATATTCTCCCTCCACTGTTCTCAGTCTTATGCCTCTGAAAATACCACATCCTTTGCTCACATCCTGCCTTCAGGCATCTGGTTGGCCACTGTGAAGAACAGGGTGCTGGACTAAATGAGCCTTTGGCTTGACCTAGCAGGGCTTTTCTTAGTTTCCTGTGTTGTTCTGGTCACCATCTTTATTTCCCAGAGTGCTTTGCCTCTGGTAAAAGGTAAAGGTAAAGGGACCCCTGACCATTAGGTCCAGTCATGGCTGACTCTGGGGTTGCGGCGCTCATCTCGCTCTATAGGCTGAGGGAGCCAGAGTACAGCTTCCTGGTCATGTGGCCAGCATGACTAAGCCACTTCTGGCGAACCAGAGCAGTGCACGGAAATGCCGTTTACCTTCCCGCCGGAGCGGTACCTATTTATCTACTTGCACTTTGACGTGCTTTCGAACTCTAGGTTGGGAGGAGCAGGGACTGAGCAACAGGAGCTCACCCTGTCGTGGGGATTCAAACCGCCGACCTTCTGATTAGCAAGTCCTAGGCTCTGTGGTTTAACCCACAGCGCCACCCGCTTCCTCTGGGACTGCATAGAATTCTGTGAAACTGTGATGGAGGACACAGCTTTCTGGAGCTTGGCACTGTGGTCTTCCTAGCTCTGTTACAGAGTTAAAACTCCAGTTCTCAAGCATCTTCAAGCCTACACAAGAAACTGTGCAGCCCACCATGAATTTTTGTCCTGGTTTCATACCCTCTGGGTGATTGTATTTACCATGGGCTTGTACTAAGGAAATGCTGGATTCCTAGCCAAACCAAACACCAATCTGATCTTAAAACACATGATGAAATCCACATTGTCTCTCAATCCAATATACCTCACAGGGGTGTTGTGAATATATAATGCAGTTGGGGGGGAACCATGCATCCTTGAAGGAAGGGATAGCTATATATGTAATATTTAATATTTTCATGGAACTGTAGCTTAAGGTCTCTGATCAATTAAATGCAGGGCTCTTCTGCACATTCAAGCAATAAGTTTATCATGTCAACGTCTCGGGCCAATGAATCCTAGATTAGCTTTACACACTTCATCTTTTTTCAACAGCCACTTTTCTATTGGGATTTCTGCCCCCAGAGAATTGCTTCCTTTAAACGCTTCTGAAATCAGGGAAACGATCTGCACCGAAGCATTAAGACGCTGATGCTGAGCCCCATTCTAATCCGTCTGCCCGTGTCTCTCATATGCACACAGTTCATCATCACTTTTCTCTTTTGTCAAGACATCACCTTGCTACTGACCTTGCTCACCCAGCCTCTGTGATGAAAGAGAAAACAGCTTACGAGGGGTGATCTTGGCTGTGAGCACTAGGGTAGGTATGTGGAAATGCTATGGTCTCTCTAGTACAGGGGTGCCCAAACTTTTTTTCAAAGAGGGCCAGATTTGATGAAGTGAACATGCATGAGGGCCAACCCTTTTTTATGATTTTACCCCAATGTTGTTGAGCTTTTTTTATGATTGAGCTTTTCTGGGGATTCCGCCCCCCCCCCCGAGTGTTTTTGAGCTTGCTGAGCTTTTTAAAGGATTTGACCCCAATAAATAAACTGCTGGTTAAAGACAGCCCCCAAAATGGACTTTGGACATGCCTGCTCTTCTGGTGTGACCCACCCTGGCTGGCGATCAACCCTGGAGTTTATGGGAACCTTGAAATGACCTACTCTCACTCAATCCTTTCTTTACAACATGGTAAGAAAACTCTTACCATGGTGATGGATTGTTAGAACAATATTGCGACCTTGGTCCTGTCAGGCAAAATTGTATTTTGGTCTTTACTCAGAAAGAGATATATGGTTTACTAAAATGACTAAAAACAATCCTAAAAAATATATAACAATAAAAGCAGACTTGTAGAATAATAGACATAATAAAAGGATCAAAATACAGCTAGAATCAACAGGGTTTAAGTGCAAATGCACATAAAATCAGTTTTGGTTTGCAGAAATCCAAAGGTTTTCAGCAGGTGTTGGAACAGTGCGATGAAAGTAGAAGGCGATTGAGCCGGATCCGGCCCCCAGGCCTTAGTTTGCCTACCGATGTGCTAACACATTTACTAGCTCACTGACAAAAAAAAGGAGCCACATTTACTTGATCAAAGAGCTCTCCAGGGCTGTATAAATAAAATTGTAGTTTAAACACAGCAAAACAAAAAAAACTCCCCCCCCCCCAGATTCTACAATATATATATGTGCACCATGTTGTAGAATACACACCTGTTTGAGGTAAGGGGTTTAAGGTAAGGGATTATAATGGGCAATGTGATATATATTTCATTGGAATGTCATAATGACATGCCCTGCTAGAAGCTCTTCACATCATCAGTTAGGGATAATGCCATTGATTTCTCCTTTTTTTTGGAAAACATTTTTATTTGGTTTTACTTCCCCTCATCCCCTATTTGGTTTACTTCCCCTCATCCCCTCCATGGGGTTCTATTTTAAACATTTAATATTGCATATTCTTTGATACGCCAACTTTTATATCAATCCATAATTATCCATGGTAGTTGGAACACAACAAGTGAAATAAAAATCCCGCTAATGTTTCCATCTGCTTACAGTGGTCGCCTAAATAGCTTATAATTTCACTGCCATTCTTTTATAAAGTTTTTATCCTCTTGGTTGAGGTAATGCCATTGATTTCAATGGAATGAACATCTGCAGGGGTGTACTTAGAGTCAGAGTGTAAATTATGTACAGTTTGGATTCTGTTCCCTCCAAATCATCAGGCTCCCTTGACACTGTTAGTGAGCACCCAAAACCAAGCAGAGCATCCTAAGCCTCTTGAAGGTAGAACAGATCTTAGTTAGAGAGCTGGGGCTCAGCAAGGGATGGGGCAGAAACCCATTCAATTCACATTTAAAGGTAAACCTGCCCAATGTGCACTTTCTAGAATGAAAAGTGATTCGAAGCACAGCCATACTTCTCTGAAAATTGCAACGCAATTCTTCAGCCCAGTAATGTGTACCAGAATGCATATACGAGGGCAAAGTTTCAGGAAACTCAAATTCAATCATTCCTCCTTTAAATGTGAACGCAATCTGATTTCTCCCCCATCCAGAGTTGAATGTCATTTGCGAATTTTGTTTTGCCCTTGCAGAAAAGACCAGAGCCCACCATCCATCCATGCCTTATGCCAATTCTTCAGCCGTGCGGGAGTTCTACCTGGTGGGCTTCCCCACAGAACCTTCCACGCAGTTGCTTCTCTTCTTCCTGGTGTTGACCAACTACCTCATCACACTCTCAGGGAACACGGTCATCATCTGCATCACTCTGTCCGACCATCGCCTGCAGAGCCCCATGTACTTCTTCCTCCGCAATTTCTCCTTTGCAGAAATTTGGTTCACGACGGTGACGGTGCCTAAGCTTTTGGCCGGGTTCCTCTGGGGAAGCCACACCATCTCCTTCGCTGGTTGCATGACTCAATGTTACTTCTACTTTCTCCTCGGGGCTACTGAGTTCTTGCTTTTAGGAGTCATGTCCTTTGACCGCTATCAAGCCGTGTGCAACCCCTTGCGCTACCCAGCACTGATGACCAGGAAGTTCTGCCTTAAGCTGGTCTGTGGGACATGGGTAGCAGCCTTCTTCACTATCCTTGGCCCACTCATCATGGTCACTGGTCTACCCTACTGTGACTCCAACGTCATCAACCATTTCTTCTGCGACCGCACGCCCTTGGTGAACCTGGCTTGCACAGACACCGAATGGGTGGAGACCATCAACTTGGTTCTGGCTGGGGGGCTCATCCTCGGATCCTTGGTTCTGACTGTCATCTCCTATTGTTTGATCACCCTGGCTGTTCTGAGGATCCCCTCCGTGCAAGGTCGAAGCAAGGCCTTCTCCACTTGCGCCTCCCACATGGTTGTGGTCACCATCGTCTACGGCAGCCACATCTTCATGCATGTCCGGACCACACACACCTATACCGAGAGGGTGGACAAAGTGGTGGCTCTTTTGACTAGTGTGGTGGCCCCATCGCTCAACCCCTTCATCTACACCCTGCGGAATGAGAAGGTCAAGGAAGCCCTTCGAGATGTTGCAAGGAAGAGAGGACTGTGCCTCAAGGAAGAAGTAAAGGAAAAGACTGGGAAGAACTTTCACAAAATTGTGGTGGGTGAGATGTGAAGCTGCTGGTGTGACCGGATGTAGGTCTTGGGGGTCCTGCTACATTTGCACAGGGAAGGACAGGAGCTCCTTCACTGAGTACCTTCAAGGCAATGTTGGACTAATTTCTATTTATGAAACAAGCATATTCTGTTTTCTTCCCCAGAGCAAGATGATTTACTCAATGTAACCCAAGAATCACTTTCAGTTCCATTTATTTGCTTCTACTTCTAGGTTAATAAATACATTTTACCTCTCAAATGTCTTAAACTCCATTCAGCATTCATATGGTTTCCAAGAAGTCTCCCATCCAGGCACTGACCACAGCTGGACTTGCTTAGCTTCAACAAAGTTGCTGCACTGTGTACTGTCAGACCCTAGCCCCAGACCATGATTCACATTCATCTGAATGGTCCAGATGAGTAGCTGAAAGTTTGAATTGAGTACACTGAGAAGAAGAAGAAGAGTTTGGATTTGATATCCTGCTTTATCACTACCCGAAGGAGTCTCAAAGCGGCTAACATTCTCCTTTCCCTTCCTCCCCCACAACAAACACTCTGTGAGGTGAGTGGGGCTGAGAGACTTCAGAGAAGTGTGACTGGCCCAAAGTCACCCCGCAGCTGCATGTGGAGGAGCAGAGACGCGAACCCGGTTCCTCAGATTACGAATCTACCGCTCTTAACCACTACACCACACTGGTGAAGGACTGTCCCTTTGTGGTCAATACTCAAAATGAGTGATTTTTTGTGTGTGTCAGGTGCAGTTGCTGATTTACATGAAATGTTGACTTGGAATTGCAGGTAGCAGGAGATAGAAAGTAGAAGACTCTCTCAAGGGAAGAACTTGAGGTGGAAGACTGTCATAGATATTCTTACTAACTTTCAGGAAATGACATTTATGTTGATTTGAATTGATTTAAAGTTTCCATGCCCAAAACTTGTATGGTGCATGTATAGGCATTCTTTGTGGGGTGCTGGTGGTATTTTATATCCTGGTCTGCACACATGTGGCTATTTAAGACACTTTATTGGTATTCAAAACATACATATAGAATAAGAGCTTTTCTACTAGAAAAACATAACGGTGCTGGCACTCAGCATGAAGTTGTTGCAATAAGTGAGAAGGTAAAGGACCCCTGGGCGGTTAAGTCCAGTCAAACTTAACTATGGGGTGCAGTGTTCATCTTGCTTTCAGGCCGAGGGAGCCAGCATTTGTCCACAGACAGCTTTCCGGGTCATGTGGCCAGCATGACTAAACCACTTCTGGTGCAACAGGACACTGTGACAAGAGCCAGAGCTCATGGAAACGCTGTTTACCTTCCCACTGCAGCGGTACCAATTTATCTACTTGCACTGGCATGCTTCTGAACTTCTAGGTTGGCAGAAGTTAGGATAGAGCAATGGGAGCTCACCCCATTGTGCAGATTTGAACTGCTGATCAGCAAGCCCAAGAGACTCAGTGGTTAAGATGACAGTGCCACCCGTGTCCACTCCCCCCCCCCAGTAAGTTCCACACTTATAAACAGTACTTTTTAATAGAAAAAAGTGCTGGTACTGCATACTTTTGAGTACCTCCAGAATAAACAACAGCAGTGCATAGAAACTTTTAAACATCTTGTAGTACACAGCAGCCCCTCGGCGGTAAATATTTCCCATTTCCCATCAGTAAATGAGAGTGACTTGTGCTCATGAAGAAAGTTAACCCTTTCTCCCAGAGGAGAGTTCTCCAACAATCAAATGCTGGGGCATTTATTCCATCTAGTTGACTGCTATGCTTTTCACTGATTCACAGCACTGAATTCTCATCACCTCTCATTCTATTCATCTGGCAAAATATTAGAGACATGATATGAATATTCCTTCATTTGGCTTATGATTCTCAGTAACTCATAAAACTCATCTTGAATGTAAGTTGGAACACTATAATCCCCTGAGTTCTTCTCTGGCTTGGATCTTGATTTGAGCCAGAGAATAACTCATCTTCTTTCTGTCTGACACTGCTGCAAAGCTTTGACCCCCTGCTCCCAGTTTTCCATTTTAAGGAAGTTGCTCCCAGAAGAGCAAGCATCATGACTGAGCAAATGGATAGCTTTAAAAGAGGATTAGACAAACTCATGAAGACTACCAAGGGCTATTCACTATCCACAGTGTCTATGTTCTGCCCCCACCATCAGAGGCAGTATGCACCTGAACACCAGTCACTGGGAATGACAACTTGTGTTGTGTTCACATTCTATTGTGCAGTTATTCCTATGGGTATCTGGCTGGCCACAGTGAGAACACAATTCTTGACTAGATGGGCCTTTGACTTGATGCAACAGGGCTGTTTTCTATTCCAGTGCTCCTTTCCACTCAGGATCCCTGTGATGTAAGTTCGGCTGAGATACACGTAGTGATTATCCCAAGGCCAACCAGTGCATTTCATAGAAGAACATTTTTTTGAGTCCAGAACTCTCCACCTGAAATTGAACACTCATTCCAACACAGTACATTGGTAAAAGGGAGAATAGGATGATGTTGTTGATGATGATTTCATTACAAAAGAACTGGTTCAAAAGAACTAAATGAAATTCCCGTTTCATCGACTACCACATCAACTTTTGTATTAGAGAATTATTCTAACAGTATCCCTGGAGTCTGTCTCTCTAGAGCCCCACTAATGATTTCACACTCTCAATGCATTACTAAATGGGATTCCTCAAACCTGTCCTCTCTCATTTGCACACGTTGGGAACAATTCAATTCTAACTACAAATGGGTGGGTTACTTGCCACAGAGCATGGCAGGAGGAAGATTTTTCAGTAGAGTTCATCTTTTAAGAAAACATGAACAGCTGAGATCAAAGAGGGTTGAAGAATGGAGTATTTTACAAATCCAGTTTGATAGACAGACAGCAGGTTTCTTGACAGAACACAAAATAACATTGAGTATCTAGAAGCATCTTCCTTGCAACCATGCCTACAAATCCAGTATTGGACATGACTGGATTTTTGCTTGCTACAGTAAGTAAATGTTGGTGTTTGTCATAACTGTGTATTTGATTAAAGTCATTTAGTAGATTTATATCCCATCCCAAATAAATGCCTAAAAAGTGTGGTGGGAAAGATGAATAAGGATTGTAAAGCACCACCTGTGTTTTGGGTTCAAAGTTCTGACTCTCACCATTCTACTGTTCCTTCAAGAAAATGTGCTGAGAGTGACAAGGGGAAAGTCTGATGGAGAACCAGAGTGTGTCTGAATTCATCCTGCTGGGCTTCTCCATTGACCACCACGAAGAGATCCTTCTCGCCCTCTTCTTTTTGGTCCTCTACGTTGTGACTGTGCTGGGCAACATGGTCATCCTCTTTGTGGTGTTGGTGGACAGCCGGCTCCACACCCCAATGTACTTCTTCCTTGGCAACTTTGCTGCCCTAGATATCTTCTTCACCTCGGCCATCAGCCCACAATTGCTGTGGAACCTCTTTTCCAATGACAAGTCCATTTCTTTTGCTGGCTGCATGACCCAATCCTATTTCTACTTCTTTCTGGGCACAGTGGAGTTCATCCTCTTGACTTCCATGTCCTTTGACCGATATGCTGCCATCTGCAAACCCCTGCAGTATCATGCCATTATGAACAGCCAGGTGTGCATTCAAATGCTGGTGGGTTCCTGGCTGGGTGGATTCCTCTCGGTCCTCTTTCCCACCATCCTGATCACCAGATTGTCATTCTGTAGGTCCAACGTCATCAATCATTTCTTTTGTGACAGCGGTCCACTGCTGGAACTGTCGTGCAGCGATACCAGTTTCATTGAGCTGATGGACTTTTTTCTGTCTGCTGTTGTCATCATATGTTCATTAACTGTGACTCTGTTTTCCTACATGTTCATCATCTCAGCGGTAATGCACATCTCCACCACCACTGGCCGGGCCAAGGCTTTCAACACCTGTGCTTCACACCTGACCATAATCTCCATCTCCTGCAGCATCAGCATCTTCATCTATGTTACACCTTCCCAGAAAGAGACCTTGGAAGTTCACAAAGTGCCTGCCGTTCTCACCACCATCGTCTGCCCCTTTCTGAACCCATTTATCTTCACATTGAAAAATGACACTGTGAAGCAGGCACTGAAAGATGTGTTGAGACAATACGAGGTGTTGGTCACTCAAAAGGCTTGGGGCTTCTTGCAAAAGAAAAGGCCCATTTAAGTAAGTTTGGAGGTGATTCATAGGCCTAAGGGGAAAATGGAAGAAGCTAAAACAACATCCAATTGTTTTGTTTGGGAGTAACTGTGTAGTCACTGTGATTAAAGGGAGGAGAGGCAATGGCAGATGTAGATAAATTCTCTATTTTATTTGGGTAACCTTTTTATGCTTTATTGAAACTTTTCAGCGAGAAAATAAAGTGAATGAATAGAAAAGAAAAACGACAAAAAGAAAAAGAAGAAATTGTGATAGGATACAAAATATAGGTTTACAAGTAATACTGTATATATACCATTTTGGAGGGGGGATTTAAAATTCTCAAATATTATTTTAAACCATACACCGCTTATATGAAGTTTGACAACATATAAATGTAGATGGACTCTCCATGCCCTAACTTCTGCCAAAGACTGATATTGATCATTGCAGGGGTTTAGAATAGATGAGAGCCTTGGGCCCTTTTCAACGCTTCGAGTCTATGATTGGAAAGATGATACCATGGTCCCCTTTGAACAACGGACCAAAGATATGACAACTCTTGCAACATATGAATGGATTGCTTTTAGATGCTGATGGTATATGGATAAACACAATGGTATTTGGAATGCATTTATTAAAAATATATAATGTCTTTCATATTGTTTGGAAATCTCTATTTCCTTTTAAAAATACTCCCCACTTTAAACATGGTGAATCTGTGTGAAATGCAGTACGTAACTCGAGAAAGGTGAACTTTTGGACTAGCTGACATTGCCTGGCACGAATTCTCATCAGTGATGGTCAATAAGGCCTCAGTGGTCAGGGATTGTGGGAGCAACATTTAGAGGGCCACATGTTCCCTGTCCCTGATATGAATAAACTGACTGCAATCAGGCTTCTTCTGGGTTAGGGTGCTGAGGAAACCTTGAAAAATGACACTGTGAAGCAGGAACTGAAAGATGTGTTGAGACGATACAAGGTGTTGATTACAGTGGTACCTCGGATTAAGAACATAGTTCGTTCTGGAGGTCCATTCTTAACCTGAAACTGTTCTTAACCTGAGGTACCACTTTAGCTAATGGGGCCTCCTGCTGCCAGCACACAATTTCTGTTCTCATCCTGAAGCAAAGTTCTTAACCCAAGGTACTATTTCTGGGTTAGCAGAGTCTGTAACCTGAAGCGTCTGTAACCTGAAGCATCTGTAACCCAAGGTACCACTGTACTCCGAAAAATTGAGATCCATGGAGGGGGGGGGGAGGCCCTTTTAAACAAGTTTGGAGGTGACTCAGAGGATCTAGGAGAGAATGAAATGAAATGAAACAACATCCAGTTGTTTTGCTGGGGAGGAACTGTGTAATCACTGTGATTAAAAGGAGGAAAGGCAATAGCAGATGAAGTTAAATTCTCTATTTTGTATTAAAAAACAAAACACTTTGAACATGATGCATGTGTGAAATGAGGTATATAAATTAAGGAAGCTGAACTTGTGGACCTGCTTACATTGCTGGACATGAGCTCTCATCAGTACCAGTCGGTTTGACCTGGTGGTCAGGGATTGCATGAGCAACATATAGGGGGCCACCAGTTCTCTATCCCTAATATAAATGAACTGACCAGGACTAGGCTTCTCCTGGGTAAGGAGACTGCTATAACAACCTAGGTCACCCTGATATTGACTGGTAGCAGATTTAGAACATACCAGATAAAATACTTTTTCACAAAATACTAAACTTCTGGAGCTCACTGGTGTGAGAAGTGGTTTTTAGATTGCTTCATAAGGATATGAGGGAGGGAAATCACAGAACAACAAAAGAGTATTGTTGCTGAGGCAGAGTCCAGGGATGGTGAACCTCAGGCCCAATGACTGACAGCAGTGCTTCATGTCCCTTTCTGGCCCTTAGGACTATTTTCAGGCCACCCCCCTAACCAATCCTGCTTCACAACCTTCTTGAGTGTTTCCCCCAGCTACAATGTATCCTTGAACCCTGATAAAGTCTCTTGCTAAACTGGATGGAGGATGGAGGTGTCTGTGTGTACAGTGGTAAAATTAACATTCATGGCTCCATCCACTTAACACTCCTAGCTGATACATCATTGGTATGTGGCCCTGAGAGGGTTGCCTAGAATTGAATGTAACCTTTGGGCTGAAAAAGGCCCCCCATCCCTGGACTACTCAGTGTAGGCCACAAGATTATGGGCTACACAGGAAGCTGTCTTATTGTGAGACAGGTCGTTGGTCCATCTAGTTCAGAATTGTCTTCACTGACTGACAGGTGCTCATTGAAGACAACACTGAGCTTGATGGATCAATGTTCTAACGGGAACTTCGTTCTGATGCAGCTGTATATAACTTTGTAGTTTTTGTGTTTTTTAAATCAAGGTCAATACCATATGAAGGCATATGATGCCACCACTGAAACTAAGTACCGGGCAGGTCTGTGTCTGGTCAGTGGTTAGATGGATTACCACTTGAGAACCATATGCACACACCACCTTGGATTCCATGATGGAAGAAAGGCAGGATGTACACGTAAGAAAGGAAATAATAAAATTCAGAATTTTTGTTATGTATAGACACAGTGCGGGAACCATGTAGATGCAAGCATTGGCATGATGACTGGAAAATATACAGATTTGCTAAAAAGCATAGAAATACAGGAAGCTGCCTTTCACCAAGTCAGATCCTTGGTCCATCTGGCTCAGTATTGCCCACAGTGATTGGCAAAAGATTCCCAAAGCTTCAGATAGAGGTTTTCTCCTCGCTCCAATGCAACCATAACCATAACTCTAATGCCAGCCCTGTCAGGAGATCCTAAGGGGCAAAACCTGGGACCTTCAGCATGCACAATATGTGCCCTACCACTGAACTTCTGTCCTGAAGTCTCATTAAATTTGGTGGTAGATGTGCTTCACCTTGTAGGGTGACAAATAATGGAATCCCTTAGCTTCCTGTTAATAAGTAAGCCTTGCCTTGGAATGTTCTTCTGATTGCATCCCTAGAGAAGATGAATAGAATCATCTTAGGAAAGCGAACACACAACGGATTGAGAAAGTAGGCTGCAGAAGGGGAGGAGGGATGAGATTTTGGGTGAGAAGAAGCTTCAGATTTTTCTGTAGAGTACAAATTGAACATTGACTTCTTGTTCAACTTGTGGACTCACCTCACTTCCTATTTTTCCTTTAAATACTTTTTGGAATAATTTCTCTCCTGTCAGTGTGGGCCTTTTTCTGTCTCATTCCCTTTCCTTCCAATCCATTATGCCTATACATTTGCTATCAATCAACTCCACACAAACAGCATTTGTATTTTAGGAGGAAAACACCCCCAAATGTTGTGACCTCTTATTGAAGAGGATGTTCATTTAAGCTCCCAAAATTTCACGCTTAAAGCACTGGTAAGAAGGGAAAGTGCGGACTGACCGTTTCATGCTGTCTCAGTTGTTTTCCTGGAACAACAATATTGCCATTTCTATATGCTTCCAAAATGGATTAGGCTAATGGTAGATTAAGCTAATACTACATGAAGTGGTTTGTGGGAAGTGTGACACTTCAGCCACAAGGGCTGAAGACCAAATGACCTTTGAGGTTCCTTCCTTTCAATGCAGTGATTCAGCAAAGTCATTTCGAACTCAGGGGGACTTCCTTCTGAGTCTTACGAATGTGCTGTTAGACAATTAAAAAGAGGGTAGATGGTCATTCATCACTAGATGAATACAACAAAGAAGAGCACCTAGGGTCTCTCATTAAATGAAATGGAACTAAAAGGAACATCAGACTGCATCTTGTTCATATGCTAAAGTGAGTATTTTTACACAGCCGTTTTTCACTGTTTCAGGCAAGTTGCCTTCCATTTATATTGTAGGATGAGGCTAGTCTTTCTTGTGTGAATAATCTGGAGGGTTCTACTAAACAAAAAAAAAGTGTACAAACATGTTGATAATGGGAGAGAATGTGCACAAAAAGGGTATTACTTTGTTTTCAGGACAAATCAGAAGTCACTTTGTAAAGTTTGGATTATATGCCACAGTCCCCTCCTCCTGTTGTCCTCTCTAAGCCTCTTGGGTCAATTGTCTTACAGATTTAAAACCACAATCAGTGAACAAATCAGTTGGGGTGCCACATATCTGAAATTCCCCGGACGTATATGGAATATTGTCGTTGGTAGCTGTGTCTGGGTGGAAATCGGCAGAAATATCTGGCAAAATCTGGACGTATAGCAACCCATGTCAACAGTGTCATTTTTTCTGATTTCCCATAAAAATGGCTCAACAACTTTTCTGTCTGGATTTTCATTTTTAAAAATTTAAAATATGGCAGCCCTAAAATAAGGTTGATCAGGAGCTACTGGGAGTTGTGTAGCTGATTTGCAGTAGACCAGAAAGGGTTTCAAACTCCCAATCATTGGGCATCGAGAGCAACAAAATTGCTTCTTCTGCTGAATTGGACTGTGGAAATGAAGAAAGCTAACCAAGAGAGTACTTCTCAGTTTAGCTCAGTTTCACTCAGAGGCACCATGGGCTGAGTCTATTTGAAAGTCTTTTCCACCTGGTTCTGCTTGGTAGATCTTAGGATTATAGTTCATCATCATCATCATCCAAAATAGATCTGACAAGTCAGAAATCTGCAAACCCCTGCTGCAGATCATCAGGTTGTGGTTGTAGATGGGGGATGAGGAGGGAGGAAGAAGAAGTACAGTTTTCAACGTTGATATGCAATCCTTAAAACTGTATTTGAAATTTAAGCAGCCCAATCTGTATATGATTCCATGGGCTCCCAGATTTCATTAGAAACTTTTAGGCAGATGCTGGACGACAGCCTTTCAGGCATGGTGTAGCAACACATAGCCTACATCAGCAGGGAGTTGGTCTACAAGATTTCTGAGGTCCCTTCCAACTCTTTGAAACTCAAACCTGGGCTAGAAATTAATTCTATTGCTGTTGCATGCCATTTTATGGAGGCAAATTCTCTTTGTGTTTGTTTGTTTGTGTGTGTGTGTGTGTTTTGTTTTGTTTTGTTTTGTTTTGAAAGATTAGAGATGGGAAACCACACCGGATATGAAGACTTCATCCTGATAGGTTTTCTGATGCAACGTGAAGCAGAGATTCTGTTGGCAACAGTTCTTATAGCTGTGTACATCTTGACACTGTTGGGTAACATGGTCGTTCTGTTCATTACCTCCACCAACAGCAGCCTCCATACACCCATGTACTTCTTCCTTGGCAACCTCTCCATCCTGGACCTTGCTTTTTCGACTGTGACTGTTCCGAGCTTGCTAAGGGGCCTTCTTTCTGGAGCCAAGACCATTTCTTTTGCTAGCTGCATGGCCCAATCCTACTTCTACTTCTTTTTGGCCACAGTGGAGTACTTCCTCTTGACGTCCATGTCCTATGACCGTTATGTAGCCATATGCAACCCATTACGTTACCCCATCATTATGAATGGCCAGGTTTGTGTCCAATTGGTATTGGTCTGCTGGCTGGGTGGGTTCATCTCTGTCCTCTATCCAACCATCATGATCACCAAGTTCTCCTATTGCAAGTCCCATGTCATTGACCACTTCTTCTGTGACAGTGAGCCTCTGCTGAAACTATCCTGTACCGATACAGGCTTGATACAGATAATCACTTTTCTGCTGTCAACAATGGTCATCCTCTGCTCCTTGGTTCTAACTCTCATCTCCTATGCGTACATTGTCTCCACCATTTTGGCCATACCCACTGACACTGGGAGGAAGAAGGCCTTCAACACATGCGCCTCTCATCTCACCTTGTTCCTAATGGCTGTAAGCATCTCCATCTTACTGTATGTGATCCCATCTAAGAAATCTGCTTTGGGGGCTCGCAAGGTTCCAGCATTACTGAGTAGCATAGTCAACCCATTCCTGAGTCCTTTCGTGTATACACTGAGAAATGATTTGGTCAAGGGCATCTTGCAAGGGATTTTTGGTCAGGGCAAAGCTTCAGAGACTCAGAAGCTTCGGAAGTTGCTCATGAATCATGCTTAATTTTGTGATTTTGTGGGCAAAGCATTGACTTCAGTACATAGCTGGAACTTTCCAGTGACCCTCATGTTCAATTCCTCAAAAATCTGTCTTCAGCTACACTCTTTCAATGTAAGCCCTTGTTCGCTCATGAGAAGATCACCAGAAACTTTGTATGATAGAAAGAATTGTGGTGATTTTACCTGCAATTTTACCTTACAGTTGAACTAAATGTACTGTAGTGGACCATAACGTCATTCTCTGAGATGAAGAGGGAACTATATAGTCCTAAGACAGGTGCATTTTATTTAGCAGGGGTGAGCTACCTCAGGGTTGGGAGACAGATGTGGTTCTCCAGGCCTCTCTTTTTGATTTTCAGGACTTTCCCCAAACCACACACTATGTATGAGTGGAACATATCATTGAACTATGATAATGCCTTTTCAGTAGCCAGATTTAGAAGGTGGAGGAGATTTTTAACTGCTGTTATTTTCAGACAGTCGAGAGTCAGAAACTTTGCCTGATCTACTACAAATCAACCAGAGATTTAACAGTAGCTATTCTAATATACCTTCTGCCCATCCCTGGAATTTAATACTATTTATTGATCCATATAATGAATCAACATTAGAATGCACACAGAGAGGAATGCATTTCCTAGACCTTGCAGCTAAGTGCTGCCCTCCTGCTTTGTAAAGTAGCACACACACACACATGGTTTCAGGTTTAAATATAGCCTGGTTGAAGGATAATTGATATTGGCATGTAGTTTAAAGTGGATTTGTGTGTTGAATGGGTTAGAGTCCAGCTAAGCATGGGGAGACTTGCGATCATATCCCTACTCAGACATAAGTTAATGAATTGATTTGTGGATTTCTGCTTGACTCATTGGAGTAAAAGGAGAATAAAGTAAATTAATGAAATGAAATGCAAAATCAAATACACCTGAAATACATTTTTGTTCAAGTGCTTGGAATATACTGTGAATTGCCCCAGGAAAACTGGTTTTTCCAGCAGTTTGTTAAAACTACCTTGGTCCTGAATACCTGAAGAAGCGTCTCCACCCCCATTGTCCAGCCTGGACACTGAGGTCCAGCGCTGAGGGCCTTCTGGCGGTTCCCTCACTGCAAAAAGTGAGGTTACAGGGAACCAGGCAGAGGGCCTTTTCGGTGGTGGCGCCTGCCCTGTGGAACGTCCTCCCAGCAGATGTCAAGGAAATAAGCAACGATTTTACTTTTAAAAGACAACTGAAGGCGGCCCTGTTTAGGGAAGTTTTTAATGTTAGGTGCTGTATTGGTTTTAATATTCTATTGGAAGCCGCCCAGAGTGGCTGGGGAAACCCAGCCAGATGGGCAGGGTATAAATAATAAATTATCATCATCATCATCATCATCACCATCACCATCTTCTTCATCATCATTATTATTTGGTTGGTAGTACTCAAACCAATAGCTTCAAGTTACAAGAAAGGAGATTCTAACTAAACAACAGGAGGAACTTTCTGAGGGTAAGAGCTGTCCTACAGTGAAATGGACTCCCTTGGAAGGTTGTGGACTCTCCTTCCTTGAAGGTTCTATCAAGAACTGTACTCGCAGGAAAGCATGGTTGCTGACACAGCCATTGACTGCATCCAGACTCTGCCTATCTTGGAAGAGTTAGATGTCCTTCCTCCCCCTGATGAGCTGAAGAACACCATCAACTCCCAGGATAAGACAGAATCCCAACAGAAGTGTTGAAGGCCTGCCTCAACTCTTCCCTCAGGGTGCTCCTCCACACCTTTTCTTGCAACGTTGGGAGACAGGATCCATGCCACAAGACATGTGTGACCCCATGTCAGGGGCTGGACTGAGGAGGAATGGTGGAGGCCAATCCCCTTTCTCCTGAACCTTCCTGAGAACAGGAGGACAGTATAGATTTAGAACAGTATTTAGTAAAACACTGCAGAGGGCAGAAGCTGGGAAATATTGGAAGAGGAACAGCAAGAAGAAGAAGCGCCAGGAGAGAGACAGCTGACAGACTCAGTGACCTTGGAAAGCATACCTGACCCCCCTCCCAGGACCAGGCGTGCACTGAAGGTAGTAGAACAGAAAGCTCAGATGCAGAAAGCTCAGATTAGCCGATGCAGGGGTGATGCAGAATAGGGAAGACACATGGGGGGTGGGACTTTATTTGCAGCAACACCATTATTAGGGAAGGCTGCATTCCTTCCTCACTCTCTGTGAATTATTGAATAAATTGCTTGGTAAGAACTATCATTTCTCTGATTCTTGGCTGACAACGCAGCCTGACACCGCAGCACGATCAGTCATGATTAAAAACATAGCTTTTTAAAGTGCCCCATTCTTTAACTTGGTAATTTTAGAACAATTGGAAAGTAATCCCATAAGATTCAAGGAAAGAACTCACTATGAGTTAATTGTTTTTTTGTTGATTTTAAAAAGCAACCTCCCTCTGGCTTTATTTTTTTTAACCAAATTTATTAATCAGCAAAGGCAAAAGAGATAACTAGATTGAGATATCCAAATAAATACAAAATAGCAAGGGATCCAATACAAACAAATTCAAGGAGGTGCAAATTTCAAAGAATGGCCATGTTTTGGTTCTCACATTATTTCAGAAAGTGTGAATTAGGTGGGCTCATCTTGAAATGTGAACTGAAAAAACTCTTTCCCCATCACTAATTCTGTTGAGCACATACAATATCCATTCAGAAAAAGCTCCCAGCTTTTACTGCTAATGTGTACAGAAGACCTGATTCTTCCAAAGATTACAACAGAAAATATCCACAACTGATAAATGTGAGGACTTCCATTAGCTCTCAAATGGGCTCATCCCTCACTTCCTGGGTTAAGAGTTGTTAAACCACTCCGGAAGGGAAAAAGGGATCTCCTAATGTCAGGCTTCAAGGAATCGGCTTCCTCCTCCCTTGGCAGTAGATAAGCAAAACAAAGTGAGCGGAGTCTTCTTACTAGTTTGAATTCTATAAGAATCACAGTGAGGGATAACAAATGTCTCCCACTAAGAATGGCGGTATTCCCAATTAAGGCCACACACGCGCGTGCACACGCATGCACACACACACACACACACACACACACACACACACACCCTCCCAATCTACGTCACCCCTATGTCTGGTAACCCGAGCCTGTAGTTGCTGTACTTTCTGTTCAGCAATTTTCTCAGCTCTCCTAGAATGTGGAGAGGGAAGGGAAGGGGGATGCTATCCAACAACTGTGACTCTGTTAACCCTCTCTCTTCCAGTGTTTCTTCTCCAAGCTGCTCTTCATCCATTTTCCCAGCTTTCCCCTTCTGAACTATGCCCCTCTGCAAACCACTGTTCTACATCTATACTGTCCTCCTGCTCCTGGGGAGATTCAGGGTCAGGGGGAGGCAGTAGCTCCCACCATGCCTCCTCATTGTAGCCCTCCTCAGCACAGTCCCTGACACCTAACAACTCTAAGAACCCTTAATAAACTACAGTTCCTGGGATACTTTGAGGGGAAGCCATGGGAGTTTAAAGAGGTGCAACACTGCTTTAAATGCATGGTGTGAATGTGACCCATTCCACAAAACAGAATTTAATGGAAATGGTTGCCTATTGCAGCCAGCACCCAAAGGTTCCTGATTTTGATGCCAAATCCTACCCAAAATCAATTTGGAGTCTTATAAAACCTCCCAACAAATTGCCTAGTTGTTCCTCTCAAGGCATCCTGGACCTGTCTGTTCCTAAGGCAATATATGAAAGGGATGAGAAGAGGGGCCACCACAGTGTTCAGAAGAGCCACCCCTTTGTTGAAAATTAATTCATTGGCGCCTTTTGGTTTTATGTACATGAAAATGCAACTGCCGTAGCCGAGAGAGACCATGATGCTGTGAGAAACGCAAGTGGAGAAAGCCTTTTGCCTCCCTGCAGTTGATGGGATGCGCATGATGGTGGAAATAATATTGATGTAGGATACAATGTTTATAGCCAAGGTCCCGAGGAGAGAAAGAACAGCGGTGAGGAGAACCATGAGTTCCAGAAGACTTGTATCTGTGCATGCCAGTTTAATCAGAGGCCCAATGTCACAGAAAAAATGGTCCATGGCATTTGGACCACAAAAGGGCATTTGAAATAATGTAATTGCTGGAGCCATGATAAGCAAAAATCCCCCAGCCCAAGAGCAGAGCACCATCAATGAGCAGGTTCGGCCATTCATTATGGTTGAGTAGTGAAGAGGGTTGCAGATAGCCACATATCTGTCAATGGACATGACCGCCGCCAGAGCAAACTCTGTGGTTCCCACAACCAGGTATAGATACATCTGCATGAAACAACCAGGTAGGGAGATAGTCCGTTGGCCATTGACCATGTTGGTCAAAGCTTTTGGAAGGACGGTGCTGGTGAAACCAATGTCCACAACTGCAAGATGTCGGAGGAAGAAATACATTGGGGTGTAGAGCTGCTTATTCACCAGCGTGATCAGAATAATCACTGTGTTTCCCAATATGGTCAGAAAATACGTGGTGGAGAGCAGGAGAAAGATCAAGATTTCAAGCCAGCATTTGTCACTGAAGCCCAGGAGTATGAATTCCCTCACAACAGTGTTGTTCCTCATTTCTGGGCACTTCTCTGAAAACAAAGTGAAGGAAAATGAGTCAATAAGGCTGGCCTCTCCAAAAGCAGAAGTCATTTAGTGTTGATTCACTCCCATTAAATCAATACAGTAATTCCTCATATATTTAAGAATGGACTTGCTGAAACCAATCAAGGTCTCTATGTGTCAGGGACTGGCTGGATGAGGAAGAGTTTGGATTTGATATCCCGCCTTTCACTCCCCCTTCAGGAGTCTCAAAGCGGCTAACAATCTCCTTTCCCTTCCTTCACCACAACAAACACTCTGTGAGGTGAGTGGGGATGAGAGACTTCAGAGAAGTGTGACTAGCCCAAGGTCACCCAGCAGCTGCATGTGGAGGAGCGGAGACGCGAACCCGGTTCCCCAGATTACGTGACTACCACTCTTAACCACTACACCACACTGGAGGAGTAGGGAGGGAGTAGACTCCATGCGTTTCTGCTTGATACTAATAAATGAACTGAAGAAGAAGCTTGCTGCATGCCTGGTTTCTCTTGGCTGTTCACTAAGTGTGTTGCCTGTCAGCTCCCTCATGACACTAAGCAATCCATCATATTTTTTCTCCCACAGTGGCAAACCAGATGTCTGAGGACCGTGACCCTCAGTTGTTTGTCTCTAAATTTTTGGTTGTCTCCATGTATCAGTGAATTTTGGTGCCAGTGTAAAGTCATGAGGTCCCCATTTTTCAGCAGTTCAATATGAATTATTTTGGCATGGATTCTTCAAACACAGCTGAATCGTTTGAGGAAGGAGGAAGAAATGTGGGCACTGTAAATCTGGAATTTATGTAAATAATATCGTGCAGATATGTAATAATATTACAGAAACTAAGGTAAACTAATAAGTAGTAAATGTGTAGATATGAATTGGGGTATGAGTTTGGTTGGGAGAGGAAAAGAGTCTGCTTGGAATGTGGGAAGTGAGTGGTGCTTGGATAAGAATTTGAAAGGGAGTGTGAATAATGGGAGACAGTTCAGAGAAATAATTGTGTGGTAATTGCAGTGAGATATGGGAAGAGTGTTTGGGTGGTGGCAGAGTTAGTTTAATAAAGGAGGCCCAGCCTTGTTATTAGTCGCTGTGCTGTATGTAACCAATAAGACTCTGTAAAACTTCTGTAACACTAATCAATCATCAGACCTTTTAATATTTGTATCTCAATAAATTATTTTATCATACACACTTGCCTTTTGATTGGTAATGATAGTGGTAGGAAATATATGCAGGTACAGTGGTACCTCAGGTTACATACGCTTCAGGTTACAAACTCCGCTAACCCAGAAATAGTGCTTCAGGTTAAGAACTTTGCTTCAGGATAACAACAGAAATTAGGCTCCGGCGGCGTGGCGGCAGCAGGAGACCCCATTAGCTAAAGTGGTGCTTCAGGTTAAGAACAGTTTCAGGTTAAGAACGGACCTCCAGAACGAATTAAGTACTTAACCTGAGGTACCACTGTACTTACTATCTGTTGTAGCAGATGCGGTTGGCGGATGGGTGGCAGCTAATAGATTGAGGTTGAATTCTGACAAGACAGAAGTACTGTTCTTGGGGGACAGGGGGTGGGTGAGTGTGGAGGACTCCCTGGTCCTGAGCGGGATAACCGTGCCCCTGAAAGACCAGGTGTGTAGCCTGGGAGTAATTTTGGACTCATAGCTGTCCATGGAGACACAGGTCAATTCTATGTCCAGGGCAGCTGTTTACCAGTTCCATCTGGTTCGCAGGCTGAGACCCTTCGTGCCTGCAGACTGTCTTGCCAGAGTGGTCATGCTCTGGTTATCTCCCGCTTGGACTACTGCAATGTGCTGTATGTAGAGCTACCTTTGAAGGTGACTGGGAGTGGCTGCCAGGACCATATAACACCTGTTCTAGAGGATCTTCACTGACTCCCAGTACATTTCCAAGCACAATTCAAAGTGTTGGTGCTGACCTTTAAAGCCCTAAACAGCCTTGGCCCAGTATACCTGAAGGAGTGTCTCCACCCCCATCGTTCAGCCTAGACATTGAGGTCCAGTGCTGAGGGCCTTCTGGCAGTTCCCTTACTGCGAGGTTATAGGGAACCAGGCAGAGGGCCTTCTCGATAGGGGCGCCCTCCTTGTTTAACACCCTCCCATCAGATGTTGAGGAAATAAACAACTATCTATTCTTCTAAAAGGCAGCCCTGTTTAGGGAACTTTTTAAGGATTGATGTTTTTATTATGTTGTAAGCTGAGGATAATAATAATAATAATAATAATAATAATAATAATAATAATAATAATAATAATAATAATAATAAATAAAAAATTCAGATGTAACTCTCAGAAACCTAGCCCCAAGCTGCGCATCTTACAGAGAGAAGGAGAAGTTGTTAGAAGAGAGTTGCAGTGTTATATTGTTTATAACACAGCCATTCACCATCCGGATACGAGTTCTCTGCAAAGTACTCACCACTTACAATCCAAACTCACCAGAGGGCTTCAGCATATTCTCCTTGGTCCTCTGCAGAATGGTGCCTAGTCTCTGATTTCTGCAGATGGTAGATGAGTGCCTAGAACTTGCAAGCTGCAGCTGTTAAAGGATCTTAAATGCAAGACTCAGTTGTGCTGAAGCTGATTTTCTGCTTGCTTCCCAAGCAAAGGTAAAGGCTAAAAACTGCACACTCTAACAGAGCAAGGCTCGGTATTATAGGGGATTTACTCCTGGTTTAGAACACATAGGTTTCCCATTTTCCATCTTTCTCAGTTGACTATGCCTTCCTGAATATTCTTTGCTTCTTTGCTTCATATAAGCTTATCAGCATGACTGTATGTATTCCTACATCTCTTTGCATCAGGACTGAACATGGAATCAGCCTCTCAGACATAGTGGTGCATGCTGACATCCCTAAGCACAAAGCATAAGAGATATTGGGTCTTTACTAGGTAGGCTACACAAGAGACGTTTGTTTTAATTCTCTGAGGAGCAGGAAACCTACTGTACAACTGATGAATAAAGCTAATTTTGTAACATATTAGTCTCTAAGGGTCATAGGTTGTAGATGTGCATTCCATGTGCATTGGCAAGTTCTTTTTAGTTATTTCATACTATTATTTTTGTAGATGCAAACCAATATGTAACATAGTGTTCAACCTTTAATTACTTCCCTGATAGTTTATGATCTGTTCCTTTTAGGAGTCTTTTGGTGTGTGCTTATTTTGTTGCTTTTTCATTTTGTAATTTTAATATTTGTATTAGCTTGCTGGAAAACAATGTGTGCAAAGCCTAGAGTGAATTGTATTATGTGAGATGTTACTCATACAACTTAAAATCTTCATTGGTTTACATGAAAATTACATATACAGTGGTACCTTGGCTTACAGCCACAATCCGTTCCGGAGGTCCGTTTGTAAACCAAAACAGGTTGTAACCCAAGGTGCGCTTTCGCCAATGAGGCCTCCCCCCCAAATTGTTCGTAGTCCAAAAAAAAAGGGGGGGGTTAATAAAAAAAAAGAGGTTGCAAACCCGGACACGCACTTCCGGGTTTGACGTGTTTGTAATCCAAAACGTATGCAAACCAAGATGTAGGCAAACCGAGGTACCACTGTATATTGGCAGTAACTAACAAAAGAAAACTATTTTCTCCCAAAACTTTGCTTTCTTCCTTCTTTTACCCTCCTTATTATTTTTTTATTTCAGCAATTTTCAAGTTTTTTTGCCAACCATTCACACTGAATGCCTTTGCGTTTGTTGCCAGAATATCAGTTGAACTGAATGCCATTGGGAAACAATGAGAATTCATTCTGCTGGTAACAAGTTCAAACCTGAGACTGGATGCTCTTTACCTAAATTGTTTTAGTCACTGATACTATGTAATGAACACTGTTGCTGTTTGATTCAGAGGGGAGTGAATAGAAGGAGCAGAAAGAGGAAAAGAAAGGATCACCATTAGCAAAATAATAGCAGGGTTTGTCTGGGCAGAACATCCACCTTTTGTGTGGTGGTAGCATGCATTTGACTGAGCACACAAAAGGTCACTGGTTCAATCCCTTGCATCTCCAGATAGGATTAGGAATGTCCTCTGTCTGAACCCTTGGCAAGCCTCTACCCATCAGTATAGAAAATACAGGGCCAGATACACCAAAGGTCTCTCTCAGTACAAGACACGCTCCCATGTTTCTAAAACCTTTCTACAGTCCCATTTCAAATCATCAGTGCTTGGAAATCCCAGAAAACTTAATTCTCTGACCAATGACATCTTTCAGGGCCTCCTTGACCTGCTTGTTCCTCAAGCTGTAGATGAACGGGTTGAGTAGCGGAGACACCACATTGTTCAGAACACCCACCGTTGTGCTGAGGTCCAGTCCCCCACTCTGCCTTGGTTTGACATACATAAAAATGCAGCTTCCATAGGTGATGAAGACAACCAGAAGGTGGGAGGCACAAGTTGAGAAGGCTTTCTGCCGCCCTGCCTTTGAAGGGATGTGCATGATAGTAGAAATAATCTTAAAATATGAAACTATGGTCACAGTTAAAGTTCCCAGGACACTAAAAGTGGCCAGGAGAAAATCAAGCAATTCTAGGGACTGAGTATCAGTGCAAGCAAGCTTTACCAATGGCAGATTATCACAGAAGAAGTGATTGATGACATTTGGGCCACAGAAGGGTAAATGGAACAACAAAATAAGAGGAACAATAAGGTATAGGAAACTGAATATCCAAGAACCCAACACTAAGTGGGTACAGAGACGACTGTTCATGATGGTTGTATAGCGAAGTGGATTACAGATGGCCACGTATCTGTCAAAGGACATAGTAGCCAAGAGGAAGAATTCAGTGGTCCCCAGTATGAAATAGAAAAAGGACTGAGTGAAACAGCCTGCAACAGAAATGGTTTTGTCATCAAAGGCCAGGTTGAGCAAAACCTTGGGGATGGTGGAAGAGGTGAAACCAATTTCCAAGAGAGAGAAATTTCTGAGGAAGAAATACATGGGGGTCTGGAGACGATGGTCAAGCAAGGTGATGGAGATGATAAGGACGTTCCCACCAATGGTCAAGAAGTAGGTGATGAGGAGAAGTACAAACAGGAGAAGTTGTAGCCACCGGACACTGGTGAAGTCCACAAGGATGAATTCAGCAACTATGGTAGACTTGTTTTCCATTGTAGGCATTCATCATTCATTTGTAGGGAAGGTTTTCTAGAAAAGAAAAGAAATCCAATTGGTAATGGAAAACTCAAGATGTCTTCAATCATTGTTATAATGTCTAAAGGCAGTGTGATGGGATAATGAGCTGCTTGTGCGTAAAAGCTTGATCCCTCTGGTGTTTGGCTGGTCAACCAAACCGAGGCACTAACGGAGCCTCCCAAGGCGTGACTCCGTTAGTCGCTGGTAGAATCTGACAGTGGGCGTCTACGAAATTTACGCCAGCATAAAAGTTGTTTCACGGACATGCGCCTTCGTGACTCTCTGCGTAACAGCTTCCGGCGAAGGGTGGGAGTTGCCAACGGGGGTCTTGTTACCTCTGCACTATTCTCACTAGAAGTATCCCAGAGCCCTCCCTCCTCCGACTCCCCTTCTGCCGGAGCTTCTGCTCTCCCCCTGCTGGTTCCCTCCTCCGCTGCAGAATCTCTCCGAGTCTGCTGGAGCCTCTGCACCATCTCTCTTTCCGATGGCAGTTCCCTGACATCCACCTCCCCCTCAGGGCCCCCTTCACCCCCCGCTTCCTCTCCCACTGGCGGTGAGGGCGGAAAGCCCCTAAAGGAACTCTCCTCGTCGTCCGAGGATTCAAACACTTCTAACCATGGCGTACCGTCTCTCTCCCCGTCTTCCTCTTCTTCGTCGGAGTCGGCTTCCTCACCCACCCCTGACTCTGGGAACCCTCCAAACTCTCCTTCCTCATCGGTGGTCCCAAAGTGTTCCCTTCTAAATCGTGCCACGGGTTGCGGTTTTTTTGGGAAACGCCGATGAAATGTTTCTATTAAAACCTCGTCATTGACTACCTCAGCGGGTACCCAAGTGTTTTCCGACTCTACTTCCCCCTCCCATTCTACCAGATATTCCACCTGATCCCCCTTCCACCTGGAATCAATGATTCCTGCCACGTTCATGTCGCGTTCTCTCTCTTCTATCACGGGCGTTCGGGAGACCTCTCTCTCACGCTCTCCCCCCCATTCACGTCCCTCTCGGTACGGCGACAGTAATGACCTGTGAAATACTGGGTGCAATTTCATGTGACTGGGCAGTCTGAGTTTGAATGCTACTGGGTTCACCTGCTGTATGACCTCAAAGGGTCCCAATCTTTTGGGTTTCAGTTTCTTACAACCCCCCTTGAAAGGTAGTCCCTGGGTGGATAGCCACACCCGGTCTCCCACCCTTATAGTTTCACCTTCCCTCCTATTTTTGTCTGCTTGCTTTTTATATTCTTCCTTGGCTCTCTCTAAGTTAAGTTGTAGCTGACGGTGGATGGCTTCCATCTCTTCAACAAAATGTTCCGCCGCCGGCACACTCCACCTCTCCCCTCCTTCTCCTGGAAATGCCCTGGGATGACACCCATAATTTGCCAGAAAGGGACTCAGCCCTGTGGACACGTTCTCAGCGTTGTTGTAGGCAAATTCTGCCAGAGGTAACTTATCTACCCAATCATTTTCTCGGTCCTTTACATAACACCTCAGGTATTGTTGTAAAATCCCGTTTGCCCTTTCCACTTGCCCATTTGTTTCCGGGTGCCGGGCAGTGGAGAAATTGATTTCCACGTGCAGTAAGCTCATAAGTTTCCTCCAGAACCTGGAAGTAAACTGTTTCCCTCTGTCGCTGACCACCCTCAAGGGGGCGCCATGCAACCAGAAAATATGCTCTACGAACAACTTGGCGGTTTCCTCCGCTGTGACCGCATGTGAACAGGCTATAAAATTACACATCTTAGTTAATAGATCTACCACTACCATGACCGCCGTTTTGCCCTTGGATTTTGGCAGGTCCGTCATAAAATCTATGGAGACTGCCTCCCATGGCCTTTCTGGTGTGGGTAAGGGTTGTAAGAGCCCCGCTAGCGCCACCCTCTCCGCTTTCGCTCGCTGGCACCTGTCGCAACCCCTGACATATTCCCGTACATCCTCCCTCACCTTGGGCCACCAAAACTCCCTGGTAACCAACCACATGGTTTTGTGCTGTCCAAAATGCCCCGCTGTGGGGCTATCATGCAACTGCTTGAGTACTCTGCCCCTCAGTTCCCCATCGGGTATGTACAGTGCCCCTTTGTAATACAACGCCCCACTCTTTTCTTCAAACCCCCCTGTGTTCTCCTCTGTCCTCCTGAGTTCTCTGAGTTTCTCTTGGGCGTATTCGTCGTTCTCCGTACCCTCTAACAGTTCTTTCTGCCCCACCAAAGCCGCCCCACACACCCAGCGGTCTTCAGGGATTACGTGCCTTGCTTCCGGCGCGCCCTCCCCCTCTAAGTACTCAGGCTTTCTGGAAAGAGCGTCCGCCCTTACGTTCTCGGACCCTGGCACGTAACGAATCTCAAAATTGAATTTGGAGAACTCCTGGGCCCATCTCACTTGTCTCTGGTTCAGCACTCGGGCTGTTCTCCAGTACTCCAGATTTTTGTGGTCAGTCCGGACTTGAACCTTGTGCTGCGCCCCAATCAGCAAGTGCCGCCATCTCCGGAATGCTTCATGAATAGCGAGCAGTTCTCGGTCGTATACTGTGTAGTTCCTCTCGGATTTGTTCAACTTCCGCGAGAAGAATGCACACGGTCTCCATTCAGACGCATCTTTCCCCGGCTGGAGAAGCACGGCCCCTACCGCTCGGTCTGACGCGTCAGTCTCCACTCGCATTGGTTGCCGTAGATCCACGTGCAAAAGTTGCTCCTCCGACGCAAACGCTGCCTTTAAGCGTTCGAATGCCCCTTGCGCTTCTTCCGTCCAAGCAAATTTTTTCTTGCTGCTAAGACAATCCGTGATGGGCGCTGTTAAATGGGCAAAGTTCTTGATGAACTTCCTATAGAAGTTTCCGAAGCCCAGGAACCTTTGCACGTCCTTCTTGGTCTTTGGTGTTTTCCATTCCAGTACCGCTTGAACCTTGCTGGGATCCATAGCCAACCCCTTGTCAGACAACCGGTACCCCAGGAATTCCACCTCCCTGCTATGAAACTGGCATTTCTCCAGTTTCACCCACAGCCGATTTTCTCGCAGTTTGCTCAGTACTTCTCTGACATCTCACACATGCTGCTCCTCATTCTCTGAGTACACCAGGATGTCATCTAAGAACGCCACACAGTTCTTGTAAAGCAATGGCCCCAGGACGTGATTCATGAATGATTGAAAGCAGGCGGAGCCCCCTTGTAATCCAAAAGGCATAACTAGGTACTCAAACGCCCCCAAGGGGGTGAACATAGTGGTTTTCCACTCATCCCCCTTCCTCACACGTATCAAGTTATATGCCCCCCTAAGGTCCAGCTTGGTAAAAATCTTCCCTTTTCTCACCCGTGTCAGAATGTCATCAATTCTGGGCATAGGGAAAGTCACTGGTTCTGACACAGCATTTAGGGCCCTGAAATCACACACAAGCCTGGGTTTGCCCGTGTTTTTTTTGTCCACAAAGAACACTGGGCTACCCCCCACCGCTCGTGACTCTCTGATGAAACCTCGCTTGAGGTTCTTGTCAATGAACTCCCTTAACTCCTGCATCTCACGGTCTGACATGGCATACAGCTTGCCCACTGGCAATTGTGCTCCTGGGAGTAAGGTGATTTGACAGTCAAAGGGTCTGTGCGGGGGCAGTTTATCTGCTTCCTTTTCACTGAAGACGTCAATCAAATCAGCGTATTGTGGTGGCACCTTCCCCTTGTCAGTCACTTCCATCCCTGCTAGAGTGGCTCTGGCCCCTGCCTGACCCTCTCCCTCCTTGCAGTGTTCTAGGCAATGTGCTGAACCAAAGGAAACCACCCTCTGATGCCAGCCTACTAGCGGATCGTGTAGTGCCAGCCAGCTCATTCCCAGAATGATGGGAGCTCCTCCCAAGGTGGCTACATTAAACGCTATCAGTTCTGTGTGTCTTGCCACCCTCATAATCATTGGTACAGTCTGTTGGCTCACTTCTCCCCCCAACAGTTCCCTCCCATCAATCGTGGTTACTTGCAAAGGCTTACTTAATGGGAGAGTTTGTATCTGGTGTTCAGCAGCAAACTCCTTACTCATGAAATTACAGGAGCTGCCTGAATCCAATAGCGCTTTTATCTTTAGTGGGTGTCCGTTTGACAGTTCCAGCAACACCTCTATCACAAGCGCTGGTCTTGGAGGTTCCGGCGTGGGCACATTCACTACTCCCTGGCCTGGCTGCTGTGCCCTGATGTTGGCAACCAGGCGTTGGCTTTTACTTGCTCCTCTATTTCTCCTTCCTCCTTTCCCCCAACAGTTCCCGCCATGCCCTGCCATTCCTTCCTTTGCGGACAAACTCTGGCAAAGTGCCCTGGCTGTTGGCAGAGATAACATCTCTTGGCACTCTTTCCCTCCTTCTTCCGCCCTTCACTGGTGTTTGAAACTGCGCGCGCGCGCGCTGTTCCCAGTTCCATCGGCTCTGCGGGCGGAAAAGACTGCTCTGGAATCTCTGGAATGCGGAAGTCCTTCCAACGTTCCCCCTTTCCTTCCCGCTTTTCCAAAGCTCTTGCTTCTTGGCGCGCTCCTATGGACAGTGCAGATTTAGTCAGCTGATCCATAGACTCCGCCCTGGGCGCCCGGGAAAGTTCATCTTTCACAGTTGGGGAGAGCCCTTCTTCAAATAACATTTGAATTGGTTCACTTGCTAGATCCCACCCCAGTCTATGAATAAGCATAGTGAACTCAGTCCAGTACTCACGTACAGATCGGCTCCCCTGTTTGCACCCCATCAACTGCCTCCGCACCACCCCCTGCTCAATCTCGCTGGAAAACATCAAGTCCATGGCGCGAAAAAACTTCCTCGTGTCCTTTAAGATATCATTATTGGCTGCCATCAGGGGTCGAACCCAGTCCCTCGCCTCTCCCTCTAGATGGCTAATTACGTACGCCACTCTAGAGTTCTCATCGGTGAAGTCATCAAACAGTAGATTGAGAGCATATTGCATCTCCGTTCTAAAGGCTTGATAGTTCCTGGGATCCCCCCCAAATCTCTGCACCAATCCAGGCACCTTTCTGGCAAGTGGGGCGGTTTTCCCCTTATCCGCATCTTGAGCCCTCCTCTCCTCAAGCCTCGCCGTTTGCAGCGCGAGCTGGACCTCCATCGCCCTGTACCTTTCCTCCAGGCTTGGACCTGCTCCAGCTCCAGCTCCTGCGGTTCCGGCTGGTTCGCTCATGATGCCCTCTGCTTGCACAAGCTGCTTTCAAAGACTGTCAGATTGCTGTGATGGGATAATGAGCTGCTTGTGCGTAAAAGCTTGATCCCTCTGGTGTTTGGCTGGTCAACCAAACCGAGGCACTAACGGAGCCTCCCAAGGCGTGACTCCGTTAGTCGCTGGTAGAATCTGACAGTGGGCGTCTACGAAATTTACGCCAGCATAAAAGTTGTTTCACGGACATGCGCCTTCGTGACTCTCTGCGTGACAGCTTCCAGCGAAGGGTGGGAGTTGCCAACGGGGGTCTTGTTACCTCTGCACTATTCTCACTAGAAGTATCCCAGAGCCCTCCCTCCTCCGACTCCCCTTCTGCCGGAGCTTCTGCTCTCCCCCTGCTGGTTCCCTCCTCCGCTGCAGAATCTCTCCGAGTCTGCTGGAGCCTCTGCACCATCTCTCTTTCCGATGGCAGTTCCCTGACAGGCAGCATTGACAGCAATCTGTAGGAAATGCTGAAATATGAGCAACCAAGAATAAAGCAATTTCGAAAATGAAACAATGGGTGGAATTAATCAGTGTATGTTAAGTTAAACATTTATATTTTTCTTAAATAGTCAACACATTGACCTTCAATCTTTACAGATCTAGGATCTGCTTTTAAGGCAAATATACATTTATGGACCTATTTCTTAATATTTGCCATATATTTTCTCTTGTTGCAATCCACCTTGGAACAGGTCATGATCACTTAGTGGGTACTGACCCACTAGCTGAAGATTGGTTGATTATTTAATTTATTCTCCACTTAATATATTAAAAATATCTCTAAGCAGTGTACAAAAATCTCAAGCAACCACAGACAACTTAAACAAAATATTACAAAAATATACAGTTGCATATAAAAATGTTACATTAATACAACTCTCAGCCCCCAGGTTTTCACCCAGGGTCGAAACAAACTCTCACCTCACCCACAAAAGTTCCACAATGATAAGAGTTCCAGGAAACAGCGGGCATTGCCCTGGTCTCTCACTCTAGACTTGTTTCTTATAGGCAGGCCCAAGGTGGATGGCTCTTCCTCAAGCTGCCCAGAGCAGTGTCCCGTTCAGGCCAGTGGAACACACAGAAAGAAGGGAAGAGCGGCAAGAGGAAAATTTGTGGGGACTGGGGTGGGAAAGAAAAGGAGAGATCAATCTTTCAAGCTGCTTCTCGTGACTGTATAAATAATGATCATCTTTCTTGGTTCAATAAGAATGACATCACCATGCTTGCCAAAGTTTTTCCTCCTTTGCTCTTGTAACTATTCCCATTGAGGTTAATTGGTGAACACCATAACTATATTCACTAGAGAATTCACTTTGTGTACGGGGATGTGGGAGGCAGGGACCGTTTTACTTCAAAGCTGGGATTCATTTACTTTATTTTACCCCTATTCATGAATCACTGCCTATAAAATATCTAGAATATATTTTATAATAATAATAATAACAATAACAATAATAACAATAATAATAGCATTGATGATAAAACAATTACAACAGTTTTGTATGTAAAACATTTTTTAAAAATGCCATATATAGAGACAATTTCAAAGTCAATGTAGATCAGGCCAGGGATGATAAAAATCTCCACTTAAATGCCTTGAAAAAGAAGGTCATCAGTTGGTGCTTTGAAGACAACAAGGTGGTCCCTGTCAGGCATGAAATGGGAGAGAGTAGTGTCACCACACTAAAGACCTAATTTCTACATCACACGAAACTGATATCCTATTGGCTATCAGTTGGCTATCTAAGAAATGGAAAATTTTTGTTGGGATGCTTTGTTAATTTTGTTTGATTTGGCCAATGGACCAATGGACAGTGCTGGCCCTACTATTAGCTGGAGGGAGAGGGCCACTTCATGCAAGAATGGTGAGCGGCAGGGAGCAATGATGTCAGAGACCAGGCTGAGGAATATTGCTCTGATGAGGAATGGTGGGAGCCTCCCCCTGCTCCTGACCAGGATTGTGAAGCTGCCCAGGAGCAGTGGAGCAGTATAGATTTGAAGCAGTGGTTTGCAGAGGGGCATAGTTCTGAAGACAAAAGTTGGGACGAACGGGGGGGGGCGGTGAACAGCTAGGAGAAGAAGAACTGGGGGAGAGAGAGAGTTATCTGACTCTCTCGCTTGAAAGTCCACATCTGCCCAGCCCAAGGTCACGGCGAGCAGATAAGGTGGCAGCCCAGAAAGCGAAGCAGTTGTGAGATCAGGTTGCAAGGCGTGGACGTGACTAGAGAGGAAGTGGGTGGAAACCTTAATTCGGAACACCGTCATTCTGAGAATGGCTGCTTTGTTCTTTTGCTGTGATCATTCAAGACTCTTTAAATGGTACGCGGCTCTTTTTGCTTTGTTCTGCTTATCTCCAGCCAAAGGGGGGAGGAAGCTGAGTCCCCAAAGCCTGACAAATGGTGAGGTGTTGAAGGACAAAACTTTGTGTGCCACATGGTCTTCCCTTTAACCTTCTAAACTAGCACAGTGCCCTCAGGTGACTGAACAGACATTTCTAACACATGCTACATTCATAACAATTGAACAAATAGTCAGCCTTGTTTTCTGTTTGTCCTTCAACTTAGGGAAGGTGTTTTTCAGCAAATACTGTATAGTCTTTCTCTTCTAGCTCCCAATTTCATGTCTCATACTGCTCCACAGGGTCCCCCAACCTTCTAGAGCAGACTTGAAGGGAAGTATGGGACAATGTAGAGAGAAGGAAAGAGCAGGAATTACCTTCTCCTCCCCTTTGATGGAAGATTCCTCAAAATCAATAAGCCTTCTGCAAGCAAAGAGGCATCAGTATGTTTGTGGAACTCAAGCGACCATTCAAATACCACTTTTCCCACACAGCATCAAACCCCAAAAAGTGTCAAATGTCTCAGGCCTATGAATTGTGTATGCACATATGTAACTATGTATGTATGCATTTCCTGTCTTTCTTCATGGAGCTCAAGGCGATATATGTTGATTCTCCTCCACACTTTATCCTCGCAAGAAGTCTGTGAAGTAGGTAAGGCTAAGAAAGATTGACTGGCCTAAGGGTCACACAGGGATCTTACAAGTTGAGTGCAGGTTTAACCCTGAGCTATCCAGTCCCAGTCCAATACTCTTAACTACTAAACCACACTCCTTACAAACTTCATACCACAACTTCCTGAATTCCTGTTTTGGAATGTAGGCTAGCGGGGAGTTCTGTGTCCAGATTATCTGTATTTGCTCTTTTCTTGAAAATGTTTCACATTTCCCAAATACACTGTTGGTGAATCAGTGCTCTCTCTCTCTCCCCCTCCCTCCCTCCCTCCCTCCCTCCCTCCCTCCCTCCCTCCCTCCCTTCCTCCCTTCCTCTCTCTCTCTCACACACATTTTCCACATACATGTTGGTGGCAAGAAAAAAAAAATGGTATTAAAAGAAGAATTCTCTCAATGCCAATATCCAGATTTGGGGCAAGTACTCTTTGGTGAGAGAACCACAGCAGAGATTTAAAATCGCAAATTGCGCAGCAAAGTAAAGAGTGGAAATATAGGCCATTAGACCTTTAAAATATGCCCTTGTGAGTTCCTTCCAAAATTTCCCTCTTCCATTATGATAGAAAAAGACCCTGAGTCTGGTAAGTTAAAGAAATGGTTTACTTACAAACTTTCCAAAGGTCAGGTTCATGTGCTTTTCCATACAGCATTCAAAAAAATGTAGCACAGGCAGTAAAACTTGGCTTAGTTACAGTGGTGAAGTTTCTTAAATAATTGGTATAGGAACACAAGAATGTCCCGTAAGAGCCACACAGTCTGAACTAGGAGAAACTAGTTCAGACCTCTTTCACCACTGAACTTCTCTGGTTGACTGAAGTACAACAGTAGGCCTGTGTGAGGTGGAGGGAACTAAGACTGGCTTACACCATGGCATTAACCCCTTCATGCATTGATTAAACTTAAGCATGTTGCTTATAGGAAGCTGGTTATCCCACAATACATTACCAGAATATAAATGACATTGAGTTCCTAGAAGTTGACAAAAGAAAGTTAGTTTCTAAGACCAGCTTCTGCAACCATATGTATCAATACTTACTGTTTAGTATTATTTTTTTGCTCTGATATACCTGAATCACCCTTCCAGAATGAAAAAAGCTGTCTAATTGTTGCTCTCAAAGCATCTTGAACCTGTTTATTCCTCAGGCAGTATATGAATGGGATCAGAAGAGGAGAGAGAACAGTGTTTAGAACAGCTACCCCTTTCCTGAAGCCTAACTCACTGGTCCCTCTTGGTTTTATGTACATGAAAATGCAACTGCCATAAGTGATGGAGACCACAATGAAGTGAGAAGCACAAGTGGAGAAAGCCTTTTGCCTCCCTGTGGTTGACGGGATGCGCATGATGGTGCAGATAATATTGATGTAGGACACAATGTTTATGGCTAAGGTCCCAAGGAGAGAAAGAACAGCAATGAGGAAACTGAGGAGCTCCAGCAGGCTTGTGTTGGCACATGCAAGTTTCATCAGTGGTCCATTGTCACAGAAAAAATGGTTGATGACGTTTGGTCCACAAAAGGGCATCCGGAATAATACAGCTGCAGGAACGATGATCAGCAACAATGCCCCAGCCCAAGACCAGAGCACTAGCAATGAGCAGATCCGATTGTTCATGACGGTAGAGTAGCGAAGAGGGTTGCAGATGGCAACATACCTGTCAATGGACATTGCTGCCAGCAGAAGGAACTCTGTGGTTCCCAGGACAAAGTATAGAAAGGACTGTGTGAAGCAACCAGCTAGAGAGATAGTCTTCTGGCCAATGGCTATGTTGGCCAAAGCTTTAGGAACAATGGCACTGGTATACCCAATCTCCACAAATGCAACATGTCGTAGGAAGAAATACATTGGGGTGTAGAGCTGTTGATTTACCAGTGTTATTAGAATAATCAGTATGTTTCCCATTATTGTCAAAAGGTATATCCCCATTAGCAGTAGGAAAAGGATAATTTCAAGTTCATGGTTGCCCGTCAAGCCCAGGAGTATTAATTCTCTCACCATGGTGTTGTTCCTCATTTTAGGCACATCTCTGTAAGTGAAAGGACACCAATCATTTCAATACTGACCATTTAAAATAAGGACAAGTTGTTCAGCTTTGATTCTTGCATTGCCACTAATATCATGAAGTATTGGATCATCTCAGGGGTTGCAGCAATGGACTTTGGGCTTTCAAATTTCAGCAGCACCCTGTGTGATGCTGAAATTTGGCACCCCACCACCTCTGGCCTTCATTATAAGTTATTGCTGTGGTGCCCTCTGTGCCATCCTCTCAGCTCAGCATCCACTGCGGATGAACTGGCCGTGCTCCCCTGAATCCACCTCTTTTGGTTGTCAGCCACAGGCAAGCTGATGGCTGTTCTCTGTTGTGTCTCTCCCTCCACCCACCCCATATCTGGTAGTCAATGATCTGCTGTCTCTGTCCAAAAGGACTCATAACTACCATGTAAACCAGCCTTCAACCAATGTGGCGTCCTCCAGATTTTTTGGACTACAACTCCCAGTATATCCAGCAAGCACATAAATGTACCATAAAGCCTTAATCAGTTTCTGTTCTCATTTATTCTTCTAGCTAAAGATGCAGGTTGTGTTTTTTTTTGTATCATGCCATTCAGCATTTATTTATATAACATATATTTCAGAACAGTCTCTCTCATATAGCATGTGACAGTCCTTCAGATACTTTGCTCTCAGGCTATTTAGAATGGTATGGATTAGGGATGGGGAACCTGTGACTCTCTGGATAATGTTAAGACTCCCGCTCCAATCTTCCATGACTATTGGCCATGCTGGGTGAGGCTGATGGCAGTTGGAGTGCAGCAACATCTGGAGAAAAACAGGTTACCTGGAATCCAGAGCAGAAGATTTTCATTGCACATGGGGGGGGGGGGAGTCCTGTAAATATTAAAAGTTGATGTTCCATCCCCAGCAGACCCATGAATTAGTGCAGGCCCCTCTCTGTCACCATCCAAAGGCTCATCATAATCAATTCCATTGATTATGATTTAAATGATGTTGTAAATATGCACGCATGTACAATCGGTTCCCTTTTTAATTTTTTGCAGTACTTCGCAACACTTCTTGCACTGCCAAAACATGAGGTTGTAGTGAAATACTCACCAATTACCAGTAAAATCAAATTAGGGAGCAGAGACTGTTCTCTTATTTTCACAAATGCAAACCAAGTTGTTGGAACCTGCAGGTTGTGATGGTGAAGAGTAAACCATCCGTTGTGATGGTGGCAATGTTCTCCTGCTAACTAAGTAAATGGAGCTTAGGCCCCCCACTCCCTGTTTTCACAACCGATTAACATGCCACATTCTTAACGCTTTGTGGAGGATTATTTGCTTTCTTTCTGCACAAACTAGTTACCTTAGTTATATTTTGCTGCAGGTGTGAAGACTGAAGCAATCTCTAGGTGCTGGTTCATGTTCCTAAACACATGATGCAAGAGGTATTCACTCTTTGCTTGTTAGGATACACAAGGGACATGCATATTGTTTCTAAAGAGCAACAGACTTATTGTACGTTGTATGAAAATCGCTCAGGAGGAATTCCCATAGGCACCTGGTTGGACTAGATGGGACTTTGGCCGAATCCATCACATGCTCTTGTGTTCTGCAAATGACATGTAGTGTAATGGCTTGGGTCTCTCCGACACACACAAGATGACTCTGGCAGTTCATTATTTCAGATTTATTAATCAAATAACAAACCCTGGGTCAGAGCTCAGCTAGGCTTCGGCATCATCTGATGGCACAGTTGCAGGAACTAAGCTCTGCCCCCTTTTCACCCAATAGGAAAACTCCCACCTTCTCTTCCTTTCCTTTTTGCGCTTCTCGTAAAGTCTTGTGAACATACGAGATTTTGGAGAGAGCACTGCTGGTGTTCCTGTTTCCGAGTCCATGTCTGAGCTGACAAGCTGCATTCTTTCACTCTGGCTCTCCCTTCCGTTATCTTTGTGCTCAGAGATCAAGTTTCTGCTGCTCTCTGCGGATTCTCCCCCCCCCCGCACATTCCATTCCTAGCTGCTCTCTCTGTGTGTTATCTTCCTCATTCCCTGTCAGCAAAGGAGCATAGCTGACATGTAGGTAGCCTGCCTAAGCTTCACTTACCTATACTGAGCTTGTACAATATGACGTGATTCCATGAATATTGTCATAACCAGGCCTTCTATGGCCCATTGCGTTCAGTTTTATAATCCTCCTCCAGCCCAGAAGTAAAATAGACATTAACAAAAGAAAGAAAGAAAAGATGAATCTGTTAGAATTCCTGCTCCATGATTGCAGTCATGGGATTGTTGTCTTTCACATGATGCTATATGTTTTGACTCCACAGAGTGGGAAGTGACATAGACAGGATGTTTGTGTTATTGTGTTCCGTGAAGTGGGACTATTATCCTTTGTTCTTTTTTCTCTCTCTTTGCTGTCTGATGCTAGAGAGAGAGGGAGCCATGTTGCAGTGCTCTGTGTGTGTTTATATGTAAATAAAGTAGATTAGCCAAAACGCTGAATTGCTCAGGTCTGTCACACGAAATGCACAAACTCTGCGGATCCCTAAGTGTGCTGGTGTCGGTTGACATCGGTCACTGTGATGTTTGGGCTGAAGAAAGCTTATGAAGCTCCCAAATGATTGACCAGGAGGGAGGGAACATGCCAGTTGGGCATGTGTCTCTGCCAGGGTCCTACTCGAGTGTAGGCTGAACTCCTGACAGAATCTACCCCACACAATATGACACAGAGGGACAAATTTGGTGGTGGAGGATATGAATGTCACCAGTGGGTGTGAATGTCATGAGGAGCAGGGCTTATGCTTTTGGGCACACTGAAATGTATTGGCTGTACCTGAATGTTCATAAAATGATGGCGGGGGTGGGGAAGCTGGCTATCCATAGGCAGGAAAGGATTGAATGGACAATGAATGGAGAAGGAGAAACACAAGGGAATGTTTAGTGACTGAAGAGAAGGCTGGATTGGGAAGAAGTAGGGAACTAATGGAGCAAGGGACCAAGAAGAGAGGGAAATCTGAGGGAAACTCACAGCACTTAACATCTGTAGGCATTATATGCTAAGGTATTTAGTTGTGAGAGGCAATCATATCAGAGCTACCTAAGGCCACTCAAAGTGAGTGAGGTTAACTGGGACACAATGCATTGTGTATAAAAAGCAAGGAATTCCACAAATTTACACATTTTCCTGTCTGAGAAAAGGAGAAGATGGGCCAACCAGATTCCACACACAGAACCTTATCAGATCTATTTCAACATTATATATGGGACAGCACCCTCCACTATATCCAAGTACAGCCATCTAGGTTAGCAAATGAAGAGCAGGCTAACTTCTGGGACTCTGGGGGAATGATGGATGGACTACACAAGCACCCAGCATCTGGTACCTGAGGCAGATTCCTCACACTGTCTAGTAGTAGGGCCAGCTCTGAATGGTTTGAAATATCTTGCTAGTTCTTTAGCTGCAAACTCCGGTTTAATAGATTTTGCTGGCTTTCGACATCATGCCTCAATGCTTCTCCTTTGGAGTCTAATTCTGATAAACTTCTAATTATTTTTCATGACTACATGGCTCACTTTTCCAGTTGACATTGCTGGAGAAAGATTTCAAAACCAATTCTGTACCTGTGGGAAATTATTTATTTGTTTGTCTTTAATATACAAAATCAAATATATATAATACCATAATAATATAATTTGTTACATAGAATCAAAAGACAGAAAAAGAATTTTAGTTTATTATTTACTTATCATTTGCTATTTAAAGCCTTATCCTAATTCTGGCTGCATAAAGTTCCTTACAAAATATACAGGTCAATGTTATCTTGCAGTTTGTTCCACCAATAGTTAACAAAAAGGGTTCAATTTTTCAATAAATTGATTACTGTGTTGTCTTCTTCCTCACATGTTAACCAGATCTGTCAATTTAGCCATATGAACATCCTCTCATAACAGCATTAATCTATCAGCCAGTGTCAGAAAACAAAGATTATTCTGACTGCAGCTGATTATCGTACAGGCAGCTTCTTGTAAATGAATGGCCATCTCTCAATGCAGTAAAATAAGTCAATAATAAACATAACCAAAAGGGATTAGTTGGCAAAACATAGTCTCTCATTTCATTTATTACATGAATTATCAACTTCCAAAAAGAATGAATGTTTTGCTTTGCAAAAAATTATATTGAATTTCATCTGATTTTTCTTATTTGATTTTTCTAAACAAAGTTAGATATTTTACTCACATATGGTACTAGAATATAACTGGCATTCAGATATTGAAAGAAATCTAGTATTCCAATTTCGAATGGGTGTCTCCATGATCAGTGTTTAATATTACTGTTTATTCTGATGTCAATTGAACCCCAAATCATCTTGAGTCCTTCCTAATGGCAATAAACTGTCTACATGCTCCTCTCAAGGCATCCTGGACTTGTGTGTTCCTAAGGCAGTATATGAATGGGACAAGAAGAGGAGCCAGTACAGTGTTCAGAAGAGCCACCCCTTTGCTGTAGTCCACTTCACTATCATGGTTGGGTTTTATGTACATGAAAATGCAACTGCTGTAAGTGATGGAGACCACCGTGATGTGAGAAGCGCAAGTGGAGAAAGCCTTCTGCCTCCCTGAAGTGGATCGGATGCGCATGATGGTAGAGATAATGTGGATATAAGACACAGTATTTACAGACAAGGTCCCAAGGAGGGAGAGGGTAGCAGTGATGAAATTGAGGAGATTCAGCAGACTGGTGTCCGTGCATGCAAGTTTGACCAATGGCCCATTGTCGCAGAAAAAATGGTTGATGACGTTTGGGCCGCAAAAGGGCATCCGGAATAATACAACTGCAGGGACGATGATCAGCAGCAATGCCCCAGCCCAACACCAGAGCACCAGCAATGAGCAGACCCGATTGTTCATGACGGTTGAGTAGCGAAGAGGGTTGCAGATGGCCACATACCTGTCAATGGACATTGCCGCCAGCAAGAGGAACTCTGTAGTTCCCAGGACAAAGTGCACAAAGGACTGTGTGAAGCAACCAGCTAGAGAGATAGTCTTCTGGCCAGTAGCCATGTTGTCCAGTGTTTTAGGAACAATGGCACTGGTATACCCAATCTCCACAAATGCAATGTGTCGTAGGAAGAAATACATTGGGGTGTAGAGCTGTTGATTCACCAGTGTTATTACAATAATCAGTATGTTCCCCATTATCGTCAAAAGGTATACCCCAATTAGCAAGATGAAAAGTATAATTTTAAGTTGATGGTTGTCCGTCAAACCCAACAGTATAAACTCTCTCACCATGGTGTTGTTCATCGTTGTTGGCACTTCCCTAAAAGGAATGGGAAATCAAACCTTAGAGCTGTGTTAGCCTTTAAAAATTCAATTTTAACTCTCTGCAGTTGCCTGAGTGTGACTGTTACTGATATCATGAAGAATTGGATCAGACTATTAGATCTGTTTCAGTCCTTTAGAGACCCTACTCCCAGACTATTTAGATCAGAGATGGCCTTCCAAATATTATTGGACTTAAACCCCATCAACCCTGAGTTGGAGTCCAGTGACATGTGAATAATCACAAGTTTACCATCCCTGGAACAGAACCAAAGCAACATATTTTCATTGAACTTGGATAGGTAGGTGGGACATGGGAATTGTCTGCACTGATATGTCCACCAAAGCAGGCCCTTGCTAGTTCCCATCCAAATGCTCTTCAAAGACATCTCCATATATGATGCATCACAATAACAATAACCATAGCGAAATCTAAATGATTCTGTGAATAAGCATCTCATATGCAAAATCATTTTCTTTTACAAAAGCAAATACTTTGCATCACCAAAGGCTGCAGCAAAATACTCACCTCTTAACATCAACTTAGAAAAGGGGGTGATGTTATCATTTGTATAGATGCAAAGTTGGTTGCTAGAACTTTCAGGCCATGGTGATGACGCTGACATTCTTCCACTAACCAGGGAGATTGAATGATTGTAAAGGTTTCACTCCTTAAGCCTATTTTTTTGTGTTGCCTCTGAACATGCCATGCCCTTAACACTTTGCCAAAGAGTCTTTGCTGTCTTGGCTCACAGACTAGTGACCTTGGCGATATTTCGCTATGCACATTTCTCCTTCCCTTTGTGCCAGGAGTGAACACCAAAGCAACCTAGCTCATGTCCTTAAGTGCTGGTTTGTGTCCCTAAGCACATCTCACAAGAGATATTCAGTCTTTGCTCGCTAACAATACACAGTAGACATGAATGTTGCTTCTCTAAGGTACAACAAACTTATTGTGCAACATATGAAATAGGGTCAGGCTGAAACCAATTTTGTGTGTGGGCTTCACATAGGAACCTGGTTGGCAGTTGTGGGAACAAGATACTGGGCCACAAGGGTCTTTGGCCTAATCCGGCATTGTTCTTCATAAAACTATCATATTTGGAAAGCCAGATACAGGTCATGACCGTATAAATAACAAATGATGATGATGATGATGATGATGATGTGGTGTTGTGGCCTGCCATCGCCAATTGCAGCCTGAGGGAATCAAGAGACCTGAGAACTCTCTTGCCAGCTGGAGGACTTGAATTTGGCCCACCTGCCATTGGCATCTTGATGGGGAGGGGGCTGTCACACGGTGTTGGTGAGTGGGGAACCAAACATAATGGATACATAGACAAAATTGACACCACCTCCCCAGCACTGTGATGGATCCTGCTCCTACAGGGTGACTGTGGTGGGTCATTTGCATCCCTGATTCCTATTGGTTGGGTAGTGGACAGGGGCATGAAAATAACATAATTGGAAATTTAAAACAAAAGTCTATACGCCAGATCTGAAGTATCTGCAGTGGCCTTAAAGGGACAAGACACACTCCCCAAAACAAATCTATGTTCAATGGACCCTTTGCATGGGGGGGGGGGGGTGTAGGAACCACACACCACGACTCCATACATCCAAATGCGTAACGTATATATGGTTGACCCCCACCTGCAGGCATAGCTTACACAATACCATAAAACAAACAAAAAAATTATAAAATTTCTTTTTGAGAAATTGATATCAGGTGATATCAAATTTATATCAAAATGTGTGATTTCATGGAAAACGGGTGGGGCTTTGGCTACTTTAAGTCGGATGACTGGTAATCCCTTTATTTTGCTTCCCATCCCTGCTGTAGATAAGATAAAAAAGATCAAAAGTTAAGTGGCTTTTCTGCTCCTTCAGGGACCAAAGCGAAGGTCCCTAAAGCATCATGATGAACTAAGAGCTAATATCTGTTGCGCTAAATGCTTGCTTAGGGACAAGAAGCTGCACCATTGCCTATAAGATGTGTCTAAGAAGTAAAGACTGAATATCCTTTGCACTATCTGCTCAAGGACCTGAATGAGTACCATGGACATAGCCAGGCAATAACATTGCAGAGATTGCTGGAATGCAGATTGCTGAGAATATAGTTATGGTCCTTTGGTTTTGCAGAAAGAGAAGGTCTCTCCTTCACTGGACCTGAGAGGTCATAGCTCCATGGCAGAGCACATATTGCATGCAGAAGGTCCCAGGTAGGCAAAATGGGCCTTTTTTCATTCCGTGTTGAATTTGCACATATCGCCCTGATCCAGTAGGCTATTCTTACATTGTTATGGTTTTATGTTCCTATGTTTTTAAGACCTTGCTTTTATTTTGCAGAGAGAAGAATGTAGATGCAAAACTTTTGGAAACCAGGAAAAGTGGATGTGAACATTTCAGTTAGGTCAGTTGGTTAGAAGGTAAAGGTAAAAGGTAAAGGACGCCTGGATGGTTATGTCCAATCAAAGGCGACTATGGGGTTGTGGCGCTCATCTTGCTTTCAGGCCGAGGGAGTCGGCGTTTGTCCACAGACAGCTTTCCGGGTCATGTGGCCAGCATGACTAAGCCGCTTCTGGCACAACAGAACACCTTGATGGAAAGCAGAGCCCCCAGAAACGCCATGGACTTTCCCGCTGCCTATTTATCTACTTGCACTGGCGTGCTTTCAAACTGCTAGGTTGGCAGGAGCTGGGATAGAGCAACAAGAGCTCAGTCCATTGCAAGGAATATGGTCATGGGTTCAATGTCCATAGGGGCCTCCTGCAGTGCAGAGGATTGGACAAGATGACCCTCAGGGTCAATTCCAACTCTACAGTTCTATGATTCTATGATCTTCCCGTTAATGTGAAGTGCAAGAGGTGTGCAGTTTACTTTGGTTTCTCTTCAGATTGTATAAATCTTTGGCCTTTGCTGAGAATTTACTGTTGAGTGTCAATGGAGATGACTTTAAACTTGTATTTAAATATTGTGATCCAAAATCAGTTACTGCATAGAAATTAGGACATTCTTGTTTTCTTTCTTGGTAACTAATTGTGAAGCGTATGATTATTTAAAGCACTGTTTAAAAGTGCCATTTTTGTTTCTGCACTGTGTCTTTTGCTATCAAATTGCATGCGATGAGCCAGAGTATGGCCAAACTAGATGACATGAGAGAGATGTGAGGAAAGCATTGTGATTCTGACTTAACTGAAAAGCAGGTTGAGAGGTTGTGGTCAGAACAGTGGTGTAGACAGAGGCATCACAATTCTGGTTACAAAGTTCTAGGGGCTAAGAATAGACAAGGCTTAGCATCTAAACTAAAGATGGATCTGGGTCTTTTCCAGCAAATCACCTGTTGAATCTCCTAGCAACTCTACAGCAGAGACCTGATGGCAAAACAAACAAACAAACAGCTACTTGAATTTAAAATGATTTATAGACATTGACTCCAGACTCTTCATTTCTCTTTATTTTACTTCTAGGAATGTATCAACAATGAGGAACAACTCTATGGTGAGAGAATTCACACTTTTGGGATTTACAGACAGCCGACGAGTTGAAATTTCCCTTTTTACCCTCCTGCTTGGCATGTACATTCTGACAATAATTTGGAACACTGTGATTATCACAATCACACTTGTGAATCAACAGCTCAAAATCCCAATGTACTTCTTCCTAAGACACTTTGCAGTCTTGGAGATTGGATTTACCAGCACTGTCCTCCCCAAAGCATTGGGCAATATGGCCAATGGCCAACAGACTATCTCTCTACCTGGTTGTTTCCTACAGGTGTATCTATACCTGAGTGTGGGAACCACAGAGTTCCTTATGCTATCAGTCATGTCCATTGACAGATATGTGGCGATCTGCAACCCTCTTCGCTACTCAACCATAATGAATCATCGAACTTGCTCATTGCTGGTGTTCTTCTCTTGGGCTGGAGGATTTTTGATCATGATGGCACCTGCAATTACATTATTTCAATTGTCCTTTTGTGGCCCACATGCTATAGATCATTTTTTCTGTGACATTGAACCACTGATTAAACTTGCATGCGGGGACACAAGTCTCCTGGAACTCTTGTTTCTCCTCAGTGCTATACTCTGTCTCCTTGGCACCTTGGCCATACATATTGTCTCATATACCATTATTATTTTCACCATTTTGTGCATCCCATCAACCACAAGGAGGCAGAAGGTCTTTTCCACTTGTGCTTCTCACATCATAGTGATCTCAATCACTTATGGCAGCTGCATTGTCATGTACATTAAACCCAGAGGCACAGGTGAATTAGCATTTACCAAAGGGGTGGCTCTTCTTAACACTGTTGTATCTCCTCTTCTGAACCCCTTTGTTTACTGCCTGAGGAACAAACAGTTCCAGGATGCCCTGAAGGCTGGATTTAAGGAACTTGTTGGATTTTCTAGGACAAGGGAATAGAAACGACCTCAAATCACACATGAAAATCAGAGATCAACTTTGGAGCAAATTGGAAAAGCTTGCATTCCCTGGATTTCTTTCAGGGGTGAATATCAATCGGAGACTGATGTTGTGTGTCAGAGAATGTCTAATATGGTCCATGCAGAGGTGGATTTAGGGGAGCACGACTTGCTCAGTCACACTTGATGCAGAGCCTCAGGGGCTCCACAGTGGGGCATGGCAATGGTGATGTAGAATGGAATAATGGGAGAGATGGGAGAACACAGAATTTTGGCATCACACTGTGTGCTACTGAAATTTGAGAGCCTAGGGTCCACCATTGGTCCATGTCAGCTGTTTCAATTTACACTGGTCTTTAAGAGGATCCTATTTATGTGCCATGTGAGAAGCTTTAAAATATGGAAATTTTGTAATGTTTCTTTGCATTTTTGTAACATTTTTTGAGAGTAAATCACATAGAACAGATTTTTTGAAGTATGAAAAATATGAAATAAATAAAATAAATAAAGCTATGTAGCCTGACTGTACTGTATTTATTACAGAAGGGCCCTAATTCAGGGGTGGAGCACTTGCTCTGTATGAAGAAGGTCTGAAGTTCAACGTCAGACATCTCTTTTTGACATTTTTTTTTACTGATTTCCCCCAAAATTTACAAATTTACTTAAATTTCAATATATATTTTTTCTTAAAATTTTGACTTCCCATCCTTAATTCTATGTTTTTATTCCCATCTTATACCTACTGCTTTATATAACATACTTTTATATAATACAATTATTCTCTATTTCACTTATCATTGTTTTCATTCCACTGCTCATAATTCATATCTATCTATCATCTATCTATCTATCTATCTATCTATCTATCTATCTATCTATCTATCATCTATCTATCTATCTATCTATCATCTATCTATCTATCTATCTATCTATCTATCTATCTATCTATCTATCAGCTATCAGCTATCTATCTATCTATCTATCTATCTATCTATCTATCTATCTATCTATCTATCTATCATCTATCTATCTATCATCTATCTATCATCTATCTATCTATCTATCTATCTATCTATCTATCATCTACCATCTATTTATCTTTCATCTATCTATATCTATCTATCTATCATCTATCTATCTATCTATCTATCTATCTATCTATCTATCTATCTAATCTATCTATCTATCATCATTTTGTTTTATAATTTAGAATATTCATTTAAACAACCTTAAAATATCCATGACTTCCCTTCTTCTCGTTCCATGGTTTATTTTGCATATCATAAATCCCTGCATATTTTACATAAACTAAACCATTCAGTAGTCCATTATTACATCCATCAAAACTTATTTACACTATTGAATTTATCTTAATGCTGCCCATGTTTTCAAGTGTACACAATTTCCTCTCATATATTCAATAAACATTTTCCAGTCTTCTTTAAATGAATGTTCTTCTTGTCCTCTCATTCCATATGTTAGGTCCATAAGCAGCATATATTTTGTCAGTTTAAGTTGCCATTCGTCTTTAGTTGGGACCTCACTTGTTTTCCATTTTTGGCCTAACAAAACGTGGCCTGTAGTATGGCCTATATAAATAACCTTTTTTGACACTTGGGAATTTCTGTCTGAATTATCCCCAGCACTCTGGGTTTTTTGGGGGGAAAGTACTTTTAAACATTTTTTTTTCAATTTGTTATGGATTATTTCCCAGTCCTCTTTTACCTGAAAGTTCAGGGTTCAAATCCCACTTAGCGATGAAACTCCCTGGGTTCCTTGGTACAGAAAATTAACCTCAGCCTGCTCGACCTCACAGGGTTATTAGGAAGACAATTTGGTAAGGTTAGAACCATGTGACCATCTTGAGCTTCTTGAAAGAAAGGTGAGGCAGAAGGTTGGTGGTTCGAATCCCCACAATGGGGTGAGCTCCCATTGTTTGGTCCCAGCTCCTGCCAACCTAGCAGTTCGAAAGCATGCCAAAAAGTGCAAGTAGATAAATAGGTATCACTCCAGCGGGAAGGTAAACGCCATTTCCATGCACTGTTCTGGTTTCAGTGTTCCGTTGCGTCAGAAGCAGCTTAGTCATGTTGGCCACATGACCTGGAAAACTGTCTGCGGACAAACGCCCGCTCCCTCGGCCTGTAAAGCGAGATGAGCGCCGCAACCCCAGAGTCGTCTGCTACTGGACTTAACTGTCCTTTACCTTTAAATGTAAAGGGTAACGGGACCCCTGACCATTAGGTCCAGTCGTGGCCGACTCTGGGATTGCGGCATTCATCTCGCTTTAATGGCCAAGGGAGCCAGTGTACAGCTTCCGGGTCATGTGGCCAACATGACTCAGCCACTTCTGGTGAACCAGAGCAGCACACGGAAATGCCGTTTACCTTCCCGCCAGAGCAGTACCTATTTATCTACTTGCACTTTGATGTGTTTTTGAACTGCTAGGTTGGCAGGAGCAGGAACCGAGCAACGGGCACTCACCTCATCGTGGGGATTCGAACTGCCGACCTTCTGATCAGCAAGTCCTAGGCTCTGTGGTTTAACCCACAGCGCCACCCGCGTCCCCTTTACCTTTACATTGTTATTATTTCCACTATCATACACATCAACCACAAGGAGGCAGAAGACTTTTTCCACTTGTGCTTCTCACATCATCGTGATCTCAAACACTCACGGCAGTTGCATTCCCAGTTATATAAAACCCAAAGGCACAGGTGAATTAGCATTTACCAAGGGGGTTTCTCTTCTTGACATGGTTTTGCCTCCCCTTCTGAACCCTTTTGTTTACTGCCTGAGGAATAGACAGGGTGCCTTGTAATCTGGCTTTGGGTAGAGTGTTGGGTTTTGTAGCAACTCAAGGTGCTTGAGCTCAAACATCAGCTCAAACATCAAAAACATATGTCAACCTTGCAGCCAACTGAATAAGCCTTGCCTTTCAGTAACACAGGATTTCCTTCAAGGAAATCCTTCAAGTTAATGATGTCAAGTCCTGGATATTCTGTGTTGATTGTCAAGAGCAATTCAATGACAGAAATCAGGGTTGAAGAACCATGAAACTCACCAGGTGCTCATGGGCCAGTCACGGCCTTTCATCCTACCTCACCTGACAGACTTGTTGTGTGAAAAGTGAGGAAGACAAAACCATATGCACCACCTTTAGTTCCTTGGAAGAAAGGTGGGGGTAGATATATAATAAGGGGGGGGGAGGAGGAAGGAGCACAATAGTTTCAACTCATAACCCCAGGATAGTAACCAGCCACACAGAAGCCCAGAAGCACCATGACTCTTCCATCAAAGCTTGCAGTAGTATGACAGTAGCCTCTTACATCAAATGTTCAGCAGTTTTTTACTGCTCCTCTGGGAAGCAAAGCTCATGTCCCTGTTGTGGGAAAACAAACTAATATCTCTCAGGCTAAATGCTGCCTCAGGAAAAAGAAGCTGCATTCTTGCTTAGGAGAGGTTGCAACCAAGAAGCAAATAGCTCATGTTCTGTCTCCCTTAAAGAACAGAGTGGGTACCATCGCTTCTCATAGGGTGTTTCCATTTTGCAAAGAAATGCATGTCCTAGATTGCAGAGTTTTATGTGGTAAAGAAGAAGAAAAAAATTTCTAGAGACCACTGAGGCTATAGACATCACTGTCTGGGATATTGTATGTTTTGTTTTATTTTATTCCATTATTTTAACTGTGCTTTAAAATTGCATTCCAAATGATGTGCTATAAAATTACATCCTGTGTCAAAAATGAGAGAATTATATTAAAAGAATTTTTTGCCTTATTTCCGTCACAAATATGTTTGTGTTCCTGTTTATGGAATATTAAATAAAATTCCTTTTTAATGTACCATTTTCTACTTGGGACCTGACTGTGAAGTATACAACACGCCTTATTATTCACAGCACTGTGGACTTGATTGCCAGAAAAGGAAAAACAATACTTGCTTAGTATACCTGTAGTTTATAAAACATTGATACTAATGAATGATTTCTATTCACTTTAGTTGTAGGAATGTGCCCAAAATGAGGAACAGCACCATGGTGAGAGAATTCATACTTTGGGGCTTTACGGACAACCGACAAGTTGAAATCTTGCTTTTCACCCTTCTGTTTCCCATGTATCTTTTGACAATAACTGGGAATGCTGTGATTGTTATAATCACTTGGGTGAGTCCACAGCTCAGCACCCCAATGTATTTCTTCCTTCGACACTTTGCAGTCCTGGAGATTGGATTCACCACCTCTGTCATTCCTAAGACATTGATCAACATGGCCATTGGCCAGAAGACCATCTCTTTGCCTGCTTGCTTCACACAGTGCTTTCTGTATTTTGTCCTGGGTACCACAGAGTTCCTTCTGCTGACAGTTATGTCCATTGACAGGTATGTGGCCATCTGCAACCCTCTTCACTACCCAACCATCATGAATGATCACTTGTGTTCACTGCTGGTACTCTGCTCTTGGCTAGGGGGGTTGTCACTCATTATGGTTCCAATAGTTGTCCTTTTTCAGATGCCCTTTTGTGGTCCAAACACCATCAACCATTTTTTCTGTGATAGTGGGCCACTGATGAAACTTTCATGCGCAAACACGACTTTATTTGAACTCCTCAGTTTCCTCATTGCTTTGCTCTCTGTCCTTGGGACCTTGGCCATAACAATTGTGTCCTATATACGCATTGTCTCAACTATCATGCTCATCCCTTCGACCACAGGGAGGCAGAAGGCATTCTCTACTTGTGCTTCTCACATCATAGTGATCTCCCTCACTTATGGCAGCTGCATTTTCATGTACATAAAACCAAAAGGCACTGGTACGTTAGACTTCAGCAAAGGGGTGGCTCTCCTGAACACTGTTGTGTCTCCCCTCCTGAATCCATTCATTTACTGCCTGAGGAACAGGCAGGTCCAGGATGCCTTGAGAGCTGGATTTAGACAGTGTGTTGGACTTCGCAAGTCCCCAAGGTGATTTGTAATAGGACCTACATCAGCTTGAACATGAATATCAGGCCTTTAGTTTGCTTCCCAGTAACACTGCAAGGATGGGACACCATCTATGGGTGAATACAGTGTGTGAAAAATGTCAAATAAATGCCAAATCAATTTTGGCATCAGAGAGCATAAAGTTCTGAAATCAGCAGACTACCAGTTGTACATTCTTTGGTGAACACTGGTAGCTGAGTAAGATTGTCTTCCATGAAGATGGTCTTAACGGTGTGTCCATAAGTGACTGCAGAAGTTGACTCTGGTTGTGAGAGTGGGGAAATGTATATTATATATTCACACACACACACACACACACACACACACTATTATAGGGTTTAATTTTCATCCTCTGCACACAGCACCAGTGAGGCTGAGTTATTGATTACTTGGGCCAGATGTCAGACAGCAATGTTCAAGGCCATGTTAGGGAGGAATGTGTGTATGTGGTCTGGGAGGAAGCAAGCTCATCATCATCATCAATCTTTATTACGGTCCAGAGACCCAACAAATCATTACAAAGCAATGCACAATTCAGACAGCCTACCTCCAGGTAAAACAAGCATTTTGTTCAGACTTAAAGATAGGGATCATTGGTTCTTGCAACCACCAATAAAAACTTTGCCACTGCTAATGTTCTAGCACTTGTCTGGTTTTCCAATAGGAACATGACATAGTGAGCCTCTGATTTTCCTGAGAAATGTACCAGCAAGGGTAATATCTGTTCATCCCTGGCTTGCTCATATTTCACACAGTTCAGCAAAATATGTTTTATAGAATTGATGTCTTGGGCACATGAGCAAAGTCTGTCCTGGTAGGGAACTCCTCTCAACCTGCCATCCAACACTGCAGAAGGAAAAACGTTTAGTCTGGCTTTGGTGAATAACCTTCGGTAATTTGTTACTGTAAGGTGTTAACTTAAAGATATGCCCATATTGTACTCCTACTGCCAGTGGACTACAGACTGTGTGTGATTGAGAATGGTTGGGGAAACTTTGCGAGTACCTGGAATTAGCAAAACTGACAGATATAATAAGGAGAAAATCCAAAACTATGGTTATGAAGCAATGGGAGTTCTTAAATGATTATTTACAAAACCAGGGCTCAGCTACAAAAATCTGGTTGTGTTTAGAATAATATTGTGCGTAATATAAAAAATACAAAGTGAGACATTAAGGAAATCCAAAGGGAAAATATGAAGAACAGAGGTTCTGACGAATGGATTATTAAAAACACATGAGGTAAGTGGTGGAAGTCTTTTTTTTAAAAAAACCAACAATTTATTTAAGGTAGATACGGACAAGATGAAATTATACAATTGAATATAAATATAGATGGGAAACGGCTATGTATTGTGAGTACTTATCTACTTTTAAAAATGTTCACTTATGATCTTTTTCTTTTACTTCTTTATTCTTTCTTTGTTCTATTTTTCTTTTTTTGATATTTTATCTTTCATTTCACTGCTTTATTGTGAATAGCATTTTATAGAGGTATAAATAACTGTAAATATAAAAAGAGACAAAATATTCTCTAATTCTTTTTCCTTGGTTAGATGTATTTTCTTTTTCTTTTGTATTTTCTTTTGTTGTGAATATGTATGTTTTCTAATTTGTACTTAATAAAAATATTAATAATAATAAAAAGAGATCACAAGTCGCTGTGTGTATTATCCCATAATCTTTGCTTTAACGTCTTTAGGGTGCCTTCATAACCCAGGTAATAAAGTTTTTTTTGGGGGGGGACAAACCAATAGAGGTGGCTTTTCTAGCCATGGTTTTCTGCCATTTGCTGACAACTCCTCATTGGCCAGATGTTGATGCAAACCCTTCCCTAGTTCAAACACTGAAATCCTGAGCCAATGTTTTAGGGCAGCCCACCATGCTTTAGTTGAAATTGGACATTCACCAGCTTCTAACAGAAGTATGGAGTTGGGGACACAGTTGGGTAACTGCAGCAGAGATCGTAGAAATTTTGCCAGAAAGCCACCTAGCTCAGGCAGACATTTTCAGTGTACAGTGGTACCTCGCAAGACGAAATTAATTCGTTCTGCGAGTTTCTTCGTCTTGTGGATTTTTTGTCTTGCGAAGCACGGATGCACCCTGGTATTAACGGTTTTAAGAAAAAGGAAACAAACTTGCAAGATGTTTCGTCTTGTGAAGCAAGCCCATAGGGAAATTCGTCTTGCGAAACAACACAAAAACCGAAAACCTCTTTCGTCTTGCGAGTTTTTCGTCTTACGAGGCATTCGTCTTGCGAGGTACCACTGTACAGGAGTTGGGAAATGGATTTTGCGTTGAAAACCCTTAAGGCTGCTGGAACATACTTGCCGCCCTTTGTCAAAAAGCATCAGAGTATGGCTAGCTTTGTGATCTCCACCTTTTGAAGGGAGGTTTGCCAGTAGTGTTTTGTATGATGGAATGTGAGCTCTAGATAACTGAAGTTCAAGGTTATGGCCATCCAGGACCCATTTAACTCGGGAGAAGCTTCTTTCGGATACTAAAATTTTAGATTTTTCATAATTAATGGATAAACCATTTCCAGAACAGTAATCTGAACAAATGCAACCAAATTTCATCAAACTATTTTAAAGATACGACTTCTGGGGAGCAATCATTGAGGAATGAAGGTCTCTTGTCAGCTCTTTACTGGCTGTAAGTTATTGTAATTATTGTATAGTGTAAATTGTTGTTCCATGGCAGCTGTCAAATGCAGTCAGGCATCAGATATGCAGAATAATTCTTTGACTGTAAATTACAGCTATGGTTTAAGGTGTGATATAGTGGTTAGAGTGTCCAGGGTTCAAATCACCTCTGCGCCATGAAACTCACTGGATTCCTTGGAATAGTCAGTTCATCCCAGCCCATCTCACCCCGTAGAGTTGTTGTGAGGGAAAGGTTAGAACAGTGCTTTCCAAACTATGTGTCACAACATGTTAGTCTGTCGGCTACAGTATATACTGCAAAGGCTCCCTGCACTCCTCCTGGGACTGGAAAGGTGTTAGTTAACCTTCAGTTTGCTAGTAAAACTGAATTAAAAGGTAAAGGGACCCTGACCATTAGGTCCAGGCGCGGACGAGTCTGGGGTTGCGGCGCTCATCTCGCTTTATTGGTCGAGGGCCACCGGGCATGTGGCCAGCATAACTGAGCCACTTCTGGCGAACCAGAGCAGCACATGGAAATGCTGTTTACCTTACCACCAGAGCGGTACCTATTTATCTACTTGCACTTTGATGTGCTTTCGGACTACTAGGTTGGCAGGAGCAGGGACCAAGCAATGGGAGCTCACCCCGTCGTGGGGATTCGAACTGCCGACCTTCTGATCGGCAAGCTCTAGGCTCTGTGGTTTAACCCCACAGCGCCACCCGTGTCCCTCAAAACTGAATTAATGTGTCACAAAATGATGCATGTCTTAAAAAGTGTGTCACCAACATGAAAAGCTCTGGGTTAGAACTATGTACACAGTTTCGAGCTCCTTGGAAGAAACATGAGAAAGAAATGTAATCAAAATAAAAATTCAGTGAATCTTCAGCAAAATATACATAGAATAAAGGTAAAGGTAAAGGGACCCCTGACCATTAGGTCCACTCGTGACCAACTCTGGGGTTTCGGCGCTCATCTTGCTTTATTGGCCGAGGGAGCCGGGGTACAGATTCCAGGTCATGAGGCCAGCATGACTAAGCCGCTTCTGGCAAACCAGAGCAGCACACGGAAATGCCTTTTACCTTCCCGCCGGAGCGGTACCTATTTATCTACTTGCACTTTGACATGCTTTCAAACTGCTAGGTGGGCAGGAGCTGGGACTGAGCAATGGGAGCTCACCCCGTCGTGGGGATTCGAACCACCAAACTTCTGATTGGCAAGTCCTAGGCTCTGTGGTTTAACCCACAGCGCCACCCACATCCCTATGGGATACATAGAATATCCCAGCCAATATTCAACATCAAAATTCAAAGAAGAAAGAAGGCAGGGAGGAGCAAAGTGATTACAACTCTTGATCACAGAATAGTAACCAGCCACTTAGAAGCCACATATGCAGACTGTGAACTTCACAAACTAGATTGTGGTAGTATGATATGAGCCTCTTGCACCAGATTTTTCTTTCTTTCTACTCTTCTGGGAAGCAAAGCAAGGTTCTTGGTGTAGCATGAATAACTTGGCTTGGGGACAAGAAACTGCAGCAGTTCCGTAGCTGAGCCCCATACACAAGTATTCTTCCAGGTTAGTTTGTTGTAGTGGGAATCAAAGCCCATGTCTCTGGTGTATCCTAATAAAGTGAGAGCTATTATTTCTCATGCTAACTGCTGGCTTAGGAACAATAAGCTGCACCATTGCCTATGATGAGTGGTTGCCTTTTTAAGCTACAGAGTGAATAGCTCTCATACAAGCTGCACAAGGACCTGAATGGGTAACATTGCATGCCGTAGGATTCTTCATGGTAGCAAAGAGATGGATAAATACATGGCATAAAATTTGCAGAGCTTGTTGGTTTGTGATGTAAGGAAGTGGGAAAAAAATATTTTAGAAAGAATGGAGGATATAGAAATCGCTGGCGGAGAAATTGTATGCTACATTGTATTTTCCTGTTTATGGTGGTTTTAATTTTGCTGGACTGACACATTTTTAGTTGTTAGCCTCCACAAGACAGGAAAGGGAGGAGATACAATATCACAGTTTGGAGCTGGATCCAATTGCAAATTTTATCCCATTGGCCTAAGCATTTCTGTTTCTGCACCAGGGTTTGTCTACTTGCTCTGTGCACCCTCCTGCTTTCCTAAATCTGTTCTGTGGGCTCCCCAATCCCTCTAGATCAGAATTGGACAGGTGCAGAGAGAGGAGATCCTGTTGTGCAGGCAGAAGTACTTCCACCATTGGGACAACTTGATTGGATACAATGTAGTGACAATAATATACAATGCATGTGAAATACACCTCTTGATGTGTTTGGTGTGGTGAAAATATATTGTGAAATTGTGTGTCCTCTAATCCACCACTGTGCTCAGATTCATATATACTTTTCTTCAATGTGGAAAGCACTAGTCCAAAAGGATGAAGTCTGAAATTGTATATGTTTCTTTAAACTCAAGATACTTTCTCAGTCCTGGCTTAAAGGTACATGACTGGAGGCAGTAAGACTTCTGAATGCCAGTGGCTGAGAACCACATGAGGGGGAGAATGCTCTTGTGCTTGGATCCAGTTTGTGGGTTTTCCAGAGGTATCCGAGTGGTCACTGTGAGAACAGGATGCTAGAACAGAGGAGCCATCAGCCTTATTTAAGTATGAGGACCACAGTACATTTTGGGCAACTTTCCGAGGTCACATACCTATAGCTGGTGAGACCATATGAATGAATTTATTAATACGGTCACAGACCAGCATCAACACACACAATATCACAGATCATAAAAAATATCAGAAATACAAGGGACAATATGAATATAACAAGGCTTTAAATATAAAAATTAAAATTAATTGTTAGCGTGTTCCCTGTAATTAACATTTAGGGGTTTGAACATTATGGGATACCACTTGCTTCCTGCGATTGATTGCAGACGCACAGAATTTAGCTACATTTAATGTAGTCTTGGGATTCTTGTCCTCTAGCAGTAGTTTTAAACTATGGTATTCCGATTCTTTCCTGGACTTTTGCAAAACAGGTGTGATAAAAGTCAAACGTATATCCTCATAAAGACGACAACGTAATAGTACATGTGAAGCAGTTTCAACTTCCAATGAGCCACAAGGACAGACCCGTGCTGTGTATGGTTTACCCTCAAATCTGCCCATGGTGAGACCATACACAAAAGTTGGTAGAACAATTAAAATAATTTATACCTTTGCATGGTAGGCTAGTCTCCACACACACACACACACACACACACACACACACACACACACTTCTGTCCATCTTCAAGCAAGGAAGATGCATTATCAGAGCTCAAACTTGCATCCCAGGCAGGAAAAGTTACTCGTGGGTGATTATGAAGCAGGGGCAGTGAGGATGTGGCCAAGGGAATGGATGCGAGGATGGTGAGAGTGTTGAGGACCTGATAGAGGGGCCTGGAGTTCTGCATTTAAAACTGAAGTTCCCAACCCTTGGCTTAGACCAATTTCTGCCCTTAGCAAAGGCAGCTCAATCAGGGAGATGAAATTGAGGAATCAACTTGTCCTTTTGTGGGAAATCCATTCACAATGATTATGCATGGCTTGGTCTGAGATTACCAAGGCTGAAAACATGAGGCAAAATGTTTAATTAAATAAGTAATCATTATAATTATAGGCCATCTCTCCTGCAAGTAGCTTAAGATGACACACATGGTGCTTCTCCACTCTCATTTTATCCTCACAAGAACCCAGTGAGTAGGGCTTTTTTTCAGCCTGAACTCGCAGGAACTTGGTTCTATCACCTCTCAGGTGGGTGCCATTGCCATTCTAAGAGGACAAGGGAGGCATTCATGGTGAGTTCCAACACCTCTTTTTCTAGCAAAATAGCACTGCCTGGAGAGGGTCCCTGGAGAGGGGATTAACCCTGCTGAATTTCAGGCAGGTTGCTAGCCACTTAAACCATTTGTCCTCCAGGTTGCTGTTCTTTTAAAATCTGTACTACACTGATGTTTTTAATATTGCACTGTATTGTGTACTGGCTGTGTTCAATGTTCTAGATGGTCTCATTGTGTCCACAAGACCTAGTGACACACATACGGAAGTACTAATAAAGAAAGGATCAGAAAACAGAACACAGCTATTAAAAAAATTGCAGTCCTAACCTAACAAAAAAAATGGCTGAAAATATTTTTTATTGAATTTTCCATAAAGTCCCATTTTATATTTGGAAGTGTATAAAGCACATGGTACATATGATCATTAAGGGCATGGTGCATAAAAATATTTGCAGCACTGTTTAAAAGTAGCATTACTACGCCTACACAATGTGTCTCTTGCTACCAAAATAGACAAGACAGGACAGATCATGGACAACCTCAATAACATCAGAGAGATGTACTGATTTGGATTTTCTGGACAAAGAACATGAGAAGCTGACGTCAGAACAGAGAGAGAGAGAGAGAGGTTCTAGAGGTTAAGCAAGGATGGGCATGAGTTGGCACCTGATCCAGAGATTGCCCTAGGTCAGTTCCAGCAAATCACCATTCACATCTCCTAGCAATGGTACTGCTAAAACTTAATGGTGAAAGAAAACAAATAAAAGAATAAAGTTGAATAGAAACCCATATTTACAGTGGTTTATAAACACTGAATATTGACTCTGGATACCTCTTCTGTTTACTTCTAGGAACATGTTAACAATGAGGAACAGCACCATGGTCAGTGGATTCATACTTTGGGGTTTAACAGATAACCGACAAGTTGAAATATTGCTTTTTAGCCTCCTGCTGGGCATGTATCTTTTGACAATAATATGGAATATAGTGATTATTACAGTTACACTTGTGAATCACAGTCTGAACACCCCAATGTACTTCTTTCTGCAACACTTTGCAGTCTTGGAGATAGGGCTCACCAGCACCGTCCTCCCCAAAACTTTGGCCAACCTGGTCAATGGCCAACAAACTATCTCTCTACCTGGTTGTTTCATGCAGATGTATCTATACCTGGTTGTGGGAACCACAGAGCTTGCTCTGCTGGCGGTCATGTCCATTGACAGATATGTGGCTATCCACAGCCCTCTTCACTACTCAACCATAATGAATGGCCGAACCTGCTCATTGATGGTGCTCTCCTCTTGGGCTGGGGGATTTTTGCTTATCATGGCTCCAGCAATTACATTATTTCAAATGCCCTTTTGTGGTCCAAATGCCATGGACCATTTTTTCTGTGACATTGGGCCTCTGATTAAACTGGCATGCACAGATACAAGTCTTCTGGAACTCATGGTTCTCCTCACCGCTGCTCTTTCTCTCCTTGGGACCTTGACTATAAACATTGCATCCTATATCAATATTATTTCCACCATCATACGCATCCCATCTACAATAGGGAGGAAAAAGTCTTTCTCTACTTGTGCTTCTCACATCATAGTGATCTCCATCACTTACGGTAGTTGCATTTTCATGTACATAAAACCAAAAGGCACCAGTGAATTAGACTTCAGCAAAGGGGTGGCTCTTCTGAACACTGTCGTGTCTCCTCTCCTGAATCCATTCATTTACTGCCTGAGGAACAGACAGGTCCAGGATGCCCTGAGAGCTGGATTTAGACAGTGTATCACATTTCACAAGAACCCAGTATGATTGGGGAGAGCATCAGCCAAACATAACTTCTGATGTGAAAATACGTTTAACAGCCAGCTTAGAGGTTAAGGCTCAAGAGACTAATTTTAACACCTGGGACCAGAAACAATGAAACAAATATCTTCGCATTAAGACTTTTTAAAGATGGACATTCCTTCCCACTTGGTGAAAAGCATGAAAGGCTTCTCTCAGAGCCACTTTCCCCTGTTGCATCAGAATGAGCTTCCCTAGCCAGACTCCCCATTTGCAACTCACACCAGGGAAACAAGGTAGCAGCTATGTTAAAAAAATGTCAAACACACACACACACACACACACACACACACGCACACACACACACACACGAAGGCACAAGAAGCTTAGAATTTTATTTAAATGCCTTTTGGGATGGCAAGGGAAACCCATGTAAAACTTCAGCACAGCATTACAACTAAAATTGATTATGTTAAACCTGTCAGAAGATCGCCTAATGTCTCCCAGTTTAAGGATGCCAGGATATATATTGAATCTTATTGGCAGGAAGGGTTAAGTTGACATGAGGCCAGTGCTGGATTTATGTATAAACTAAATGAGCTATAGCTTAGGGCCCCACTCTCTTTGGGCCCGCCAAAATAAATAAATAAATAATCACTATTAATATACTTCTTAATTGTATTTCAGTTCAACAATTACTTTGATAAAATACGTATTTTGTTAAGTTCAAATGGCTTTAGATACATATTAGGTCCGTAAATTACCATATACTATTCAACCATATACTATTTACGGACCTAATATGTATCTAAAGCCATTTGAACTTAACAAAATACGTATACTATTCAACACAAAAAACAGCGACAATTTGTTGTTGACAAAGGACAGCTGGACATATAAAGGGCCCCATTACCTTTAGTAACTTAGGGCCTCATCAAACCTAAATCTGGCCCTGCAATAGGCTGAATCAATCAGCTAGGAAATTCAAATGCTCCTCACATATCCCTTTGGTAATTAATCTTACAAATGTTCCTAGATGTGTTTCTTTGTTAAGTAGTGGGAGTTGATTGTTTTAGATATTAATATGTAAATAAAGCCAGGGAACTTCCCTGGCAGCAGAAAACATATATACAGTGGTACCTCTGCTTAAGAACTTAATTCGCTCTGAAGGTCCATTCTTAACCTGAAACTGTTCTTAACATGAGGTACCACTTTAGCTAATGGGGCCTCCCGCTGCCGCCGTGCCGCCACCATTTCTGTTCTCATCCTGAAGCAAAGTTCTTAACCCAAGGTACTATTTCTGGGTTAGTGGAGTCTGTAACCTGAAGCATCTGTAATCTGAAGCATCTGTAACTCATGGTACCATTGTATAAACCCTGTGTGTGTTCGTACCATGAATCTACCTTTCTTTCCTGTAAGATTGATCCTGTGGCACTGGTATTAAAGATGCTCTAATCTTCTGGGGTTTTTCCTTTGAAATTGTGTATGACTTTTTATTTTTGGTAAATTCCCCACCTGGAAAATGGACCTTCAGAAGTGATTTTTTTCCCCTCATGACACTTCTCAACTATGATCTTATTCCACCCCACTCCCTAGCCCTGAAATCTTCAATATAGGCAACACATAAATATTTTAGAACGGCTTTTATAACATGCAAAATTAATCAAATTAGCCAATAATAGAAATGACTTCCCATATTTATTGTTTATTTCTTTGAAAAAATTTAAACCCACAATTCAGCCAAATAAGATAGTCATTGCCCTCAGACTTACAGTCTAAAAGTTACAACACACAAACACTGAGAGGGAGAATGAGGAAAGGATAATCAGCCACTAGTTCTTAGATACAAAGTCCTTATAACTATCAGCTGGAATGGAAATGTTGGGAAAGAGGAGGGGCCAAAAGTTGAATGTTTCTTGGCAGAGTCAATGGAGTGACCCTGCCCCCCCCCATCTCTTGTAGCCTTATGGAATGTCTGCTGTCAAGTGATAGTTGAGGGAGATGGAGAGCCTTTCTCAGGAAAGCTGATGAAGTGGCTCTTCATTCTATTACATATTGACTTATTATGCAGTAGGCTTCAAAAAACTAAAACTACCATTTGTAAATTGAATGTTTGGAATAGAATTCTCAAAACATCTGGGTGTTAGAATTCCTGCTCCATGATTGCAGTCATGGGGTTTTTGTCTATCACATGACGGTGTGTGTTTTGACTCCACAGAGTGGAAGTGACGGAGACAGGATGTTTGTGTGCGTTCCATGAAGTGGGACTATTGTCCTTTGTCCCCCCCCCTTTGCTGTCTGATGCTAGAGAGAGAGGGAGCCATGTTGCAGTGCTCCGTGTGTGTTTATATGTACTTAAAATAAAGTAGATTAGCCAAAATGCTGAGTTGCTGAGCTCTGTTACGGAAGCTGTGAAGAATCTGCGGATCCCTAAGCGTGCCGATGTCTGTTGGCATCGGTCGCTGTGATGTTCAGGCAGAAAAAAGCCTTTGAAGCTCCCGAACGATTGACCAGGAGGGAGGGAACATGCCAGTCGGGCATGTGTATCTGCCAGGGTCCTACTCGAGACTAGGACGAGCTCCGGACAATGGGAATGTTTGAAAAGTTCCTATGTTTCCTGGATGTGAAAGTTTCAATATGTTTTTCAAACTCATGAATGTAACAGGGAAAAAGAAGGAAGGAAAGAAGGATACATGGGTTCTATAAGGCTATTGGTCAGGAGGAGGATGCTGTCTCCAATGTCTGAGTGTTGTCTCTTTCATCCTCCACTGAACAGCGATGGTTATCAGGGCTGGAATTAGGTTTGATGAGGCCCTAAGCAACTGAAGGTAATGGGTCCCTTTATATGTCCAGCTGTCCTTTGTCAACAACAAATTGTCACTGTTTTTGTGTGTTGAATATATGCTATATGGTAATTTATGGACCTAATAGGTATCTATGTCCATGGAGTTTTCTTGGCAGGGATACTGGAGTGGCTTGCCGGTTCCTGCTCCAGGTGGATCACATTTGGTCAAAACTCTCCACTATGACCTTTCCATCTTGGGTGGCCCTGCATGGCATAGCTCATAGCTTCTCTGAGTTATTCAAGCCCCTTCGCCACGACAAGGCAGTGATCAATGAAGGGCCAGCAAATTTGGAAAATATGCCAGCAAATTTGGAAAACTCAGCAGTGGCCAGAGGATTGGAGAAGATCAGTCTACATCCCAATCCCCAAGAAGGGCAGTGTCAAAGAATGCTCTAACTACCGCACAATTGCACTCATTTCACACGCTAGCAGGGTTATGCTTAAAATTCTACAAGGCAGGCTTAAGCAGTATGTGGATCGAGAACTCCCAGAAGTGCAAGCTGGATTTCGAAGGGGCAGAGGAACCAAAGACCAAATTGCAAACATGCGCTGGATTATGGAGAAAGCTAGAGAGTTCCAGAAAGACATCTACTTTTGCTTCATTGACTATGCAAAAGCCTTTGACTGTGTCAACCACAGCAAACTATGGCAAGTTCTTAAAGAAATGGGAGTGCCAGATCACCTCATCTGTCTCCTGAGAAATCTCTATGTGGGACAAGAAGCTACAGTTAGAACTGGATATGGAACAACTGATTGGTTCAAAATTGGGAAAGGAGTACGGCAAGGCTGTATATTGTCTCCCTGCTTATTTAACTTATATGCAGAATTCATCATGCGAAAGGCTGGGCTGGATGAATCCCTAGCCGGAATTAAGATCGCCGGAAGAAATATCAACAACCTCAGATATGCAGATGATACAACCTTGATGGCAGAAAGTGAAGAGGAATCAAAGAACCTTTTAATGAGGGTGAAAGAGGCGAGCGCAAAATATGGTCTGAAGCTCAACATAAAAACAACAACGAAGATCATGGCCACTGGGCCCATCACCTCCTGGCAAATAGAAGGGGAAGAAATGGAGGCAGTGAGAGATTTTACTTTCTTGGTCTCCAGGATCACTGCAGATGGTGACAGCAGTCACGAAATTAAAAGACGCCTGCTCCTTGGGAGAAAGGCAATGGCAAACCTAGACAGCATCTTAAAAAGCAGAGACATCACCTTGCCAACAAAGGTCCGTATAATTAAAGCCATGGTATTCCCAGTAGTGATGTATGGAAGTGAGAGCTGGACCATAAAGAAGGCTGATCACCGAAGAATTGATGCTTTTGAATTGTGGTGCTGGAGGAAACTCTTGAGAGTCCCATGGACTGCAAGAAGATCAAACGCATCCATTCTTAAGGAAATCAGCCCTGAGTGGTTGCTGGAAGGACAGATCATGAAGCTGAGGCTCCAATACTTTGGCCACCTCATGAGAAGAGAAGACTCCCTGGAAAAGACCCTGATGTTGGGAAAGATGGAGGGCACAAGGAGAAGGGGACGACAAAGGACGAGATGGTTGGACAGTGTTCTCAAAGCCACAAACATGAGTCTGACCAAACTGCGGGAGGCAGTGGAAGATAGGAGTGCCTGTGGCTGAGAGAATGGCTGCTTCTTGAAAACACAGACATTCTGGACTTAGAAGGTTTCAACAATGTATTTGGGTGGCATGCATATTTGTGGTATGATAAGGTCAAAGCACATAAAGTGTTTATAAACCATATTGTCAGGAAAGCACTGTTTAAGGTCTGGACAAGATATAAGGACTTACTCGAAAATAAAACCCCAAGGTGGTTTTCACCAATGGAAGCAAAGGCTCAGAAAAAGCTCAATATGGAGGCCAAACGGCCAAAATATTGGTAAATTTTGGAACAAGAGGGAGATAGATTAAAACTGCAGAGTTTTGAAAAACTAAAAAACAAAGTGCGAGACTGGCTTCATTATTATCAAATAATGGAGGCTTACAATTTGGACAAGAAAATTGGCTTCCAGGTGGAAAAATCAAAATTGGAAACAGAACTGTTAGATCCCAAAACTAAGAACTTGTCAAGAATGTATAACTTGCTGTTGAATTGGAATACTAAGGATGAAACGGTGAAATCAGCTATGATTAAATGGGCACAAGATGTTGGACATAATATTATGATGGCTGACTGGGAATGGTTATGGACCACAGGTATGAAGTTCACGGCATGTAATACCCTAAGAGAGAATATAATGAAAATGATTTACAGGTGGTACATGACACCAGTCAAGCTTGCAAAAATATATCACTTGCCTGATAATAAATGCTGGAAATGTAAAGAGACTGAAGGTACATTCTTTCACCTTTGGTGGACATGCCCAAGGATTAAGACTTTCTGGGAGATGATTTATAATGAAATGAAAAAGGTATTTAAATATACCTTTCTGAAGAAACCAGAGGCCTTTCTCCTGGGCATGGTCAAAGAAGGACAGATTTTTTTTATGTATGCTACAACAGCAGCAAGAATACTTATTGCAAAGTATTGGAAGACACAAGATCTACCCACCCGGGAAGAATGGCAGATGAAGGTGATGGACTACATGGAACTGGCGGAAATGACTGGCAGAATCCGAGACCAGGGAGAAGAGTCGGAGGAAGAAGTTTGGAAAAAATTTAAAGTTTATTTACAGAAACATTGTAAAATTAAGGAATGTTAGAAGGATGTTGGAATGAAGTTACGTGGTTTTAGCAGAAATGTTATAAAAGATTAAGAAAAAATTGATTGTTAATTGGTGAGAATGTAAAGTTACATTATATTAAGATAAATTACTAAGATAAAAACAAAGATGGAAAGGATTTGCTGAAATAGCTAATTGAACTAGAATACAAAAAAGGGAGGTGTGAGGAGGTCAAAGAAATAAGCAAATGAAAGATAAGTTATGGAAAGATTGATTTTTGTTTTTTTTCTCTTAATTGTTTTTATTTTTCAGTGTTTTTGCTCTTTTTTCTTTTTTTTCTTTTTAATTTTGTAATCTTTCAAAACCTTAATAAATAGTATTTTTTTTTAAAAAAAGGAAGATAGGAGTGCCTGGCGTGCTCTGGTCCATGGGGTCACGAAGAGTCGGACACAACTAAATGACTAAACATCAATAGGTATCTAAAGCCATTTGCACATAACAAAATATGTATTTTATCAAAGTAATTTTTGAACTGAAATACAATTCAGAAGAAGTATATTAATAGTGAATTTTGGTGGCCCCCCCCCCCAAGAGAGTGGGGTCCTAACCTGTATCCGGCACTGATGATTACCCTTCCTTCCTTGGAAAGCTTGTCTTCAGCTTCTTTGTGGTGCATGGGAGTCTGGACACGGTGTCTTTCAGCACCTCCTTGACCTGCTGATTCCTCAGGGTATAGATGAATGGATTGAGCAAGTGGGTGACAATACAGGTCTGGAGGGTCACAGCTTTCTTGAGGCCAAAGGAAAAGCCTTTGTTGGGCACGATGTACATAAAGATAGCACTTCCATAGAAGACAGAGGCCACCGTGATATGGGAAGCACAAGTGGAGAACGCCTTTTTCCTACCTGTCGTAGATGGGATGCGGAGGATGGTGGTGATGATATACAGGTAGGATACCACTGTCAGCATCAGAGAGCTCAAGAGCACAATGGTCGAAAGGGAGAACTCAATCATCTCCAGGAGAGCAGTGTCAGCACAGGAAAGTCTTATCAAGGGCTCAATGTCACAGAAGAAGTGGTCAATTATGTTAGGACCACAAAAAGGTAGCTTAGAAATAATGATGATTGGCGAAAGGACTGAAAAGAAGCCCCCAAACCAGGAGAGAAGCATTAGCTGGATTGTCAAGCGTATATTCATTATGACGGAATAGCGGAGTGGATTGCAGATAGCAACATACCTGTCCAAGGACATGACAGCCAAGAGGATGAATTCAGTGGTGCCAAGAAAGAAGTAGAAATAACACTGAGCGATACAGCCAGATACGGATATGGCCTTCTTCTTTGATAAAAAGTCCTTCATCATTTTGGGAGCAATGGCTGTGGCCACCATGGCATCCAGGAAGGACAGGTTACAGAGAAAGAAATACATGGGGCTGTGGAGTCGGTGGTCAACCCATGTTGCAGTAATGATGACCACGTTGCCAGTGATGGTCAACATGTAGACCAAAAGGAGCACCACAAAGAAAACGATATCCACCTGCCAGTCTACCGAGAAGCCCAGCAAGATGAATTCATTGACTTTGCTTGTGGTTTGGTTGTTTTTGTACATTTGGGAGGTACCTAAAAAACATAAACTGATTTCAATGTGTACTCGTTAAGTAAATGCCCTTAACTCAATGTACTCAGGAGATAAATATCTCAAGCACAGATGATACTTTGATACAGAAGTATAGAGAAAAGAGTGGGGGGGGGGGGAATGAACAAGGACTTTGTTTTGTCTTCTCTATTAGATGTCCCCATCTAATGGGGTTATAATAGATGTTCTACTTTTATGAGAGAGGGATATAAACGTATCTAGGATTTTGAGTTTCCAGCTTTAGTATTTTAAAGGCTAGCTTGTGTTTAATTTTACTGTGCTCTATTATCTATGGATTGGTCGACCTACATAATTTATTTTTTGTGTACACTGCCCAGATAACCTTAGTTGTGGGATGGCATAGAAATACCCTGAATAATAAATACATAAATAGTTCTGTATTAGTCTGCAGTGTGACAGGTCAGAGGCTGCAGGAGGGAAACATTAAGCTGTAGCCTAACAAATTTTACTCACAGTAGACCTGTTGAAATTAAAGGACCTTGCTTAGTCGTGCTCATTAATCACAATGAGGCGAGTCTGAGTATAATTAATATTGGATACAGTCCACTAAGTACTGAACTCACCAGTTGTGTTTCCTCTCTTCTGCCTGTAAAGATATGAAGAAAAGGCCATTTTAAAATGTGTTAAATAAAAAAGTAGAGCGCATAAATCTCATCCTATCACGTAATGAACATTGTACACTCCTGGTAATTGTATTCTAAAAAACAAAACAAAATCTAATAACAGAAATCAAAGCAAATGCCAAAACAGAAAAGTTGTGTTCTTCGATGCAGCCTTAGGAGCAACAATGCAGATTTCAGAGCACGTCTATGAGAGTTTTGATGATGTTTGTGTGCTGCTTTTAGTAAAAGTAAAAAGCAGGAGGTGGGGGGCATGGAATAATAGCAAGAGAAGGCATTCATTCTCACCATTCCTTGTCCCTGGTATCTATAGGATATCTATGTGATGAGGTGACTTCTTTGGTGGTTTCTAACTCAAATTCCCATAAGTCTTCATTTTCTGTATTTCATTGAGAGCTTCCCAAAGGAATAATGGTTGCAAACAATTAAGAGTTGGTAGGCAAAATGTTAGACGCTTTAGACCAGGGTGGTTAATTTGTCACCATCTAGATGCTGAAGAATTCCCAAATCTTGCTGGCCCATCAGCATAATCAACCTCAAGGGATATTGGGAGTTGAAGATTCACACTATGTGGTTTACAACTTCTATTTTCAATACTATTTTGTATTCTATTCTATTTTCAATACTAACAGTGCATGTCTACTCAGAGGACACTCCCACTGAATTCAGTAGGACTTTCTCCCAGGTAAACATGTACAGGGCTGCAGAGCAAGTCCCATTGAAATTAATGTAGCTTTCTTCTGAGGAGACATGCATAGAATTTCACCATTGGGGATTCAAGATGGTTCAAGCACCGTTCAGAATTGTTTTTCTTGGGCAAGACGCAGCAGATCTCCTGCAATAGCAGAAGGTTTGTACTACTGCTACTAGATGACCTCTGAGGTCCCTTCCAGCTCTCTGATACTAGGTAGGAGACAGTGTGTCTCAGTGGTCACTCAAGATTTGTGCACAGAGCCATTAACTTTGACCCATTTTGGGTACTCTGCTGGTCAGGGCAGCAATGCACCTACACCTATGGGGCCTCCAAAATCCTGAAACTCCTTCAATCCCACTTCTGTCTCAACAAATACAGTTCTACCACCACTAGGACACTGCAGTATCAGCTCTCATGAGCTGATGGTGATCCTTACTTCTCTCTCTTCTAAGGTCACACCAGTAAGGATTCAAAGAATTGGAACAGCAATGCGAAAGTGTTTGCATTGGAATAGCAGGTGATGGGGTGAAACAGCCATGGAAATGATACTTTGGGGAGTAAATGAGACTTGTGGATTTGGGAGAGTTACATGGAAGAGATAGCAAGGCTGGAGAGTTACACATTTTGCTCTTGGGCTTGAGGTTCCCCATCTTCCTTCTCTCGGCGGTGCTACATGAGATTCCCATGGGGGCTATTATCATCTAGGGTTGCCATATTTCAAAAAATCCAGGCAAAAAAGTTATTGAGTTGTTGTTTCCCCCCCCCCAAAAAAAGTTGTTGGAGCTGCTTTTTAGCTATTTGGAGCTATTTTTCGATAAATCGGCAAAAACAACACTGCCGACATGACTTGCCATACGTCCTGAATATGTCCGGGGAATTATGGGCATATGCCAACCCTACTTACTCATTCTTTAAGCATCAATTTCATCAAGCCTGACAAATGATCGTCATATTGAAATCAGAGGTAAAGTTGTTCCATTTTCATTTCCTTGGCTGATAGTCAAGGAAAGTTCTGTTCTGCTGTATTTACTGACCCCAGCAGGAAACGATACTGAGCATGCTTCATTTTTGTGAACAGAGAAATTGAGGGGGAACCATTTCACCAAACTTTTTCCAGGAAGGGGATCTTGAACAATTCGCTGAGGGTGGGGCTCGCCATTACCACAGCTTCTTCTCTCTCCACCCACAACCACCACCAAGCTTGCAAGTGGGGGGGTGGGGGTGGGCAGCAGCAAGTGTGTTGGGAGCCTGGCCATTATTTTTCACTCCTCACAGTACCCAGATCTATTGCTATTCTAGGGCATTTTGGTGGTGATGATGAAGGAAAATTTACTACCCTCCACTCAAAATGATAGGAAATATTTGGGAGGAAAGTCTGCTTCCTTTATTGGGTATGTGTGGATGACATTATCTGTGTGTCCCCCCCCCCCCAGCCTTCTTGTCACCTGACCCAATTTTATACTTCTGTTACTTTAACCTACTTTAGAGGTAACTGATTTTATGAAATCACTTGTTTACACTTATCCCCCTCCCAGAGGATGAGGCACTTTTGGAACAAAACTAGAATTTTATTTACATAATCTTGATGAGAGATACAGATTAATGGGTTCTCTAATAAGGCACAGCTCATTGTTTCACTCACTCTTTACAGAACTTTATTGAAATTCTCACTTTGAACCTCTCTCTAAACACAACAATGCCTTCTAGAGTGGCTAGTGGTCTGGTCACACTGCATTGTCTCTTGAGACAGATGGGTGCCAACATCAACCAATAAAACACTCCCAGTTCCTTCTAAGATCTTTATGTTTCCCTCATGAAAATGATCTGGCTTGCCCTGCCTAGCTAACTTTCTAATTCAGCCCTAAGAGGGCTCTGAACTGCGCCCTATCTAGGTGCTCTCTAAGCCCTAACAAATATTCACTGTCAGAAAAGCCCTATTTGATATTTAAACTGTTATGTTCTAACTCACTCCTCTCTCCTGATTTGACACAGTCTTGATTGGTTTCTGGGTCAATAGGAGGCTAACCCAGGGTCTGTCCGTCATACCCAGTTAGAAAGAGAAGAGGAGGAGGAGGAGGAGTTTGGATTTGATATCCCGCTTTAGCACTACCCTAAGGAGTCTCAAAACAATCTCCTTTCCCTTCCTCCCCCACAACAAACAATCTCTGAAGTGACTGAGGCTGAGAGACTTCAAAGAAGTGTGACTAGCCCAAGGTCACCCAGCAGCTGCATGTGGAGAAGCGGGGATGTGAACCCGGTTCACCAGATTACGAGACTACCGCTCTTAACCACTACACCACACTGGCTCTCTCATGCATTAAAAGTACACAGTGACCTGTTACCCAGTTTTCTATTTATAACCATTTTACACGTGGTGATATCTTGCATTATCAATGTTCATGCAATCATTTGCTGGTGATAGAGTAGCTGAAAGACAGGACTTGCACCCCCCCCAAAAAAAATACCTTCAGCCCAGAAGAAACACCACAACCAGCAGTCCATCACATACTTGCTCACATACTAATCAACCTGTACAAACTGAATCATGATGGTGCAATGAAGAAAGGAAAGGATACATCAAAGAACTTTCCTCTTCTTCAGACAGTCTTTGAAGGCCTCCTTGACCTTCTCATTCCTTAGACTATAAATAAAAGGGTTCAGCAATGGGGTAACCATTCCAGTAAGGACAGCAACTGCTTTCTGGACATCCCGAGAGCGTCCCTGGCTGGGTAAAGAGTACATGAAAATTGAGCTGCCATAAAAAATGGAGGCAACAGTGATGTGAGATGCACAGGTGGAAAATGTCTTTTGCCGACCTTTGGTGGAGTGCATGCGCAAGATGGTGACGATGATGTAGATGTAAGAGAGAAGAGTGACAAACAAAGAACTGAGGAGCACCACTGAGGACAGGACTGAAGCCAAAGTTAGATTGAAATGTACATCATCACAAGAAAGCTTTAGCATTGAAGCATAATCACAGAAGAAATGGTCTATAATATTAGAGCCACAGAAGGATAGTGGATAGAAATAAATGAATGGGGCAACAGGAGAAAGGAATCCAGCAAGCCAGCAGCCAAAGACCAAATAGGCACAGACCCATCCATTCATGATGATGGCATAGTGAAGTGGTTTGCAGATGGCAACATAGCGATCAAAGGCCATCACAGCAAGAAGGATGGTTTCACACGTGCCAAAGACAAAGTAGAAGTAGCATTGAGCCACACAGCCCAAAAAAGAGATGGCCTTGCTCAGGGAAACCATGTTCACCAGCATCTTGGGGATAATAGATGTGACAAAGAAGACTTCCATGAGTGAGAGGTTGCAGAGCAAAAAGTACATAGGGGTTTGGAGACACTGGTCCAAACATACTAGTGTGATGATGGTGATATTCCCAGCTACTGTTATCAGGAAAACAACAAGAAGCACCACAAAAACGATAAGCTCCAGGTGTCTAGGAAGTTGAAAACTAGATAAGATGAACTCGGCCACTTGCTCCATGCTGCTCTGATTCCTCAGTCCCATGGTGAATGTGGAGTTGTGGAATGATCAAGCAGAAGAAACACATTCACACACATGCAATCCATCGGTCAAGGATGTGCTATGTGAAGTACTTTGTTTTGTCTCTCCTGGGTTTTCCAACGTCCGGCTTCAATGGATGTCCCCAAGCTTTAATCTTATGAAAGAGGGAGCCAAACTTTTCTCTCTCAACATTCTTCACTGGTCTTTATGTCCATGGCCACTCTTTATTTCTCCACTGTATGTTGTATCCAACTACTTTTTACTCACGGTAGACCTGTTGAAAAATAAAGGACCCCAATCATGCTCATTAATTTCAACTAATATAGTCTACAATCCATTATTGCCTACAATCTATTGTTTGCTGAACTTACCTGTGGTGTGTCCTCTCTTCAGCCTGTGAAGAAATAAATAAAAATCTATTTTAATATATGATAAAAAGGAGAGCATTCAAATTTCTTCCCATCCAGCAAGGAACACTGGAATCTCCTAGCAACTGTATACTTAAAAAAACAAAACAAAACTCCCACTAATAACAGAAATTAAAGTGCATGCAAGAATGTGTTCTTTTGATGTGGCATTAGGAGCAACAATACAGATTTCAGAGTATATCTGTCAGAGTTCTGGTAATGTTTGTGTGCTGCTTTTTCTGGAAATAAAAAAAGGAAGATAAACACAAGGAGGCAATAGCAGGAGAAAGAAGCTGTTCTTAGCACTCTTTGTCATAGGTATCGATCATCTACCTGATGAGATAGATGCCTTCTTAGGTGCTTGTAAACTCAAATTCCCAGAAGTCTTCATTTTCTACATTTCATGGAGAGCTTCCCAAAGGAATAATAGTTACAAACAATTAAGAGCTGAAAAGTAAATGTTTGATGCTTTAGAACCAGGGGGTTAACCTTTGGCCATCCAGATGCTGCAGAACTCCCAAATCCCAATAGCCCAGGGCAGCAAGGTCAATCACCAGGGATGCTGGGAGTTGAACATCTGTAGGGCCACTCCTATTTTTGATACTATCAATGCATTAGCTATGCATATCTACACAAAGGGAGCTCCTTCTGAATTCAATAGGACTTACTCCCAGTTAAACATATATACGGTTGTATCATACCAGGGAGCAAGTCCCATTGAACTCTGTGGCTTTCCTCTGAGTAGACATGCATAAAATTTCACTCTTGGGGATTCAAGGTGAATCAAGCACACTTCAGAATGTTTTCTCTTGGGCTAGTAGGAACAGATTCCCTGCATGAGAAGGTTTGACCTACAGTGGTACCTTGATTCTTAAACTTTATCCGTTCCGGAAGTCCATTCCAAAACCAAAGCATTCCAAAACCAAGGCATGCTTTCCCATTGAAAGTAATGCAAAATGGCTTAATCCATTCCAGACTTTAAAAACAACCCCTAAAACAGCAATTTTACATGAATTTTACAATCTAACAAGACATAAAATGAAAGCAATAACCGATGTACTGTACTATAAAATAAATAAGACAATATTGTAAATGATAAAAAATAATTGAATTCTTACCTGCACTGATGATAGTCATTGTTTGGATGGGGGGCTTCCATCCATTTCTGCAGTCACACAATAATCAATCAGTAGCCTCAAAAACAAAAATGCAAAATAAATAGCAAAAACAAAAGTGCCAAATACAGTGGTACCTTGGTTCTCAAACTTAATCCATTCTGGAAGTCCATTTGACTTCTGAAAAGGTTTGAAAACCAAGGTGTGGCTTCTATTTGGTGCAGGTGCCCTGGAAAGAATAGCTGAGAACCGCATTGGACATTCGACTTCTGAAAAACGTTGAAAAACCGGAACACTTACTTCTGGGTTTTAAAAGATTTTTATTGGTTTTTTACACATACAAAAGACAATACAAAACAAAACACACACATCAAAAACATACAACAAAAATTTGACTTCCCCATACCTTCCTTTCACCACATCCTTATTTTATCATTTTTTCAAGCAACCCTTCAGTCAATTTTTAATCAAGTCTCTTTTAAATTTACTTAAGATTTAACATTTACAGCTGTAATTCTTTGTTTCTCACCCCTTGACATCTTATCAGTCCACAATTTTACAATAGTTTTTAAGATATATTTTAAATTTTCTCCAGTCCTCTTCCACTGTCTCTTTCCTCTGGTCACGGATTCTGCCGGTCATCTCTGCCAGTCCCATGTATTCAGTCACCTTCGTCTGCCATTCTTCCAGAGAGGGTACCGTAGTTCTTGCATCTTCCAATACTTTGCCAACAGGATTCTTGCTGCTGTAGTTGCATACATAAATAATGTCCTATCTTTCTTTGGTACCAATTGGCCGACCATGCCCAAGAGGAAAGCCTCCGGTTTCTTTACAAATGTCCACTTAAGGATTTTCTTAATTTCATTATAGATCATTTCCCAGTAGGCCTTAATCTTTGGGCAGGTCCACCAAAGATGGTAGAAAGTGCCTTCAGTCTCATTACACTTCCAACATTTATTATTGGGCAAATGGTAGATCTTTGCAAGCTTGACTGTCTATATATATTTCTGAAGTTTTCCCGGTGAGCCAGTGCATAGATACAATTATCAGTGAATTGTTACATTTGGTATTGTTCAGCAGAGGCCCTTTGAATAGATAGGGAAAAAAAACTGTAATGAAGTGTTTTGTGGGGACAAATCACAAAAACATGAGGCTTGAACTCATAACCCTGGGATTAAGAGTCTCATGCTGTACTGACTGAGCTATCCCAGCTCAGTCAAGAGGAGGCTGCTTGCAGAATCAGCTCAGCCCAGTGGTTCCTTCGACCAAAGCATTACTTTGATCCCCTAGTCACTTCCAGGGGTCTGAGACCGACGGGCACTGACTGGCTTTCTTTAAAAGAGAAAGAAAGGGGAAAATAGAGAGAGGAGGCTGCTTGCAACATGTCAGGAACATTATTTCCCAGAGTGACAGCGAGGGCTCCGAGGACCAAGGGGGGTGACAGGCAGAAAGAGACAGAGGCTTGCTTTCTTCAAAAGTGAGGCAAGCCACTCCCATCCTGGAATGCAGGTCGTAAATTTCCAGGACAGCGTAAGGCAGGCAGAGGGGCTGCAGCTTTCAGACACGCTCTCAGGGGAGGAGGGGAAAACTGGACAGTCTGCTCCTGAGTCTCCTCATACTAGGAGGATGAGAAGAGTCCAGGCTTGGTGTCACGCCAACAGGAGGAGGAGCAGATGGTGGATATCCTGTTGGAAAAGAGTCCACCCTCCAGTGGGCTCAACTGACCCATCGAGTGAGGAAGATTGAGCTGTGTGCTTGGACTGAACTACTGTGTAAATACCGATAAATCTGAACGTTATAAAACCAACAGCCTGCTGTCTCTTTGGTGTGAGAGGGAGATCGTAAATCCTGACATGACATTTGCTCAGGAATGGGTCCCTTGGGCAGGTCCTCTGATATAAGCCTGCTGACATCCTCCTTCTATTGCCTGGGTTGAGAAACTTTATTGATCCGAGGGCAGGACTCTTTTCTGGGCCACATTCACACTCACACTCTCCTCTCTGTCTTCCATCCAGACAAGCAAGCAGAGTTCAAGGACACATTCCAGATGTGGAATAACATGTGTGGGTGTGAAGCAGAGCAAATGAAGGGTGTGGCCTGAGGAGAGTTGTGGACACCAGATAGAGAGGCTTAGTGGGCCACAAATTTGGTACTTCATAGAATCATAGAATCATAGAGTTGGAAGAGACCACAAGGGCCACCGAGTCCAACCCCCTGCCAAGCAGGAAACACCACCAGAGCACTCCTGACATATGGTTGTCAAGCCTCCAAAGAAGGAGACTCCACCACACTCCTTGGCAGCAAATTCCACTGTTGAACAGCTCTTACTGTCAGGAAGTTCTTCCTAATGTTTAGGTGGAATCTTCTTTCTTGTAGTTTGGATCCATTGCTCCGTGTCCGCTTCTCTGAAGCAGCAGAAAACAACCTTTCTCCCTCCTCTATGTGACATCCTTTTATATATTTGAACATGGCTATCATATCACCCTTTAACCTCCTCTTCTCCAGGCTAAACATGCCCAGCTCCCTTAGCCGTTCCTTATAAGGCATCATTTCCAGGCCTTTGACCATTTTGGTTGAGGCTCCCCTTCCCTTCAACGGGTCCACTCTAAGTAGGTTGAATATTGGATAGAACTCAATATATTTGTTTTGTTGTTTCTTCACATTGCTTCAGAGGCAGGGAGGCTTGCAAAGAGAGCTGGCTGGTGGTGAACCCCATTTCTGGGCCTGATTCAACATGTGCCTTTGCTATTTGAATGGGTGCTTCCATACACATATTCTTCCATTTAAAGTTTGCCTTACGTGTGTGTTGGGGACTAGTTTCCACCAATTGTCTCCCCTTGACATATTCACAGCTAGAAGTGTTTGCTTTGGAGGAGGCCTCAAGGGACCATGATAAACTTAGATAATGAAGTGATAGTTGGCATCATTTATCTGCTTTGTAAGAGTTAGAAGGGGAAAGAAAAATTAAGGGGAAAGAAAATATGCATACCTGTCAACTGTTCCAGAACAAAGATGGAGTGTATGTCTTCCTATATGCATAAAAATGTAAGGTTATCATCACGTAGTCTCCACTAGAGGTTTTCTAGTCACACATCACAATCCTGAATTTGCATGAAGTCAGGGCAGGGAAGGAGAGAAAAAATGAAGGCAGGTTGTACACAGTATTCAATCCTAGTAACATGTGTGATCTTTGAAGCTCCAGGTTCAATGCATGAATTTAGAAGAGATATTTTATTAACAAGCAAACACCCATATATGTACAACATCCATCAGCTGAACTTAAAATTCTCCAACAGAGCAGAGGGGTTGCTGAATGAAGCGAGCATGGGAGAAAGCCCCTGATACGTAATATTTGTGAATTGTTAATTTTTCTTACCTGTCAACTTTGGTTTCTCTCAATTTCCCATTTCTCATCATCATAAATTCAGTTCTCTACATTTCCATATCGGTTTTGATTTTTAAAAAATTCTACTTAAAATTCATCAGCATCATTTTATTGCACATTTCTCAAATACAAACATTTTTGCAAAGCAAATGTCACTAATATACACATTTATACGCACACTTCACTCTAGTACGTGCATTTTTGTACATATTACTTGGTGGAATGACATCACTGCAAAATTTGAGAAGCATACTTTTGGGGCAATGGTTGTTTTTTTGGTTCACCTATTTTCTTTTGGAAGCCAGAAATAGGTAGGTTTCCCCTCATTTCTATTAGCCACACATTCAGTATTAATGAAAGGAAACTTAAAGACAGATATCTCTTTGAGTAACTAAATTTTGCTTGTTAAGATATAGAATTAAGATAAAAACAAGGAGGGAAAGGATTTGCTGAATTAACCATGTGAACTGGAATACAAAAAAGGGAGGTGTGAGGAGGTCAGGGAAATAAGTAAATGAAATATAAGACATGAAAAGATTGATCTGTTTTTAATTGTTTTCTATTTTTCATGTATTTTGTATTTTTTATTTGTATTTTTGTACCTTTTTAATTTTTATTTTTTCTCTTTTTTATTCTGTAACTTTTTTCTGTCTATAAAACTTTAATAAATATTATTATTATTTTTAAAAAAGAGTAACTAAATTTTGCCTCAGAGTTCTAATGCATATAGAGTTCTTCATGCATACAGAATAGGACCCATTCCACAAACACTGAAAACAAAGCTTTAATGTGTGTGGACGATGGATATGATATCACACTGAATGTGCAAGTAGGACTTTCATGTAAATAGTATCATATAAACACCTCTGTTAAAGACACTGCATGACATACAACACAAATCAAAATACGCCCCTATTTCTTTGCTTCCCTTGTTGTGAAATTAATGTCCAAGGGATTGTGGTAACCATCTCCTAGATGGCGTATGAAACACAGATGGTATATTCCTTCTGCTTATTAAACTTAGAGACAAAGTGGATCTGGACTCATTGCAGGGATGGTGGGAAAGATTCAATTCAGCTTGCATTTAAACACAAACCTACCTAAGTCACACTTTCTGAAATAGTATGCATATTGAAACTCAGCTGTCTTTAAGCCACATAATGTGTACAAAAATGTGTCTCTAGGAAAAAGTTTGCGATAAAGAATAATTTAAGGATGTTGACAAGGCGGAGCATGCACAGAGGAGGGCAACCAAGATTAGCAAGGGTCTTGTAACCAAGCGTTATGAGGAACAGATGAGGGAGTTGGGTATGTTTACTCTGGGAAAGAAGAGACTGAGAAGAAATATGCTAGCTTGCTTCTACTTGCAGACTTTCGTGTCTCAAATTGTTGCAGTGCCCCAGAAGTTCCATGGCTAGTGCAACCAAACCAGTTTTGTTCCCCTAGATTTGCCTTTGCGTCTTCAAATATCTAAAGGGCTGCCACATGGGGAATATAGAGCAAGCTTGTTTTCTCCTGCTCCAGAGAGTAGGACCTGAATCAATGCATTCAAGTTACAAGAAAGGAGATTTTGGCTAAGCATCAGGAAGAACTTTCTCACAGTGACAATTGTTTGATATTTCAGCCCAGTTCTAATGAAAACTCTCTACACTATCCCCTAAAAACTCTTTGCCATACTCAATCCCAATAAATTTCTCAAAGAATATCAAATTGCAATATAAGTCACAATAAGTTAACCTCCAAAGTCATGCAGATAACAATCATATACACAGTTATGACAGTTTCCTGTCTGTATCAAATGGAGCGTGCTCTGCTTGGCTTGCTCTGGTCCATGGGGTCACGAAGATTTGGACACGACAAAACAACAACTAATCACATGGAGCTCAGTTTCTACAGAACTATGAGAAGGATAGAGCACTCCAGTAGTTTCAGGCAGTGGGAAAACTCATGAAGATGTCAGTAGCAGTGCCAATATATACTTTCCCTGGTTTGGGAGTTATTCAGGAGGAGGGGGGAAATTAAATTTGAGACTGCATCCCCAATAATACTAGCAAGGGATCTACAGGATATTTAATCCTACTTTTCACCCTTTATTCCAGCAGCTCTAATTGCCAGAAAACATGGACTGGAACACACAGAGTGATGGTCAAACCCCAGTTACCCAGTTTTCTATCTACGGTCATTTTACACGTGGTGACTGAATTACACTCCCAACATTCTTGCAGTGATTGGATAGTGCAATTGTTTGATTACCTTCAATGAAGTTGAAAGAAGGGGTCACTTCTTCCTATCAAATGACATCAATGCAGAAGAAACAACACAATCAGCAGTTCAACACCCTTGTTCGCATTCCAATCAACCAATACAAACTGAATCAGCAGGATGCTATGACGAAAGAGCAAGATGAATCAAAGAGTTACTTCATTCTCACAGTGTGAATCTCCTTTTCTTCAGAAAGTCTTTGAATACCTCCTTGACCTTCTCATTCCTTAGACTATAAATAAAAGGGTTCAGTAAAGGTGTAACAGCTGCTGTAAGGACAGCAATGCCCATCTGGACATCCTGGGAGTATCCTTGGCTGGGTAAAGAGTACATGAAGATTGAACAGAGATAAAAGATGGAAGCAACAGTGATGTGAGATGCACAGGTGGAAAATGTCTTTAGTCGACCTGTGGTGGACTGCATGCGCAAGATGGTGGCTATGATGTAGACGTAAGAGAGAAGAGTGGCAAACAAAGAGCCCAGGAGCACCACCGAGGACACGACATTCTCCAGAGCCAGGTTGAAATGTACATCATTACAAGAAAGCTTTATCATTGGGGCATAGTCACAGAAGAAATGGTCAATGGTGTTAGAGCCACAGAAGGATAGGTCCAAGAGCAGGATGATGGGGACAAGTGTAGTGACGGAACCACAAACCCAGCAGCCCAAGACCAGATCGGTGCAGACCCATCCATTCATGATGATGGTATAACGAAGAGGTTTGCAGATGGCGACATAGCGATCAAAGGCCATCACGGCAATAAGGATGGCTTCACTGCCGCCAAAGGAGAAGTAGAAATAGCATTGGGCCACACAGCCTGAGTAAGAGATGACTTTGTTCAGAGAAACCATGTTCACCAGCATCTTGGGGATGATAGATGTGACGAAGAAGACCTCAATGAGTGAGAGGTTGCAGAGGAAAAAGTACATGGGGGTTTGGAGGCGCTGGTCCAAGCATACCAGTGTGATGATGGTGATATTCCCAGCTACCGTTAACAGGAAAACAAGAAGCAGCACCACAAAAAGGAAGAACTCCCATTGCCTAGGAAGTTGGAAGCCAATTAAGATGAACTCGGTCACCTGTTCCATGCTGCTGTGATTCCTCATTCCCATGGCCAAAGTGGAATTATGGGACGATCAAGCAGATGAAACACACACATATACACTTTAGGGTTTGTATGATTTAAGGAAAGCTGTTTTTCATCTCTTCCAGTAATCTGGGCACTAATAGGGTCCCCCTCCCTTACAGTTGCCAAAAGGCTTACACTTAAAACCCAATCTTCTTAAGAAATACATTAAAAAAAAAAATCATTATTTTCTCATACATTACTAGTGTTCAAATTTCCATTGAACCCTGTGGGACTGACTTCTTACTGTACTTATTTAAAAACAATTTATTTTGCAACGTTTATGTACTGCTTGGTTGTATTGAAACCTCTAAGCAGTTTTATTGGCTCCTAGACATCAAAAATTTGCCCTTTAAATACCTTCCTACAGAGGAGAGCCTCATATGCATTTTCAGATCAAGCACTAAAACAATTAAAATGCTAACTTTTTGCTATGTAATGATTGGATTTTGTAGTATAGTATAGATAATAGTGTGTCTTTTATTTGCTTCGTTAAATTTACTGGTCACTGTTTTACTAAAGTAATTCTAAGTGACTTACAATATATAAACAAAAGAACAGAGACATTAAAACCAACAAAAAAGAAAACAAAGAGAAAAGTAAACATTGCACAAAAAGCAAAGTTACCCATCTTGATCCATAAGTTAAATAAGAGATAAGTGTTCTTGTGTAGAGTAAATTTGTAGAGTGTTGCCTAAGTATGGTGCAGTTATCAGGTGAAAGTCTCAAACAGAAGTGATGTAAGTTTTCAAAGTCCATGAATCTTACCATGGCTGGGTGCCTTTCCTAATCCTCTCTATAGAATACCAGCAAGGCACACTTTATTTAAAGGTACCTTGGGAAGATGACAATTATACTGAGATGGAACAGACCAGGTTTCTGCTGCATGAATCAGTCTTCTCCAACCTTGTGCTATCAATGTGTTTGGATTACAATTCCCAGCAGCCCCTTCCAGTTCCAAACAGTCCCATGTTCAATCCTGTATTGGGGTTGGGTTGGCAATTTCTCTAGCAATTTTTCTGCCTGGACATGGTAGAGGTTGCACCTGGGATCTTATTCGGGCAAAGCAGACGATCTATGATTCAGCTACTATATTCTCCTACTCTGAAACATGTGTGCTGGCATGATATTGACAGGTTGCATTCAAAAGGAGAAACATCTTATAATACTATTTCATCAATTAGTTTCCAGAGGGAGGAGTTATTTCCCATCAGTTCATTTAAAGTGGGGCTCACCTTTAGCAACAGTAAGCACTTTTGTTCTTACTGTTTGTGGAATGCTCTCCCCAGGGAGGCTCGCCTGGTGCCTTCCTTTCATATATTTAAGTGCCAGGAAAAAACCATTCATCCTCTCTGTACCTTTGGCTAATTAAATAATCTATGGCCTTTGAAACTGTGTATGTGGTTTGGGGGAGGGTTTCATTTGTAATTATGTTATGCATTGTTGTGTTTTTATGCAGGTGACTCCCCACTTATCTTGGGGTTACGTTCCGGGCCCCCTCATGCTTAAGTGAAATCACATAAGGTGGGGAGCACCCTTTAAACTCCCTCTCTGCCACTCTCTCTTCAACCCATACCAAAAATACTGTGTCCAAAAATATCCACAACTAGAATTGAAGCTCTGGGGTGGGCAGGAGGCTGGAGGACGTGTGGAAAAGTGACTGCTGCTGCTGCGCTGCCCCACACACCGTCTGTTAGGCAGGGAGGCTGAGCAGCCTAAACAAAGCCCCACTACACTTCTGGTATCTAAGGGGCTTCCTCTCTGGGCTCCGGGGATGGTCTACCCATGAGCCACAAGCACTCTCCAGCTCTCTCCCACCATTTCCTGGTTTGAATTGAATTATTTGATTATTTCCCAGCACTGCGTGTATACACAGTTGATTATATTGATCGTGTGTATGTGGAGGGGATGCCTGTACTGCAAATTGCCCCATAATCCTCAGCTGAAGGGCAGTCTAATAAATAAATAATAATGATTACAATACATTAGCTTATCTTCTTCTTTCTCTCCTCCAACCCAAGGCTGCAAGTGGAGTCGGGCACAGCAGCAGCAAGTGTGTTCGAATCCTGGCCAGGAGTTTTCATCCTTCCCAGGATCCCAGACTTAGTGACATTAGAGGGAAGGCAGGGGAACATTTGGCTCCACCCTATAGAGCACAGGTGGCCAACTCCCAAGAGACTGCGATCTACTCACAGAGTTAAAAACTGACAGTGATCTACCCCCTTTTTTAGGGTTCGGGTCAAAGTTATTGAGCTTTTTCAGGGAGGAGGTAAAATGTTGAGCTTGTTTTAGGGGAGCCACAATTGTTCAGCTTCTTTGGGGGGAGCCAGTGATCTACCAGTGATCTACTGCAGACATCCAATGATCTACCAGTAGATCACGATCTACCTGTTGGACATGCCTGCTATAGGGCAACGATTGACTGTTGGGTGGGACACCTCACTTGGCAATCACGTGGCATCATAATGAAGTCACACGATTGGTAGTTCTGCCAAGGTGCCTAAGTCACAACTTCAAGGAACATCACTGGGAGTAAGAAGTGGTTTTCACTGAATGGGGACTACTTCACCTTCCTTGAGCTAGGTGTGTGCCAACATCTGATCAGCTGCTGGACATTGGAAAGCAAACCTTCCTTGAGCAAAGGAATAATCAGGAGCCTGCTTTAATCTCGTAATAGTTCCTTTGAAACCGCACCCTTATCTGCCCCATAACTTATGCAAATATCACATCGTGTGTATGGTGGACAGGTGCAGCTTTTGCCGAAATGGTTTGAAGATCCCAATGGGAGCACCTGGAACACCACATTTGGCCCATATGTCAGAGATTCCCCATCCGTGTTCTAAAGGAAAAAGGTGACTACTACCCCACATACCTGGGAAAATACCTGGGAAAAAGTTTGCTCAATGTTCTCCATTTTCTGGGCATGTGTGTGAGAGAAAAGGTGCATTTTGTTTGTTTGTTTTTTAATAACCTTCTTGTCATATGACCCAATTTTGTATTTCTGTTTCTTTAACCTACCTCACATAGTTGTTGTGAGGGTGGAATGGGTAGTGGGGAGAACCATGCACAGCACCTTGTGCTCCTTGGAGGTAAGGTGGAATTTAACCCATCCAGTGCTTTTTTTTCTTGGAGTATACAGTGGTATGCATACTGCTAAACATTTTGTGAATCTAAGTTTGGCCTCGTTGAGGGGCAGTATTTCAATATGAGTAGGAAAATGAGAGTACTCCTAAACCTTTTTTTTTTTTAAGAAAAAAGCACTGACCACATCACCCTACAACTTGCCCTCATTCCCCAGGCAATTTGTAGAAGAACAAATCAAACCAATGACAGTTCGACAAAGGAAGAGCAGGATGGATCAACAAATTGCTTCATTCTCATAGTGTGAATTTTCTCTTCTTCAGACAGTCTTTGAAGGCCTCCTTGACCTTCTCATTCCTTAGACTATAAATAAAAGGATTCAGTAAAGGAGTAACTACCCCAGTAAGGACAGCAAGGCCCATCTGGACATCTTGGGAGTATCCCTGGCTGGGTAAAGAGTACATGATAATTGAGCTGCCATAAAAAATGGAGGCTACCGTGATGTGAGATGCACAGGTGGAAAAAGTCTTTTGTCGACCTTTGGTGGAATGCATGCGCAAGATGGTGCCAATGATGTAGACGTAAGAGAGAAGAGTGACAAACAAAGAGCCCAGGAGCATAACTGAGCACAAGATATTCTCCAGAGCCAGGAGGGCCTGCACATCACTGCAAGAAAGCTTTACAACTGGGGTGTAGTCACAGAAGAAATGGTCAATAATATTAGAGCCACAGAAGGATAGTGTGTAGAGTAAAATGATTGGGGCAACAGGAGCAAGGAAGCCACCGATCCAGCAGCCCAGGACCAAATCAATGCAGACCCATCCATTCATGATGATGGCATAGCGCAGTGGCTTGCAGATGGCGACATAGCGATCAAAGGCCATCACAGCAAGAAGGATGGTTTCACTGGCCCCAAAGAAGAAGTAGAAATAGCACTGGGCCACACAGGCCAAGAAAGAGATGGCTTTCTTCAGAGAAACCATGTCCACCAGCATCTTGGGGATAATAGACGTGACAAAGAAGACCTCCATGAGTGAGAGGTTGCAGAGGAAAAAGTACATGGGGGTTTGGAGGCGCTGGTCCAAGCATACCAGTGTGATGATGGTGATATTCCCAGATATTGTTATCAGGAAAACAACAAGAAGCACCACAAAAAGGAGGAGCTCCAAGTGCCTAGGAAGTTGGAAGCTAGTTAAGATGAACTCAGTCACCTGCTCCACGCTGCTCTGGTTCTTCAATCCCATGGCCAATGTGGAAGTATAGAACAATCAAGCAGTTGAAACATGTATGCTTTAGAGTTTGTGTGATTCAAGGCAGACTCTTTTCCCGCTCTTCTACTGTTCTGGGCACTAACAGGAGCTTCCTCGCTGACAAGAATTATCAAGGTGTTTTCTGTTGACACCACAACTAATTCTTTGTTCCTTTTGTTCTGTTGCTCATAAAAAAAAAATACAGAATGTTTTGTTTTCTTGCAAGCAATAGAAGTTTAGAACAGATAGCTCAAAGTAGGTTTTCCTCCAGATTATGATTCTGTAAAATTGTCATTGATTTTGTGGTACTCTGCACTTGGAAAATGACCAGCATTCTTCACTGTACATTGCATGTAAACATGTGTTGTTCAAGACGATCAGAACTTCACTGGACCTTATTGAAAGAAAGATAGCTGCTTTACCTTACCTCTAATTATGTGTTTGTTTTATTTCTATTGCTACTTTATAATATCATTTACAAGATAAAGTTGTTGATCACAAAGAGCCTTATTTCTCATCTATACCTTCTTCTCTTTTAAAAACAAACAAACAAACAAACCACAGCATCCTCAATCTTCCAACTAGGGATGGGGAAGAAATAGGAGAAATTTGCAATGAGATACTGACAATTTTTCAGGATGACTTAAACAACAACAACAACAACCACAATCCGATTTGAAAATGTGGAAAACCAAACTTCAGAATGTGAAAAGTGAGCAACAGAGAGAGATCAAAATTCACACAACCACTCATCCTTATTGTAACGGTTGTGAGGAGTTACTTGTGCGTAACCTTACTTCAGTTCAGTTAGTTTGCTTGCCCCAACCATGCCCAGGGTTGGAGCTTGCCCTCCGTGACCTGTTAGTCACTTGCAGAATCTGAGAGTGGGCGTCTCTTGAACCTCTTCCAGCATAAAAGCTGTTTGACCCCGAGTCTCCTTCTATGTTCTCTGCGCGGAACGCGTCTGCGCAAGTAAGGGGAAGGCAGGGGCGTCCCAGCGCTCTCTCCACTAGTGTCAGGGGAAGGGTCTTGGAGCCCTGTCACCAATTCCTCCATCTCCCTCTCTTCTCTATGGGTGTTACGCTGAAATCCTTCCCCCCTGCTCGTCCCCTCTCCGGCATCGCTGGGTAGCCCTGCCTCCGTTTCTCACTCTGATGGCAGTTCCCTGACACTTATATCCAACCAAATACAAAAAAATTAGCATTTGTACATGGAGCATTAAGGCTGCAATCCTATTCCCATTTTCCTAGGATTAAACCTTGTTGAACTCTAGGAGACAAACTTCTAAGAAGACTTTATACGATTTCATGGTATATCCCTTCCTGAAGAAATACACCCAGCCTCATATGTATAATTAAATAAAGACTTTGATAGTTAGATCCATAATATTAACAGTAATAGATTTGTGGTTCCATTTCCAACTGCTTTGTAGATTATTCTTTTGCGTTTTATTCTAACTTTATTGCCTATTTAATGATTTAATTATGTAGAAGTATAGTGTATTTATTTTCGGACAATGACTTGTAGAGTAGGTAGGAAGAAAACAGAATGCACAAAACACAAAATAATGTATTTATACTGCACTAGATGTCTTTCACACAAAAGATAGTCATGTTCAGCCCATAATAAAAAAATCTATAAATACATTTATAAAGAAAGCAAATCAGTATAATATTCTGTAATATGCCTGGCATAGCCATGGTGAAATTATATTTCATGTAGATTTCTAAATCCTATAATCTTACCACAGCTGATTGTCTTCATTCTGTTGACATAATATCAGTTGAGCAAGCTTTATTTAAAGATGCCTTTGGAGGATGGTCACAATGCTTGAATCAGCCTTCTACAATCTGTGCTCTTGTTATGTTTGGATTACAATTCCCAATAGGTCCTGCTCAGTTCAAACCATCCAAACATCAACCATCACAGACCCTCCAAGTGCCCCTATTTTCCAGGGACAACCCTGATTTTGAGAAGCCATCCTGGTTTCTGATTTGATCCCGGAATGTCCCACTTTTCCTTAGGATGTCCCTATTTTCGTTAGAGAAATGTTGGAGGATAGGGAGTTATCCAACCCCTAGGCCATTTTAAAGCAATCTGGTATAGGTAAGTTTTTTTTTTATAAAAAAATATGTTTAATGTTTTATTATATTTTTATATATGTTGGAAGCTGCCTAGAGTGGCTGGGGCATCCCAGTAAGATGTGTGGGGTATAAATAGTAAAATTATCTTTCTGGGATGGGATGTCCCCATTTTCAACAGAGAAATGTTGGAGAAAAATGGAACTGCCTTAAATAACCTGGAAGAGTTACCTCGAGTTGAGAACTTTGTCCCAGGATGAGAATGGAAATCGTGTGCTGGCGGCACAGCGTCAGCAAGAGGCCCCATTAGTGAAAGCACACCTCTAGTTAAGAACAGTTTCAGGTTAAGAACAGACCTCCGGAGCGAATTACGTTCATAATTAGAGGTACCACTGTATTCAGAAGCATGATGCTTCTGGTCCTGGAGATAGCATACAGTCATTATGGTGAGTGCTATCATTGGCTAGTAGTCATTGGCTAGTGGCCAATGGGTGGTGCAGTGGTCAGAGGGCCAGACTAGGACCCGGAAGATGAAATCACTAGGTGACTTTGGATCAGTCACTCTCTTTTCCTCGAACCCGCCTTGCAGGATTCTTGTGAGGATAAACAAATGCTAATTGATTTCCCCTTCCAAACCAACCTCATTATCTGCTTCCCCTAATGTACCAAGAGAACAAAAAGTTTGCTACTAACTCTTCAAAACTTTGTTGCCTGATTAAGTCCCATGCCTATAGATTAATTTTGTTCACATTTCTGCAGGATACCCCCCAAAGGCCTGCAAAACTTATTGAATTAATTAAAGTGTTCTACAATCTGAAACTTCTGCCAAGGGAGATGATCAAAAGGAATTTTCTCCTGCTATAAAAAGGTTTTTCTCCTGCTATAAAATTATACATATATAATGTTTGTTTGTGTGTGTGTGTGTGTGTGTACATATCAGGTGCTTTAGGATGTTTGATTTCATGTGCTCATCCTAACTTAGACCCCATCTGCGCTATGCATTTCAAACTGTATCATACCACTTTAAGCAGCCATGGCTTCCCCAAAAGCATCCTGGGAACTGTAGTTTGTTAAGGGCAAGGAGAGTTGTTAGGTGACTCCTATTCCCCTTTCTGGACTACAGTTCTCAGAGTGACTTAACGATCAAGTCCTCTTCCCAGGAGCTACGTCTCCTAAGAGCCTTGTCAAGCCTTTGGTCTCCACTGCACCAGGTAACAAGAAGAATTGGGCCAAACATTCAAAAGTAAAGTCCAATCCAGTTCATCTCCCTCCCTCCCTCCCTCCCTCCCTCACAGACACACACATACACACACTTCAAGTTGGGAAAGGGGACAACACAAAGGAAGGAGTAATTCTGAATTGCCACCAGTCTTCATAATGGTACAGCTCCAACCTATGTCCAAAGTTAGAACTGCACAACCTGAGGCACTCAATAGAGGCTAGCTGCTCTAAAAGTTGTTTCTAGGGGAAGGTTCAGGTTGAATTAGGCCTCATCAGATTTTGGTTGTGGAGCTGATTTTCCACACTAAGATTTGCCTTCAAAACATGACATACTTGTTGTGTGTCCCAGAAAAAAATGGGACATGCTTTTTTTCTCCGTGCAAGATCACAACAGCAATTTTGCGTGCTGTGAACTCTCGCTGTCTCACCCCCCAAAAAAGCACTTTTATCAGAGTAGAGTGAGCCCCCCCCTGATTTATAGCAGTAGCAGGAGACAAGTTTCTCAAAGTTGTAAAAGGGAATTGCAGGCTGGGAGCAAATGTTACACTGACCCTACATATTACAGAATACAATCAAGCTGCAAAAACACTAATTAAGAGTTGGTAAATAGTAAGATTTATTGTTTAACAGAAAATAATACCATGTGCCTCCCATCAGACTCTAGCCATATTTTGAAGCTGTTTTTACTGAGTTCCTTTTTTACTTTGCAAAGGCCTTTTCTTCTAAAAAGCTATCTATGTTATGTATGAGATTTGTTGGCTTAATGTAATTATTCAAAGGATTTAGAAAGTAAGAAATGTTAGATTCGTATGTTAGATTCTTATTTCATTGGTGGTGTGTGAGAATGTGAACCCAAGATCTCTGTTTAGATAGAATTTAATACCATGAGCCATTTGTTTTAGCCATTTGTTTTGGAATGCAGGGGCAACAGGGGAAAAGGTGATCTGGTAATTAAGGTGCCTTGTCGAGGCAAATGTAAGATATATGGCTACTTGTCTGCCATTTATGGATAGAAGGAAATATAGCTCTTTGTCTCCCATAAAAGGTAATAGGAAATGGGTGTATCTTTTATGATTGGTTCTAGCAAACAGCCAATAGGATTGGACAGAGGCAGCCAAAAGAGGAGCAAGGGGGCTGGGCTGAGGAAATATAAGTGCTGGCCATAATGGCTGGAGGGACAGAGCTTTGGTAACCATATACCACTGTGCCTATCATTTATTTGTCTGACAAATAAATTATTATTTTAATTTCTCTATTGCTGCGTTGAATATTTCATTGCAGCTAAGCGTTAACCACAAGCAGGGTGCTACAAAACCTTTGCAGAACTGCAATTCCCAGCACCCTCAGTAAACTGCAGTTCCCAGAAATTTTGGGGAAAGCCATGGTTTTTAAAGTGGTATAGGAGTGCATTAAATGTATGGTATAGGTGTGGCTAGGGACTTGTAACCACCCTGGCAGAATATATGAACAGGGGCACAGGCTTCCTGCCTCAGACAGTTGTTGTGCTGACAAAACTGCATAGCATTTCCTTATATTTGCTGCCCCCTGGGACGCAGGTGGCGCTGTGGGTTAAAGCCTCAGCGCCTAGGACTTGCCGATCGAAAGGTCGGCGGTTCGAATCCCTGTGGCGGGGTGTGCTCCCGCTGCTCGGTCCCAGCGCCTGCCAACCTAGCAGTTCGAAAGCACCTCCGGGTGCAAGTAGATAAATAGGGACCGCTTACCAGCGGGAAGGTAAACGGCGTTTCCGTGTGCAGCTCTGGCTCGCCAGAGCAGCGATGTCACACTGGCCATGTGACCCGGAAGTGTCTCCGGACAGCGCTGGCCCCTGGCCTCTTAAGTGAGATGGGCGCACAACCCCAGAGTCTGTCAAGACTGGCCCATACGGGCAGGGGTACCTTTACCTTTACCTTTAGTGGCACTTAAAGGGTTATTTAATATTCTAGAGTAAAGAGTTCTTCCTTGAAAAAGATACAGTGATTGGTATGTGTGAAAGGAATAAAAACACAATTTCCTCAAAAAAGCTTAAGTTTCCTTAGAACAAACATACTGGGAGTAAGAGAGATTACCAGTATCCAGTTATGTAGAACAGAGTTTTCTGTTGCTTGAAATTCAAGAGACACACATGATATGCCAAGTTCATTGACTTTTGGAAACCATTGATTATTTTAAAAGAAATTGGTTTATTTGGGCTTCAGATACACCACAAAATGCTTCATGAGTCAGTTCACTTTTCCCCTTCCTCCTGTTGTTTCAAACTCCAAGAACTTAAAATCATGTTTTCAGTCAAAGGCATATTTCAAAGCATCTTTCACCTGCTTGTTCCACAAAGCTGTACACAGAAGTGGTCATAAGAGGACAAACCACATTGTTGAAAATGGCCACAGCCTTATTGAAAGGCTGTACCGCTCTGGTTTCATGTACATAGAGATGCAGCTTCCATCGGAGCAAGGTGCTAAAGTGTTGTGGTGAATGCTTCCTACCATGAATGGCCACATATGTTCCAGGTTGGCTTGCTCTAGATTTCCAGCCCTGGATGCAGATTTGGCCTACAAGGCCTCAAACCAGGTTTTTTTATACATATAAATAATAATAATAAATTTTTATTTATATCCCGCCCTCCCCGGCCAAAGCTGGACTCAGAGTGGCTAACAACAAGTAAAAATAGTACAGTGTACATAAAATCACACAGTCAATTAATTAAAATACATACTAAAATGAGTTCAGAATCAAATTAATGGCAACCATTGGGTTAGAGTTCTATGAGGATTACAGAAGGAGAGAGGGGGATAGACTGTGCCTTGGCCAAAGGCCTGATGGTACAGCTCCGTCTTGCAGGCCCTGAAGAAAGATGTCAAGTCAGGCAGGGCCCTAGTCTCTTGTGACAGAGCATTCCACTAGATATGGGCCATGGCCGAAAAAGCCCTGGCTCTGGGCAAGGCCAGCCTAACCTCCCTGTGGCCCGGGATCTCCAAGATGCTTTTATTTAAAGACTTAAAGGTCCTCTGTGGGACATACAAGGAGAGGTGGTCCCATAGGTATGAGGGTCCTTGTCATCAAAACTCAGTTCTGGCACCTCTCAGGTAGGCACCATTGCCATTATAAGAGAGCAAGGGAAAGGTTCATGGTGAGTTCTGGCATCTCTTTTTATAGAAAAATAACACTGCCTAAAACTATGATTCTATGTTCTTCTGACTATGAAATAAGGGTCTGGTGATAATTCAGAGGTTTTCCACATCAGTGAAGGCTTTGTTTTAATGAGAAAACTATTTATTTGGACTTCTGAAACACCATAAGAAGTATCATGGGTCTATTTTAACCAGTTCATAAATCCCCTTCCTTCCATCATTTCAAACTGCATGAGTTTCTCTGCATTTTATTAAATACATACCTGCAGTCAAAAGCATTTTTCAAAGCATCTTGGACCTGCCTGTTCCTCAGGCTGTACACAAAGGGGGTCATTAGAGGACAAACCACATTGTTAAGAATGGCCACAACCTTGTTGAAGTTTTGCCCACCATCTTGTTCAGGTATGACGTACATAGAGATGCAGCTTCCATAGGTGACAGTGACAATGGTGATGTGGGAAGCACAGGTGGAAAAGGCCTTCTGCCTCCCTGCAGCACTTGGGATGTGGAGAACAGTTGAGATTATATTCACGTAGGACACAATGGTGATAGCTAAAGTCCCCAGTAGCGTAAACACCGAAAGAATAAAATCGGAGAGCTCCAAGAAATGTGTGTCACCACAGAGAAGATGGAGTAATGGTTTGCTGTCACAGAAAAAATGGTCAATGATGTTTGAGCCACAAAATGGAAATTGAACGAACAGCATACTTTGGGCCAAAATCACAGCAAGCGACCCAATCCAAGAGAACAGCACCAAAAGTGTGCAGAACTTCTCATTCATGATGGTGGTGTACCTTAGGGGGTTGCAGATGGCCACATATCGGTCAAAGGACATCACGGTCAGCAGGAAGAAATCTGTGGTGCCCAGGAAGAAATAGAAAAATGATTGGGTCATACATCCAGCATACGAGATTGTTTTCCTGCCAGATGCAAGGTTGAACAACGCCTTGGGGATGGCAGCAGTGGTGTATCCAATTTCCAAGATGGCATAATTCCGGAGGAAGAAATACATGGGTGTCCTGAGGCGGAAATCCATGAGAGTGATGGTGATAATGATCATGTTTCCCATTACAGTCATCAGGTACATGGTTAAGAAAAGGACAAAGAAAAATATCTCTATTTTGCTATTCTCAGTGAATCCCAGCAGTAAAAACTCTTTGATCTTTGTTTTGTTCTCCATAAAGTCTTGGCTTTCATGAGTTATCCGCTGGCAAAAGATGAGTATAGATAAGTATCATCATCCTCATCATCATTCAGTAAAAACTCATTGATCTTTGTTTGGCTGATTATGAAGTTAAGCCAAGCCTGCCTGGATCAGACCAGGTTCAGCCTCCTGTTTCATACATTGGCTCAGAGTCGGAGTCATAGAATCATGAAGTTGAAAGGGACCACAAGGGTCATCTAGTCCAGTGTTTCCCAACCTTGTGCCTCCAGCTGTTTTTGAACTACAACTCCCATCATCCCTGACTAGCAAGACCAGTGGCAAGGGATGATGGGAATTGTAGTCCAAAACCAGCTGGAGGCACAAAGTTGGGAAACACTGATCTAGTCAAACACTGATCTAGTTCAAGTGTGGGACTTGAACCCCAAGACCCTAAGATTAAGTATAGGTGGTTTCTGTAGCTGGAGGGAAGGTGACATCATGCCCTTTGCCTCAGGCTCCATAATACCTCATCTCACCATGTGTATTACATAATTTTGACTGCCTCTGTCCTCAAGGAGTGTCTGACTTCACTGTGACAATGGTTGGATTACCAAAAGCACAAGCTGAGCCAATGGGATTGTGGCAGGAAATTGCCACAACAGCTTTGCCAACCATCACAGAGCTTAGGTCAGAAAATTTCCATGTACGACATCTGTGGCTTGAAGTCAGAGTTCATAGAAGCTTTGATGCCCAAGATGGTTGTGAGGCAATTCTAAGATTTCAAAAAGTGTGTAACTGGAGTCCAGCCACAGTTCCTAAAGGACCACAGGGGGGAATACTATGAATATAACAGCAAAAGTGGTCAAATTCTGCTATAAATAATAATAATAATAATAATAATAATAATAATAATAATAATAATAATAATTATACCCCACCCAACTGACTGGGTTTTCCCAGCCAGTCTGGGTCACTTACAGCATATATAAAAATTGTAAAACATCAGACATTAAAAATTTCCTGATACAGGGCTGCCTTCAGCTGTCTTCCTTCAAAAGAGCATAGCTAGCATTCACCCCTCAAGCCTTTCCCCTTCAATCTGAGGGTGTGGTTTTTTTTTGGGGGGGAGGGGAGTATTATAGATGTACTATATGTAATTGAAATAGGAACAAGGAGATCTATTGATTTTGGCTCAAATCTCATTCACATGCCTTAATTCTGTTTCTACATCTATTTGATCCTTTAATAATAATAGTCCTGCCAAACAGATAAACACAGATATATAGATATGCTCTCACACACTGATGAAGCGCTTATTATGCAGTTAAATGTGTGTATTCCTGATATTTATACAGAGCTGGACAGATACCTGTTCATGACATCAGTTGTGCCCCAGAAAAGGCATGGTTTATGAGTGACTTTTTAGGGTAGGAAAATACATGTTGGGTGGATGGCAGGTTTACCATTCCATTCCAAATTGCTAAGGATTTCTGCCATAATTTTGTTTCTTTGGGCAGGCGGGGGTTGTAAAAGAAATAAGTTGATAGGGGAAAGAGGAAATTTTTAGCCACCACTCTGCTTTCTGGGTGCTGCTGCACTCAGGTCCTACATACAGCTTTCCTGTAGGCATATAACAGGTTGTAGGTTGCCTTGATATTGCCAGTTGGAAGATGGGATCTATATTTTTGTACCTAAGGAAAGGGCCATCAACCTACTACAAACATTGCTGCCACTAATTCTACTAATGCCCTACAGCCTCCCTAATTTGCCAGCCACTTTGTAAAAAAAGACCACACGTGTTCAGATTTCCTCATCTTCAGATAGTCTTTGAAGGCTTCATTGACCTTCTCATTCCTTAGACTATAAAAGGGTTCAGAAATGGTGTAACCACTCCAGTAAGGACTGCAACTCCCTTCTGGACATCCCAAGATGGGCAAGGAGTACATGAATATTGCACTGCCATAAAAGATGGACGTGGTTCTGCTGTGAGAAGCGCAGGTTGGAAATGTCTTTTGCCGACCTTTTATGGAGTACATGTGCAAGATGGTGGCAATGATGTAGACATCAGAGAGACCCATGACAGACAAGGAGATGACAAACACCAGTCCAGACAGAATGCCCTCCAGAGCCAGAAGGAGCTGCACCTGATTTCAAGGAAGTTTTATCATTGGAGCATAGTTGCAGAAAAAAATGGACTATGACATTATCACCACAGAAAGACAACCAAGTCAGCAAAAGCGTGCGAGCAAAGTTGTTAAGGAAAGCGTCAACATTCTTCACACTACATTATTGTTAAATGTGTGTTGTTGAAGGCTTTCAAAACTTCCTAATAATGCTAATAACACATAAACAGGGGGGGGGGGGGAGTGTCATTTTTCAAAAATTTCAGTTCTCGAAATTTTGGAATGCTGTTCTCCGGCCAAGTAGTGGGTGCAGATGTGCATATACTAGGATAAAAAGTCCTAAAAAATGCACACATTGGTGACAATAACATGTCAAATTTCATTATATTATGATAAATTGCTTAAAAAAAACATGTAGATTAGGAAGATATGTGCACATAAGGGGAATTTTTTTTCATGAAGACTTAAAAAAATAAGTAAATACAAGCTGATTTGCCAAAATTTTGTACTAGTTAACTATTTAATCATATAGCTTGGCACTGATACTACCCTAGATATCTCTCTCAGAAATAGGAATAATTGACATGTTTGCCCATAATGAAAATAAGAAAACTCTGAATACCTTTATAAAGCAAAGCAGTATAATATGCTATAATATGCCTCACCTTGGTATGATGCAGCTTTCAGCACCATATCTATAATATAGAGTTCCTGTGTCACTTAAATCTTATCATGGCTGGCTGTCTTCCATCATCTTCTCCATAGAATACTAGTGAGACAAGCTTTATTTAAGGGTCCCTTGGGAGGAAGATGTTCATTCTTAAGTGGAACAAAGCTGTCTTAATTTGCACAGATTAGCCTTCTCCAACCCATGCTCTCCACATGTTTGGACCACAGCTCCCAGAAGCCACTACCAGACTCAAAGGGTCCCAAATTCAATCTCCAGGTTAGGAGCTGATGATTATTCCAGACTTTCCCAGGCCTATCTGAAGTTGGTAGCAATTGAACCCAGGACTTTCTGTGTGCAAATCAAATGCTCTACCATTCAGGCCTCACTGCCCCCCACAGTGGAATATGTTGCATACATAAGGACAGGAAACAATTGGCCAAGTGCAGGAAGTCCCCAATTGTTTTACACACACACACACACACACACACACACACACACACACACACTAGACCTGTCAGCATGTTGAGCAAAGCAAGAAAACAACTAGAAAGAGTGGTTATATATGTTGCCCAAGGACCCTTTTAGAAGATGGCAAAAATGTATCATTCGATCTCTGTACATCAGTGTTGGTTAACTTTGGTAGGACCACAGGTTAGCTCCCCTTGCTCTGTCTATAGACATCACCCCTCTCCTTTGCCTGTTTAAGTGACGGTCTGCAGTGATTAAAAATGGGTCCATTTTCTACACACCTTCCTCCCAAATAAATGCTTTGCAGATATTTAATTTATTTAAATGAACTGTACACTTCCTTACAGTGGAGTTTACAGTTTTATGGTGAGTGTTTCCGTCCCCTGAAATAGCTGTTTTCCAGTTCTTCATGCTTGCAGTGGCCTGACCGCCATCAATGGATGCTAACTTTTCCTTGTAGTCCATCTCTCCTCTCCTCTCATTCCTTGAATGCTTTCCAAAAGTACTTTATAAGTATCTAAATGTGCACTCACCCAGATATGGCTAGCTGGTATCACTGAGAGCAATAGTAGGGAAGTGAGGGTGCCGACAAGTGGAGTTTAATTTTAATTTTAATTTTCTCCAGAATACTGAAAAGGTTGTCATAAAAGTGATTTTGTCAAAGTGGAAAGTGTTTGTTCATTTCTAAAGAGAGCTGCTTTTTTTCAGAAATGAATACAAATGACAAGAGTTTTGCAAAGGAGTGCTGATTTAAAAGGTATATCATTTTACATTGATGTTTAAGTTAGGGGACTTGGTTTGTTAAAAAACCAGCCATCCCAGTATTCATAGACTATCTAAAAGTACTGCAGGAAACTTTGCTATATAATAAACTTTAAACTTTATTATATATTTTCCTAAGCTCCAAGTCTACTCATTAACTTCTTAATAATAATAGTAGTAGTATCTATGCTGAAATACCTCTATGAATCAAGGTGTGCTTCTTATTCATTTTCTGGGTGGTAATTAATTCTCTAGGGATATGAATACAAGGAACAAATTTATTAAACTGTGACAGAATACTTTCTAACCTCCAGGACCTTAGTTGATTCTAGCAGATCAGAGTCCCTTACAGCCACCCAGATTTGACTGGTTGGCATAACTGAGGGCAATTGTGAGGAACTGAGAGTGTGGGCAAGTGGTGGGAATTTAAGCAAAAAAAGAGATTTTTTTTTTGCACAGTTAAAGTTGCCATAAGAGTGATTTTGACAGAGCTGGAAGTGGTTGTGAAATGCCATGAGTAGTTTCACCTCAACTCTAATCATGACATTCTACCTGTCAGAAGGAGGACCTTTGTCAAAGCATGTTGATTTTAAATATACAGTATGTCCTTTTACACTGATGTTAAATTACACTTTTACACAGGACTTTTAAAAATCTAGTTTTCATAGGCCTTTTCATAGAACATTGCTAGAAACTTGGCAGATAATTAATTTGAAAACTTTTTTAAACAGCTGATTAGTTCCCAAGCTCCAGTATACTTATTAACTTCTTAATAATTAAACCATCTAAGTTGAGATGCCTCCAAGGATCAAAACTTGCCTCTCACTTTAGGTTAATTAATTCTCTAAGGGATGATTGCTAGGAACAAACTTCTTAAACTTTTTTTAAAATAATAATGATGATGATGTTGACCTCTAGTAACCTTGGTTGATACCAGGAAATCAGAAAACAACTGAATGAATACCAGGTCTCCTTCTCATAGACCAGCATGTAGACAGTGGTGAAGTGGTCAGTTCTAAAGTGCAGGAACCTATCAGGACAGCCCACACCCCAACACGGGAGTCCACAAAAGTGGGCAAGTGTGGACTATATACATCAGTGGTAGCCAAAACGGTGCCCTCCACATGAAGTTGGACTGTTGATACTGCTGTCCCTGACCAATAGCTATACATGCTAAGGCTGATGGGATTTGTAGTCCAACAACTTCTGAGGGGCATCTTATTGGTAATCCATGATCTGCATACAGGCACATAGACATGAGGCAAAGGACACAGAATATATTATCCAATGTATGAGGGTCAGAAAGACTGCAATTCAATGAGAGCCAGTGTGGTGTAGTGGTTAAGAGCGGTAGTGTCGTAATCTGGGGAACCGGGTTCGCGTCTCCGCTCCTCCACATGCAGCTGCTGGGTGACCTTGGGCCAGTCACACTTCTTTGAAGTCTCTCAGCCCCACTCACCTCACAGAGTGTTTGTTGTGGGGGAGGAAGGGAAAGGAGATTGTTAACCGCTTTGAGACTCCTTAAAGGGAGTGAAAGGTGGGATATGAAATCCAAATCCAATGCACGGTTTCCTGGAAAGGAGCCAGGAGTGGTTCATCCAATGGGGCAGATTGCAACAGTGAGATCACTGCCACATACCAGGAGGGAGGGCAGATGATGATGGTGGAACTGTGTGGCCCCACCATTAGGGTCAATACAGCTCTCCTGCCATTGCACACATGCAGCCTTGACCTGACGGCCACCTTGCTCTTCCTCTTCTGGTAAATGACAGAGAGGCTATGATCAGCTCCACCTTACCAGGTCAGATGTTTGAGGAGTTAACTCCATAGGAATGAGCAGTCCTTACTTCTGACAGCTGTGGTTCAATGGTTCTGAAATGAAGGGAAAGAGAGGCAAGCAACTAGGCCTTGGCCCAGCCATGCCACATAGGCCCGTACTGTGTGCTTCCATTGGTTCCGGGCTCTGATATGACTCCTAGAAACATGCCAGTTGACCCAATAAAGAAGGAAGTTGTTTATTGGACAATAAACTAGTGTGATTTCATCTTCCTTCAGACTTATAAGTATGTTATGTACTTTTCATTTTTCTGGACAAAAGTACAGTGGTACCTCAGGTTAATTTGTTCCGGAGATCTGTTCTTAACCTGAAACTGTTCTTAACCTGAAGCACCACTTTAGCTAATGGGGCCTCCTGCTGCCGCTGCGCCGCCGCTGCACGATTTCTGTTCTCATCCTGAAGCAAAGACCTTGACCCGAGGTAATATTTCTGGGTTAGCGGAGTCTGTAACCTGAAGCGTATATAACCTGAATCATATGTAACCCGAGGTACCACTGTACAAAGATTCACAAAATGATTAGGGTTATGCGTAACCTTGTGTCCCCCCAGAAAAAAGAACTGGTAATGATGATGTTTCAAGATGGAGTGTAAGACTAATTTTTCTAGGAAGAACTTCTGCAAAGATGGATACTTCTGAAGAATAATATAATGCCCATTTCCTTTCACAGTCTCTTTTCAGATGATCTCTTTTCACAGTTCCTTTTCAGATGGTCCCTGGTCCCTTAGCAATGGTTTTGAGTTGCCCAAACAAATTTTTCAAGGCCTCCTGAACCTGTCTGTTTCTCAAGCTGTAGATGAAAGGGTTGAGCAAAGGGGACACAACAGTATTGAGGACGGCCACCATTTTGCCAAACTCCACTTTGCTGCTCTGTGTTGGTTTGATATAAAGGAAGATGCAGCTCCCATAGGTGATGGACACCACAATGAAGTGAGAGGCACAAGTGGAAAAGGCCTTCTGTCTCCCTGTGGCAGTGGGGAAATGTAAGATGGTTTGGATTATCTTGACATATGACATTACTGTAATTGTCAAGCTTCCCAGCACAGAAAGCACAGCAGTGATGAACCCAAAGAATTCCAAAAGTGATGTGTCCCCACAAACGAGTTTGATCAACGGTGTATTGTCACAGAAGAAGTGGTCAAGGACGTTGGACTTGCATATTGGAAACTGTAGGAAAAGCACCCATGGACCAATGATCAGGAGAAAACTGCCAACCCAACAAAACACAACCAGTGTGATGCATAAGTAATGGTTCATGATGGCTGGATATCGCAAGGGATTGCAGATGGCTACATATCGATCGTAGGACATGACAGCTAAGAGGAAGAACTCAGTAGTTCCCAGTTGGAAATATAAGAAGGACTGTATCATGCAACCAATGTAAGTGATGTTTTTATTGCCGGTTGAAAGATGGACCAAGGTTTGGGGAATTATTGCTGTGGTGAAGCCAATTTCTAAGAAAGAGAAATTCTGGAGGAAGAAATACATAGGAGTGTGTAGCCGGTGATCTATTTGAGCAACCGTGATAATCACAGCATTGCCTAGGATGGCCAGAAGGTAGGAAAAGAGAAGGGTGGTGAATAACAAGAGCTGCAGTTTCCGGATGTCGGTGAAGCCCAGAAGGATAAACTCACTGACTGTTGTTTGGTTGTACTTCATGCCTTCTTTAGAACTGGAGATGGGGTGGGAGAAGAAAGTGATGGACAGAAATAAATAACATTGAAATAAATAAATAATGTTGTGAACCACCCTGTGATCTTTGGATGAATGGCGTGATAAATATAAGCCAACACATAAATGAATAAATGTTCATAATCATTTTAGTCACTACAGAGCTGTCGACAATTGCATGTGCAACCCCCAAGTTAAAATATGCCAATTGAAATTACTTAATGGTGTTGATGTTGAGGATTGAGTTCAGTCAAGATAACCATTATCTCTACTGCTGGGCTATGGCCCCTACAAAACATGAGGAAAACACACAAAGTAGGTGACAAGTGGTGTTTAATTTTAATTTTTCCCAGAATACTGAAAAGGTTGCCATAAAAGTGATTTTGACAGAGTAGAAAGTGTTTGTGAAATACAGTGAGCAGCTTCACTTCATTTCTAAAGAGCTGCTTTTTTCAGAAATGAATACAAAGGGCAACAATTTTCATAGACTATCTAAAAGTACTGCAGGAAAGTTTGCTATATAATAAACTTTAAACTTTATTATATATTTTCCTAAGCTCCAAGTCTACTCATTAACTAACTAAATAATAACAAATAAACAAATAAACAAATAAATAATAATAATAGTATCTATGCTGAAGTACCTCTATGAATCAAGGTGTGCTTCTTATTCATTTTCCAGGAAGTAATTAATTCTCTAGGGAATGAATTTAAGGAACAAAATTATTAAATTGTGACAGAATAATTTTGACCTCTAGTAACCTTAGTTGATTCTAGCAGATCAGAGTCCAAGAAAATGAATTCTAGATCTTCTCCTCATAGACTAACACATAGTCAGTGGTATGGTGGTCAGTTCTGACCATCCCTGACCACTGGTCCTGTTAGCTAGGGATGATGGGAGTTGTAGTCCCAAAACATCTGGAGGGCTGAGTTTGTCTATGCCTGGGCTAGATCATGGCCTGGCAATGCCACACAGGATCATAGTGTGAAGAAGTTACAAAGTTGGTTCCTTCCATTGGTTCTGGACCCTGATAAGACTCCTAGAAACACGTCAGTTACCCAAAAAAAGCAGGACAGTACCCACCTTGCTGGACAGTATAGTGGTGTGATTTCCTTTTCCTTTTAGACTTATTTGTGTGTAATGCACTTTTTTAATCCCCTATATTATGATCTGGGAGACAAGGGCTCAAATCCTCACTCAACTTTGCAGCAGGTGACACAACTATGATTTAGAATGGAGTGCAGGAGCCGCTGAATTCTAGCATCGCACAGGGTGCCACTGAGATGTGAGACCCCAAGGTCTGCTACCGGTTGTTGTGAGGATAAAATGGGAAGAATGATATACAGTGGTACCTCTGGTTATGAACTTAATTCATTCTGGAGGTCCATTCTTAACCTGAAACCGTTCTTAACCTGAGGTACCACTTTAGCTAATGGGGCCTTCCGCTGCCACCGCACGATTTCTACTCTCATCCTTGGACAAAGTTCTTACCTGAGGTACTACTTCCGGGTAACCAGAAGTGTTTGTTACTCAACGTGTTTGTAACCCAAGGTACAACTGTACACCACAATGAGCTCCTTGAAGGAATGATGGGGTATTCATTCAATGAAAAATAAAACTAACAAAATGTCATTCACAGATTTTCTCTATAACTAAATAATATTTAGTTATAAATATTGTTTTTCAAACTGATTTAAGCCACTACTCATATCTCATCGTAGCTCTCTCTCTGCTAATGGCAAATATCAAGAACTTCAATGCCATAAGGCTTTACAAAGATATATATAATTTTTGCACCATCCCATTCATTTTCTACATCATTCACTCTGCTTGTTTTATATTGACCCTGCAGTTGCCCCCTGCCAGAGAGGGGAGAAGAGCCTCAAATTATTTCGACTCATTCCACCTCCTTAAACAGTCTTTTAAGGCCTCTTTGACCTTCTGATTCCTTAGAGTATAAATATTTTTTTTTTAAAAAAAAAAATTTTTATTGTGTTTCTTTTCATGATTTTATGCATTCCAAACGGTACAGAAAAAAGAAATACAAGAAACATTTTTTTTTTTTAACCAAAGAAAGAAAATACCCAAAAAGATTATAAATACTTAACAATTCAACTGTCCTTGAATCCCTTTTGGACTTCCCCACACCTTCCAGATCTGCGTTCTTTAAATTAACAATGTCAGCAAATTGTTACCTTATTTCAGACCTTATTGTAACTTCCAATCATTATGTCTTCAAATTCAATATGTTGTAACTCGATTTTTAACACCTTTATAATAAACATAATGTTTTAGTTCAGATTGTCTCCTTTTCTCTTTTATGACTTATTTTACCATTTACTTAGTCCTATTTGCTAAAGCATAACATTTCCTAATCGTGCACTAACTTAAGCTTCATACAACATATAATATTTCTGCAGATAATCTTTAAATTTTTTCCAATCCACCTCAATTGTTTCTTCTTCCAAATCTCGGATTCTGCCAGTCATTTCGGCTAATTCCATATAGTCCATCAACTGCGTCTGCCATTCCTCCAGCGTGGGTAAATCTTGAGTCTTCCAGTTCTTTGCAATGAGTATTCTTGCTGCTGTGCTAGCATACATAAAGAAAGTTCTATCCTTCTTTAACACTTTCTGGTCTACCATACCCAGCAGGAAGGCCTCCGGTTTCTTAGGAAAGGTATACCTAAATACCTTTTTCAATTCATTATAAATCATTTCCCAGAAGGCCTTCACTTTTGGGCAGGTCCACCAGAGATGAAAAAATGTCCCTTCTGCCTCCTTACATTTCCAACATTTGTTATCAGACAGGTGATATATCTTAGCTAACTTGACTGGGGTCATGTACCACCGGTATATCATTTTCATAATGTTTTCCTTCAAGGCACTACATGCCGTAAATTTCATTCCGGTGTTCCATAACCTTTCCCAGTCTTCGAACATAATGTTATGTCCAACATCCTGTGCCCATTTTATCATGGCAGATTTAACTATCTCATCCTGTGTATTCCACTTAAGCAGCAAGTTATACATTCTCGATAATGTCTTGGTCTTTGGTTCTAACAATTCTGTCTCCAATTTCGATTTTTCCACCTGGAAACCAACTTTTTTATCTATTTTAAAAACCTCTTGAATTTGAGCATAGTGTAACCAGTCCCGCACCTTATTTTTTAATTTCTCCAGGCTCTGCAACCTCCAATTGTCTCCAATTTTTTCAATTATTTCCCAATATTTCGGCCAGTAGGCCTCCATATTGAGTCTTTTTCGAGCCTTAGCCTCCATCGGTGATAACCACCTCGGGGTTTTACTCTCTAATAAGTCTTTGTATTTCAACCAGACTGCAAAAATTGCTTTTCTAACAATATGGTTTTTGAACAATTTATGAACTTTAACCTTGTCGTACCATAAATATGCATGCCAACCAAAAGCATTGTCAAAACCTTCCAGATCTAGGACATCAGTGTTTTCCAACAGAAACCAATCTTTCAACCAACAGAAGGCTGCAGATTCATAATATAACCTCAGGTCCGGCAGGGCAAACCCCCCTCTTTCTTTCGAATCGGTTAAAATTTTAAACTTTATTCGGGGCTTTTTGCCCTGCCAGACAAACCTAGATATATCCTTCTGCCATTTTCCAAAACATTCCACTCTGTCCACAATCTGTAGGGTTTGAAACAAAAATAACATTTTCGGCAATACATTCATTTTTATAGCTGCAATTCTACCCAACAAGGAAAGTTTCAATCTTGACCAAATTTCCAAGTCCTTTTTAATTTCCAACCAACATTTTTCATAATTATCTTTAAATAAATTCAAATTTTTGGAGGATAAATAGATCCCTAGGTATTTCACTTTTTTCACCACACTTAATTCTGTTTCTCTCTGAAACCCCTCTGCTTCTGTAGATGTCAAATTTTTAGTCAAAACCTTAGTTTTTTGTTTGTTCAACTTAAATCCCGCAACCCGACCAAACTCAGATATAAGTTCTAAAACTCTTTTTGTGCTGGGTTCTGGCTCCTGTAATGTCAAGACTAAGTCATCTGCAAAGGCTTTCAGTTTATATTGTTTCACTCCGACCTCTATCTCTTGTACCAACCGGTCCTCCCTAATCATGTTCAGTAGCACCTCCAGGACTGAAATAAATAAAAGAGGGGATAGAGGGCACCCCTGTCTTGTCCCTTTTTCAATTTTAAATTCCTCCGTCACCACATTGTTCACTATTAATTTGGCTTTTTGCTCTGAATAAATTGCTTCTATTCCATTTTCAAACCCCCGTCCCACTCCCATCCCTTCCAAGTTTTTCTTCATAAACCTCCAAGATATGTTGTCAAATGCTTTCTCCGCATCAATAAAAATTAACACCGCTCTTGTATTCCTGTTGGTTTGCAAAAGTTCCAAAATGTCGATGATGTTCCTAGTATTTTCATACAAATGTCTACCAGGGAGAAAGCCTGCTTGGTCCTTGTGAATTACTTCATTTAGTACCTTTTTAAATCTGCTTGCCAAAATGTCTGCAAATATTTTGTAATCCACATTCAGGAGTGAGATGGGACGGTAGTTCTTAAGCTGAGTCTTTTCAGATTCTAACTTAGGTATCAATGTGATGAATGCTTCTTTCCACGTTTCCGGTGCCCTCTTCCCTTCCATAATCTGGTTGCATACCTCCATCAAAGGTTGTATCAAATAGTCCTTCAAAGTCTTATAATATTTGGAGGTAAGCCCATCCGGGCCTGGAGATTTGCCGAGTTGCATATTCTGAATGGCACCCTCAATTTCCTGTGAAGTTATTTTACAGTTCAAGATTGATCTTTTATCTTGAGTTATTTTTGATAGTCCATTTGTCTTTAAGAATTGGTCTATCTCAAACTCTTTCTGAGGCCCCTGTGCATAAAGTTCTTTAAAGTATCTGTGGAAGCACTTCCTAATTTCCTCTGGTTTCTGAACCATTCTTCCTTCAATCTCTAGGTTTGTAACTGTATTTAACTTTTGTCTTTTTTTCAGCTGCCATGCTAGCAGCTTTCCACATTTATTTGCTGATTCAAACGATCTTTGCTTCATTTGTTTAATTTTTCATTCAATCTCTTGATTTATCAGTTTAGAATATTGTGCTTGATGGAATTTGATTTCTCTCAGCACCTCCTTTGACTTTGGTTTGGTTCTCAATTTTTTCTCTCCTTGATGTATTTTCTCCAATATTTTCTCCTTCTTGCTATTCCAGAGTTTTTTCTTAATTGTGTTTTGTTGTATCAGAAACCCTCTCATGACTGCTTTACTGGCGTCCCAGATCGTTCTTTTTTCTACTGTGGTGTTCAAATTTATCTCAAAGTAGTCCTTTAACGTTTTTTGGGCCTTTTTCACAATCTCTTGATCTCTTAGTAAGGTGTCATTCATTCTCCATCTGAAGGAACCGGTTTGAGTAAGTCTAAATTCTACTTTCAAAGCGTTGTGGTCGGAGCATGTTTTTGGGCAGATTTCCACCTTTCTGGTCTTAGGTGCCAGCCCTCTAGATGTCCATATTTGGTCGATCCTTGTCCATGACAGGTGGGCCTCAGAGAAGAAAGTTCCTTCTTTACCTAGGGGGTTCTTTGTCCTCCATATATCGATCAAGTCCATATTGTCAGTCAATTCGAAAAAAGTTTTAGGCAGTCTACCATCTGTTGTTAGATTTTGATTTTGAGACTTATCCATATATGTCGACACCACTCCATTCATATCTCCCATCATTATGATGTTGGCATAGTCCATGTAGTCCAGCAAAATCTCGTGCAGCTTCTTAAAAAATTCTGATTTCCCATCATTTGGCGCATATATTCCTAATATCAAAATTTTTTCTCCTTGTGTCTGGATTTCAATCGCCATGATTCTTCCTTGGTCATCCTTAAATAAAAATTTCGGTGACAGGTTCTCCTTAGCATATATCACCACGCCTCTTTTCTTTACCTTGTCTGATGAAATAAATTCTTGGCCTAGTCTTTTGTTGATTAAAACTTTCCTGTGGAGCCTAGTCACGTGGGTTTCTTGTAAACAAATAATGTCCAATTGTTCTTTCTTCAATATATGAAATATTCTCTTTCTTTTTTCCGGGGAATTTCCGCCATTTATATTCCAACTGAGTAGCTGCAGAGACATCCTGTACTATTTTGTTAGTTCTAGAGTGGTGTATCTTCTTTATCCTCTGGTCCCGAGGGTATAGGCGTTAATCCGCCTCCAGACGGTGTAGATTGAGGTAGAGGCCAAGATGCTGCTGCTCCTTTTTGGAGATCTTCTCCGTGGTCGTGCAGGAACTTTTGTAGGTCCTCTAATGTTCTTATTTTAACCTTCTTTTGTTTGTAGGTAAATGATAGTCCTTGTGGGAACTCCCACCTATAAGGAATTGCGTTATGTCTCAACAATTTTGCCAATTCTGAATAGGTGGCTCTCAAGTCCAATAGCTGTTTCGGAATATCCCGGTAAATTTCCACCCTTTTGTCCTGTATTTCCAATGAATTTTTAAAATGAAGGCCTAATATTTTGTCTCTCTCTTCCCTTGATCTCAAAATTATCAAACAGTCCCTGGATCTGTCCTTCCTTACCAATCTTCCCAGTCGGAAAGCCGATACTATTTTGAAATCACTTTCTTCTTTTATGTCCCAGAACTTTGAAAATTCTGTTGTCAAAAAACCAATCAAATCCCCTTGTTCAAGTTCTGGAATTGCTCTCAATCTAAGATTATTCTCGCGATTTTTCAATTCCACCATAGAGAGATAGGCTTGTTGTTCCCCTATCTGTTTGTGCAGAGGCTTGACTTCTTCTTTGACTTCCTCGACCTCTTTCTTCGCTAACTGTGCTATTTGAATGGCTTCCCCCGCAAGTTTACGATTTTCTTCTGTTGCACCCTGCAATTTTTCAATAGCTAGTGTATGCTGGGAAACCTGATCTGTCAATTTCTGGATCGAGGATGTAGCTTGGTCAATTTTTAATGATTGAGTATCTACCTTTTGATTTAAGGTTGCCAATTGATCCAAAATTTGTTTCAAGACTGCCTCAGATCCTCCTGCTGCCATATCTCCCTCTGCAAACTTGTCAGGCTTTTCGACTTCTACCTTTTGTGCCACTAGCACAGCTGGAACGGATGATCTGCGTCCTTGAGTCAAAGTTGTTTGTACAAGCTGTGCCTGCTTTTTTTCTTTTTCCTTTTCTTTAGCCTCCTTGGCTTTAGCTGCTCTTGTCTTTCCTGTGCCACTCATTACATATCAAACAATGTTCAAGGTCAAATTATTTGTTGTCCCATGGGAAAGACAGATCCAGTTTAAAAACAATCCTGAGAGAGAAGGTAAACATAAAAGCTGTTCCCAGGCCTTTATATTCCCAAAGTCCTCTAGGGGGAGTGCCACCAAAACTCAGAAAAAAGAAGGAAACTTTTCCGCCATTAAAGTCCCTGTTGTTCCAATTTAAAAACACAATAGTCCCAAAACAGTAAAATAAAGAGTCCTCCGGAGCTCTTTTGGACTTAAACAAAGTTTCAGAACGGTGTCTGCAACAATATCCACTCCAACTTGTTTATGCTCCAAAGTATCACTTAAATAACCGAAAGTTTGTAACAGTTCCGCAGTTAAACAGTTTCCCCCAGGCAGCCGATGATTTGGTATTTAAGTCTCGATAGCCCCTAAACAGGAGGATTGATCCGACTTACGTTTAAGAGTCTCTTTTACTTGCGAGTAGTTCTCTTTAAAAGCCAGTTCTATGAGTACGCGAAAGTCCCACTTTAACGCTTCCCTTTTCAAGCGCTTTCCGCTTCTCAAATCCTTTGCTTTGATCTTAAAAGCAGTGCCGGAAGGCGGACTTCCTTTTTCTCGTCTCCCGGTTTCAGCCAAATTCAGTAAAATCTTTCCCGGATTTAACGTCCTTACTCACGGGTTTGTTGTTTCAGCTTGATGTTTTCAGGAAGAAAGGTCGGCGCTCATCTGTGACAGCCGCGCGGCTTCGCTTCCGCAGAAAGAGCGATACACTCACAGCACCGCTCCCCCTCCTTCACTCCGGAGCCCCTTACGGGGTCCCTTCTGCGATTTCGGGGTCGCTTCAGGTGCCCGCTGAGTCCCACGGCCACGGGCTCACTCTGCCCGTGGTTTTTCTTGATGGGTCGCCGCTGCGCCGTAGCGAAACGACCCTTTCCTGCGGAGCCCCTCTTCAAAGATCGAAGAGAGCCGCCATCACAGTTTCGCGCCGCCTCCGGAAGTCTGATTCCTTAGAGTATAAATAAATGGATTTAGTAATGGTGTCACCACTGAGGTAAGGACAGCAAGTGCCATCTGGACAACCTGAGAACGTCCCTGATGGGGCAAAGAGTACATAAAGATTGAACTGCCATAAAAGATGGAGGCAACAGTGATGTGAGACGCACAGGTAGAAAATGTCTTCTGCCAACCTTTGGTGGAATGCATGCATAAGATGGTTGCGATAATGTAGACATAAGAGACAACAGTGACCGTTAAAGAGACAAGGAGCACCACTGAGGACAGGGCAGTCTCCACAGCCAGGAGAGCATACACGTCAGTGCAGGAAAGTTTTATCATTGGGGCATAGTCACAGAAGAAATGGTCTATAACATTAGAGCCACAGTAGGAAAGGTAAGAGAGCAAAATGATTGGGGCAAGGATAGAAAGGAAGCCACTCATCCAGCACCCCAGGACCAAATAGGTGCAGACCCATCCATTCATGATGATGGCATAGCGAAGTGGTCTGCAGATGGCAACATAGCGATCAAAGGCCATCACGGCAATAAGGATGGTTTCCCTGGTTGCAAAGGAGAAGTAGAAATAGCACTGGGCCACACAGCCCAAGAAAGAGATAGCTTTGTTCAGAGAAACCATGTTCACCAGCATCTTGGGGATGATAGATATGACAAAGAAGACCTCCATGAGTGAGAGGTTACAGAGGAACAGGGGGTTTGGAGACGCTGGTCCAGACATACCAGTGTGATGATGGCGATATTCCCAGCTAACGTTAGCAGGAAACTGAGAAGAAGCACCACAAAAATGAAGGGCTCCAAGCACCTAGGAAGTTGGAAGCCAATCAAGATGAACTCTGTCACCTGCTCTGGTTTGCTATGATTTCTTGGCTCCAGATTGAGCTACAAAATGGTCAAGTGGGCACACAGACAAATTAAAAATGGTAGAGTTTGTAGCATTCAAGGCAGGCCACTTCCCCCCTTTCCTGGGGTTAAAAGGATACAAACGCCTCTCATCTTCACCTTAAACATTCATATAAAGTCATCTTCTGCAAGCCAGTGATTATTATTTTTTTTCAATTATGAGAATACTTCACTTCTCATAAAACATTTTTTGTTGCTCCTACTCTTTTTGCACTGGAAGATTCCAAGCAGATTGTCCCAGTTCAGCTCTTTCTCTGAAGACTGCCTAAGAAATCAGTGGTGGACTGTTGTAGTCCTGTGCTGCCAGCCATGACAGAGCTCAATGGAGGGAGAAGTCAGCCAACCAGCCAAGTCTCAGAGGGGTACGTGCCTGGAGGCAGAGTCCATATACAAGGTCCAATCAAGTCCTAAGGTCAGGAGTATCTCAGTTCATGTAGCCAGACGATCCAGGAGGTCAAGAAAGCCGAGGGTCCAAGGCTGCAAGAAGCAGCAAGGTCTGTTCAGGAATGACAAAAGTTGTGTCCAGCATGTGATTGAGGCTGGAAACCCTACTTAAGAAAGCTGGAGCCAGCTGGTTCTCTTCAGGAGCAAGAAGGCTGATCAGCAGCAGGTGTAGTCACTTCACCTTCTGCTCCTTCAGGCTGCTGCTCAGCAGGTGAAGCTGACTCCTGGCCCATGACAGACATAGGAGCCCCACCCAATAAAATAATTGAGGGGGCACCCCCCAAGTTGATGGACATTGCCATTCAAATGGTGTGTGTGCACCATGTCATGTGATCAGTTATGTGGGGTGGGGCTGACCTACCACCCCCTCAATATTTTCTTCAAGTTGGCACCCCTGGTGGTGGAGACATTGTTTAATTGCATTGAACCATCACACTATGTGTAACAGGAATATAAGAGGTATACATGAATGATTAAATTTAGAACCGCCTGATGTGTATGTGGGGGGATTGTTCTTCTTTTAATTTTAATTGAATACCCCCCTTTAAAGAATCCCCATTAGTCTTCATGTCAAATGTCCATGTGTATTGAATACTCTACAACAAATTGAACATACAACATGCTTGGTTGTAGCAATCTCCTTTGTTTATACTCACAGAACCCCATTTTACCTGGAAGGGCATTCAAACAGCAGACTGGACAAAGGGACAGATATTTTCAATTCCGCTTCCACTTGTCATCCACATGTGGATCCCTGAAATATTTGTCAGGTGTAGATACTCCACTGATTCAGAAAGCCTTCTGTAGGTTGATGAACGCAATTCATTACAGCCTCTGCCTTCTCTCCTGCAGTCAGTGTTAACATTTATTGGCCATATCAAGGTAATGAAATGCAATTGGTTCTTTTGGTTCTTGTCATGGCTTGGTATAGTGTCTTTCTCCTTTACACAGTATGAATTATCAGTAAGATGAAGCTTATATGAAGGCACTTGGGGATGATCATTACTGAGTGCCTAGAAGATTCAGCTTCATACCTAATGCCAGGGGAACCCAAGTCTCATACCAAGACCTTCTGATCTCACTGCCATTACCCAGATAACCAACAATACAATGAACATCCTCAGTGGCCTCAGAATGCTGCCAACTGTTGTGAGTGTCGAAGGAAAACCAGTTTGTGTGGCAGTGGCAGTGGAATGGTGCCTCTTGAAGAAAGGGCATGGCATTTTCACACTTCATGGGACTATTTGCACCCTGCATATACTTAGGTCCACCATCATCTGATGACCCACACCATCAGACTTTAGCTACAGACAGTAGGTGTCTCTCAAAAGCCAGTTTCTAATCATCAGTGGTAAGACTACAGTACATGTGAAGTAAAATGCAACAACCCCCTTTAGTCTTACAGGGATTGTTTTAAAAAGAAACAGCAGCCACAGAAGAGGTGGGGAGCATCAAATTTTGGGGCGTAGGACACAGTGATATTGTTAAGTTGTGGGTGAACATATCAGACGACACAGTGATTCTTTAAACAGCTCTTGTTTATTCACAGGCCAGGACAGAACTGAACTGAAGGGCTCAGTCAGCCTGCTTATATAGAGCTCCAGTACTACGTTACTGTAACAACTGTCTAAAACTATCCAATCACTGAACGTCACTTTCGATCCTTCATTTGCATAACTATCTACAGTATCCCCCTGCTGGCCCAGGGTGAGAACTTCAGTACATAACAGATATTTCAAATCCTTTCCTTCGTGGCTGTAGTCACAATGGAAATTACAGTAGAATAGGCCCTCTGTCTTCCAGTGGCAGAAGACATTTCAGATTATATTGGTGCAGGGCACTACGGTAATGCTCAAGCTGCCATGCAAAGAAAGCATGGTAATAATGAACCCAAGAAATCCCAAAAGCCACATGTCATCACAAAGGAACTTGATCAATGGTTTATTGTCATGGAATAAATGGTTGAGATTATATATCTGTCAATATAGCCTATACCGAGCTGGTTGGACCAATGGCCTGTCTCAGTATAAGACAAGTTCCTATATTTTTATTTTGGATAAATTTAAAAGAGGTTCCTAGACTGGTGGTATCCCTCCCAAAAACCCCAAAAGAAAAGATGCAGGCTCCAGGTGAAAATATAGTCCTTTATTGAAATACTAATGCACATAGGGACACCCTCAAAAATAAACAGGCTGCAAAGAAACACATCCAAATCAATGTTTCTTATACACTTCCAGATTACACATGTGATTTCTACCCAACACTCAAAGGATCAAGGCAATCTTAATAGCTGCATCCCAATGTCATCAACCTGAACCAAACAAGATCATTTGGGTCTTCAGATCAGCCCTCCTCATAATATCATATGTTTACATAAATCATTTTTCAAAGTCTTTATTAAGTCGTTGACTATTTTTATTTAGCAATTAAATTTGTATACCACCCTTCATCTGCAGGTCTCAGGGCAGTTCAGAACATAAGAATGCAATATGAAAGCACAAAATACATAATAAAAGCAAGAAGTAAAAAGCACAAACCAATAAAAACCCTCCCGCACCCTATTTTCCTATTCATTAAATTTCTCCCCATATCCTGTTCTATGGGACGTGGGTGGCGATGTGGGTTAAATCACAGAGCCTAGGACTTGCCGATCAGAAGGTCAGTGGTTCGAATCCCTGTGATGGGGTGAGCTCCCGTTGCTCGGTCCCCGCTCCTGCCAACCTAGCAGTTTGAAAGCAAGTCAAAGTGTAAGTAGATAAATAGGTACCGCTCCGGCAGGAAGGTAAACGGCGTTCTGTGCGCTGCTCTGGTTCGCCAGAAGCGGCTTAGTCATGCTGGCTACATGACCCAGAAGTTGTATGCCGGCTCCCTTGGCCAATAAAACGAGATGAGCACCGCAACCCCAGAGTCAGTCACAACTGGACCTAATGGTCAGGGGTCCCTTTACCTTTATCCTGTTCTATTTACAAAACAATCCAAGATTAATGACAATTGCCATGGCTTTATTAATGCAGACAATGGCTGTCATGGATCCCAACAGTTACCGTATTTTTCTGTGTATAAGACGCCCTCATGTATAAGACGCCCCCTGTTTGGGGGGACTCCAAATTAAGAAAACACCCCTCAGCAATACGTGTGTATAAGACGAGCCCCAATTTTAAACCTAATTTTTTGGTAAAAAAAGAACAACCAACCTAGTCTTATACACAGAAAAACATGGTAATCATTTCCAGTGTTTCAGGACGAACATTTGCTACAAGCAGTGCCTAAAAGCAACTAGTTCTGTACTGTAAAAGGTCTGGAAGGGCCTCCTCCTTTCACCATTTTATTTAGGGATTGATAAAAGGTGATGCCATTTTGACTTCCCTCTGAAAAGATAGGAGAAATGTCTCAAATGATTTCCACTCATTGTGGGAATGCCCACTTCCTCAGACAGTCTTTGAAGGCCTCCTTGACCTTCTCATTCCTTAGACTATAAATAAAAGGGTTTAGTAACGGTGTTACAATGGCAGTAAAAACTGCAACTACCTTCTGTACCTGCCGAGAAAATCCTTGGCTAGGTAAAGAGTACATGAAAATTGCACTGCCAAAAAAGATGGAGGCAACAGTGATATGAGCAGCACAGGTGGAAAAGGTCTTTTGTCGACCTTTGGCAGAGTGCATGCGCAAGATGGTGACAATGACGTAGATGTAAGAGACGACAGTGACAAACAAAGAGCTCAGGAGCACCACCGAGGACAAGACATTCTCCAGAGCCAATTGGAAATGTACATCATTGCAAGAAAGCTTTATCATTGGGGCATAATCACAGAAGAAATGGTCTATAGTGTTAGAGCCACAGAAGGATAGGTTGAAGAGCAAAATGATGGGGCCAAGTGTAGAGAGAAAACCACCAATCCAGCAACCCAAGACCAAATGGATGCAGACCCAACCATTCATGATGATGGTATAGCGAAGAGGTTTGCAGATGGCAGCATAGTGATCAAAGGCCATCACGGCAATAAGGATGGTTTCAGTGGTTCCAAGAAAGTAGAAGTAGCACTGAGACACGCAGCCCAAGAAAGAGATGGCTTTGTTCATGGAAAGGAGGTTCACCAGCATCTTGGGGGTGATTGACAAAACAAAGAGGACCTCCAGGAGGGAGAGGTTGCAAAGGAAAAATTACATGGGGGTTTGGAGGCGCTGGTTCAGACATACCAGTGCAATGATGGTGAAATTCCCAGCTACCGTTAACAGGAAAACAAGAAGCAACACCACAGAAAAAAATACCTCCAATGGCCTAGGAAGATGGAAGCCAATTAAGATGAACTCAGACACCTGGTCCACGCTGCTCTGATTCCTCAACCACAGTTTCAGCTGCAAAATCGGCAAGTGAAGACACATGCAAATTACACACGTTGGAGTTTGTGTGATTCAATGTTGCCACTTTCCCCTTCTTCTGAGATTTCAAATATACAAATAACCATTATCTCCACCCTAAAAAGTCTTCTCTTGTATTCCAGTTACTTCTTAATTTTGCGATACTTCCCTTTTCATAAATTCAGAACATTATTCTTATTCTTCTTATTATTATTACTCTCTTCCTAACAATGAGAGGTTTCATAAGATTGTCCTAGGTTTGCTTTTTCTCAGATCAATGCCTAACAAGTGGGTGATAGAAAAGTCGATTACTGTATTTTTCTGTTTATAAGACTAGGTTTTGTTGTTGTTGTTTTTTACAAAAAAAGGTTTAAAATTGGGGCTCGTCTTATACATGGGTAGTGCTGTGGGGTGTTTTCTCAATTTGGAGTCCCCCAAAATAGGGGGCGTCTTATACATGGGGGTGTCTTATACATGGAAAAATACTGTATCTGTACTGGAAAAAATCACCACCCCATGCATGAAACAAATGAGTGTAACAGTAGTATAGTAGGCATGTTTGAATGATTCAGTTTAGAGCTGTCTGATGTGAGGAGGAAGATGAACCAATTGTTTTTCTATTAACTTAATTCACATACCTCTTTAAAGAATCCCCATTATTCTTAAAACCCAATGTATGTTTATAGTGAATAATCTAAAATAAACAGCCAACATTATTTGGTTTTATCCAGTGGCTCCCACTGAGCCCTCTTCTTTTCAGGAGAGCATTGAGTCAGTAGATTGGAGAAGGGGGCATATTCCCTTTCCACATTGCAGACCCATATGCACCCTAAAATCTTACTCAAAAGGTGTTGCTGGGGTGGGGTCAGAGCAGTATGGAAAGTGGTGCCAATAGAAGGGGAAATTCGCAAAAAAAACTGTATCTTCTCCTACTCCAGCACCAAAGATTCCAAAGAATTAGAAAGTCACAGACAAAAATTATTATATCCTCTGAATTTTCTTATGTAGCTAGCGGCCAAATCAAGATAATAAAGAAATAAAGTGTTGGTTCATTGGCCCCCTAATCTTACCATGACTTAGTGTCGTGTCTTCATTCTTTCTACAGAATGTGCTGTCATTGAGACAGAGTTTATATGAAGTTACCTGGGAATGATTAATACCAAGTCCTAAAAGCTCCCAGCTGCATACCTAATGTCAGGGGAACCCAAGTCTCAAGAAAAGTCCTTCTCATCTCACTTTCATTGCCCAGAGAGCCAAAAGTACAGTGAGCATGCTCCGTAGACATGAAATGCTGCTAACTCACTGTTGAGGGTGATAGTGGTGGATATGTGATGGGAGGGGTAATGGAATGACCTATCTTGCAAAAAGGGCATGGCCAACTCATTGACACCTCCACACTTCAACTGCCACAAAAGCATCCTCCTCTGCTTTCATTTATGTCCACCGCCACAACACTCACTTTCAGACCTTAGCTACAGACAATAGGTGTCTCTCAAGGGCTATTTAGAAACTGTTATGTACTAAGCTTGGATCCTAGAACAATAGGCAAATAGGATCCTAGAATGCAACAACTGATTGGCTTGCAGGAAAAGACCAATCAGGCTCCAGGTGGAAGTTAACCAGCCTATTAGGCTGGTAGGATCGTAGAGTGCAACAACTGATTGGTCTGCAGGAAAAGACCAATCAGGCTCCAGAAGGGAAGCAGAATCAGCTGTTTTGCAAGCTGCAATAAAGAGCATGAAATCACTACAGGACTCTGAGTATGTTTCAGAAACCAACACAGGTCATCCAAAATGTGAAGTTAAATGTATCTCTCTAGGTTTACAGGAATCATTTAAAAAAGAAATAGTAGCCACAGGTCAGGGAGACATCAGGTTGGGGACTATAGGATACAAGGGTGTGGGGTGCTAACCTTTCCCTTCTGGCTTTGGTCACAATGACTCAGGGTCCATTCCATGATTCTATGAGTCTATGAAAATCCTCTCCCCCACCCGCCAGTCTCTATTGGCATTTAGAAGAAAGCTCCCATTTGAGTCAAAGAAAGGGGCTGGAGAGAGATTTGGGTAAATAGCTGGGAGGGAAATGGTTACAAATCTTCCATTCCCACCATAGTTGTGAGCTGAATCATCATCATCACATTATGATGCAAGCATTTTAATATTTTTAAAATATTAACAATGTTAACCCTGATTTTTTTTTATTAAAAATATATCACTTAGACCTCAGTTATGAATTTTATAGCATTGCTATTTAATTCTTACATTCTTATCTCACCATTCCATGAATAGTTCCTGCCCCCATTTTATCTTCACAACAGTGAAGGATGTTAAGCTGAGAGAGAGTACCTGGCCCAAGGCAAGTTTTTGAGTTCTCTGGGGATATGAACCTTGCCCTCCTGGGTTTAATCTCACCATGCCCTGCCCTAGACGCAACATGGCCTCTTCATTTCACTCCCCCATTTCAAGTACGGAGTCTGTAGAATCAAAACAAGAGAGGATTAAATTAGTCATCTGTTACTCAGAATACATAGATCTTCTGGGAACCTATAATGTTGTGGGAACCTATAATGAGCCACAAATCTGACAAAACTAGATCTCCGTTCGTCAATATTTCTATACAGCTTTCAAATATAAACAAGAAAGGAGATATTAGGGGGCTAATCATTCACAAATGTTGTCCACGGTCCTTTACACTGCAGTTGGCACAGCCACAATATGGAAGGCATGAAATAATTTGCAAGGTAAGCTTTAGGAAGGAGAGGTGGCTCATATCCTTCAACTCCCACACTGCTTGACCATTGGCCATGCTGGCTGGGGCTGGTGGGAGCTGGAATCCAACAACCTCTGGAAGAACCTAGGTCCACCAGCCATCTTAATTTAAAATGGACCCCTATCTTTCTACCCACGATTATCTGGATATACAATGCACATTGTAATGCTTCTGCAGTTTTCCCTGATAGCAGGAATGCCATTTGGAACCTGACAGCCTGACTTCATAGTTCCTGCAAAGAGCTTAAAATGGTGCACATGGTTCTCTTGTTCCCATTCTTCATCACAACAAACCTGAGAAGTTGATTAGGCCAAGGTTCATGATTGTGTCAGGATTTGAACTCAAGCTTCCCAGGCCCTAGTCCAACACACTAAACACTGCACCATGCTGGTTCTTTTCCAAAGGTGACACACTTTAGAGTTACTGCAAGGATGCGGAGAAAAGATTTTCAGTAGCTTAGAATTTTATACCTATCCACCAAGATAAAAAGCAAACACAGGCTTAGATTCCTCCCTTTCTCCTCTTCCATCCACCTCTGCCTTTCTTATGCTTTACTCTTCTAGCCATATGTATGTGTGTGTGTGTTTGTTTGTCTGTCCGTCTGTCTAAATATAGTAAAGGTCGGCATCAATTTTCCTACTTTGTGTGTTTTCCTCATTATTTTGTAGGGGCCATAGCCCAGCAGTAGAGATAATGGTTATATTGACTGAACTCAATCCTCAACATCAACATCATTAAGTAATTTCGATTGGCATATTTTAACTTGGCGGTTGCACATGCAATTGTCGACAGCTCTGTAGTGACTAAAATGATTATGAACATTTATTCATTTATGTGTTAGCTTATATTTATCACACCATTCATCCAAAGATCACAGGGTGGTTCACAACAATATTTATTTATTTCAATGTTATTTATTTCTGTCCATCACTTTCTTCTCCCACCCCATCTCCAGTTCTAGAGAAGGCATGAAGTACAACCAAACAACAGTCAGTGAGTTTATCCTTCTGGGCTTCACCGACATCCGGAAACTGCAGCTCTTGTTATTCACCACCCTTCTCTTTTCCTACCTTCTGGCCATCCTAGGCAATGCTGTGATTATCACGGTTGCTCAAATAGATCACCGGCTACACACTCCTATGTATTTCTTCCTCCAGAATTTCTCTTTCTTAGAAATTGGCTTCACCACAGCAATAATTCCCCAAACCTTGGTCCATCTTTCAACCGGCAATAAAAACATCACTTACATTGGTTGCATGATACAGTCCTTCTTATATTTCCAACTGGGAACTACTGAGTTCTTCCTCTTAGCTGTCATGTCCTACGATCGATATGTAGCCATCTGCAATCCCTTGCGATATCCAGCCATCATGAACCATTACTTATGCATCACACTGGTTGTGTTTTGTTGGGTTGGCAGTTTTCTCCTGATCATTGGTCCAGCAGTGCTTTTCCTACAGTTTCCAATATGCAAGTCCAACGTCCTTGACCACTTCTTCTGTGACAATACACCATTGATCAAACTCGTTTGTGGGGACACATCACTTTTGGAATTCTTTGGGTTCATCACTGCTGTGCTTTCTGTGCTGGGAAGCTTGACAATTACAGTAATGTCATACGTCAATATAATCCAAACCATCTTACATTTCCCCACTGCCACAGGGAGACAGAAGGCCTTTTCCACTTGTGCCTCTCACTTCATTGTGGTGTCCATCACCTATGGGAGCTGCATCTTCCTTTATATCAAACCAACACAGAGCAGCAAAGTGGAGTTTGGCAAAATGGTGGCCGTCCTCAATACTGTTGTGTCCCCTTTGCTCAACCCTTTCATCTACAGCTTGAGAAACAAACAGGTCCAGGAGGCCTTGAAAAATTTGTTTGGGCAACTCAAAACCATTGCTAAGGGACCAGGGACCATCTGAAAAAGAACTGTGAAAAGAGATCATCTGAAAAGAGACTGTGAAAGGAAATGGGCATTATATTATTCTTCAGAAGTATCCATCTTTGCAGAAGCTCTGCCTAGAAAAATTAGTGTTACACTCCATCTTGAAACATCATCATTACTAGTTCTTTTTTCTGGGGTGGACACAAGGTTGCGCATAACCCTAATCATTTTGTGAATCTTTGTACAGTGGTACCTCGGGTTACATATGCTTCAGGTTACATACACTTCAGGTTACAGACTCCGCTAACCCAGAAATATTACCTTGGGTTAAAGACTTTGCTTCAGGATGAGAATAGAAATCGTGCAGCGGCGGCACAGCGGCAGCAGGAGGCCCCATTAGCTAAAGTGGTGCTTCGGGTTAAGAGCAGTTTCAGGTTAAGAACAGGTCTCCAGAACAAATTAAGTACTTAACCTGAGGTACCACTGTACTTTTGTCCATTTGCCGTATTTATTTTTCCCAATTTGAACTATAAAATGGTGATTTTCTTGAGTCAAAGCAAGAGTACCCCTAAACATTTTTAGGAACAAAAAAACACTGATCATTACTATTATTGTTCTTTAATTCTGTTAAATAAATGTATTATTTAATTTAATTTCATTAAACAAACAAACATATCCATATACTGCATACTGTTCTGGAAGATGTATTATATATTATCTTATATAGCAGAAGTTTTACTTTGAATTAGGCTTTGCCAGCATCCTGTAGTTGAGATGGTTTTTCATGCAATTCCATAATTTGAGATTGAGGAAAGTAACATTTCCCACACCTGCCAATGCCAAATGATGTGCTTGTTCCCTGCCACCAACCCCAAAGCTGATGGTTTTGAACATAGCTCTTCTCATTTGCAAATTTGGTAAGGAAACAGGTGTTGTGAAAGCCACCCATCATGAGTTGGTTCAGATGCTCTTGCTCTGGACTTCCTGAATTGAACAAGGATTTGTATTATTTGGCCTAAAAGGTATAAAGAGAGGTTTTGTGAACAAAGGAAGGTTTTCTTTTCCCCCTTTTTCCTTTTTCAAAACTTTTTTGACAGTTTTTGACATGCCACAAGAAGTATCACGGGCCTATTTGAGTTGGTTCACACTTATCCCTCCTCTCTTTCTTTTGAACTACACCAGTTTATTTGTCCTTTATTAAATAAATGTCTGCAGTCAAAAAGCACCTTTCAAAGCATCTTTAACTTGCCTGTTCCTCAGGCTGTACACAAAGGGGGTCATAAGAGGACACAACACACAGTTAAGAAATGGCACTACTTTGTTGAAATTATGCCTATCACCCTGATCTGGTATGATGTACTTAGAGATGCAGCTTCCATAGGTGACAGTGACAACAGTGATGTGGAAAGCACAGGTGGAAAAGGCCTTCTGCCTCCCTGCAGCAGTTGGGATGTGGAGAACAGTTGAGATTATATTCACATAGGACACAACAGTGATAGGTAAAGTCCCCAGTAGTGTAAACACTGAAAGAATAAAGGCGGAGAGCTCCAGAAAATGTGTGTCACCACAGAGAAGATGGAGTAATGCTTTGCTGTCGCAGAAGAAATGGTCAATGATGTTTGAGTCACAAAAAGGAAATTGAACGAATAGCATAGTTGGGGCCAAATCACAGCAAGTGACCCAATCCAAGAGAACAGCACCAAAAGTTGCAGAACTTCTTGTTCATGATGGTGGTGTATTTTAGGGGATTTCAGAGGGCCACATATCGGTCAAAGGACATCACAGAGCGTGTTCTCCCTAACAGAGAGCACGTGTTGCGGTTGGGGGAACAGGCCACTGTGTCATGACTAGGCAAATTTGGGAACCCAAACCTGTAAAGGGTTAATTGGGTTGCTGGGGATTTTTGAGTGTTGCCAATTCGGAGGAGGGGTCAGAATCTATAAATATTGGAGCCGGACGATGGGAAGTCCTCTTGGCTGTTTTGCAACGGATCAAGGAGCAGCTTGTGCTTGAGACGGTTGTATTGTGCCTTATTAATTTATTTCTTAACCTTGCTTTCTCATCCCTAGTTCTCCTCTCTTTTCCCCTTTATTCTTCCCCTCCTGTTTATTCCTCTTGTACCTTTCCTTATTCCCTTTCTCGCTTGATATTCACCCCCCCCCCATTTTATTAAAAGGCTATCGGGCAGAGGAGGACAAGGCTGTGGGTGGGGTCCCCCCCCGGCCTGGGGTCCCCCCCCGGCCTGGGGGAGGCTTGGCTTCCCTGCTTCTTGAGCCCCAAAATACAGTGGGAGCCCAGTGATCAGTCGGCGGCTAGGGAGTGTCCGCGCGGTTGCGCTAGGCCTGCTTGTGCCCCGCACCCCCCCTCTTTTGGTGATCGTTCTGCTGCTCCGCGGCTGCGGAGCGCGGCTGGAGACCCCCCTGTCCCCCCCTCCCGCACCCCCCATTTGGACTCACCTGTAAGGGGCTTGATTCCCCCGGCCCTCGGCGTTGCCGCGGCCTCCGTGGCGCTCCTGGTGCTCCGTTTCGGCTGCGGGGAAAAAAGCGGGGCCTTTTGGTGGTAGCGCGGCTGGTGCCTACTCTTCCTGGCCCTGGGGAGCGCGTACTGTGGAGGGGGTGCTGTCGGAGGGTAGCGGGGGGCGCGCGAGGCCTGCGCAGGCCTCCTAGGCCTTGGCACGGCCTTTGTTTCCTTACATAAATTTTCGCCGACTCACTGGGGCCCTCCATTTTGTCTGCACGTGGAGTGTTGGAAAGTGCTGGATATTCATTATTTTGTTTGCCGGCCCTCTAGTGGCCGTTAGGTGTTATTGCAGCTTGTTTGCTCACGAGCTCCCCCAGTGGCTCAGTCGGTATTGCAGCTTCCCCTGCTTTACTGGCTGGGCCTTGCAGAGCCACCTGCTGGTTGGCCAGAGTTGTGCACCTTTACTTATTACTGTTTGAGAAACATTTAATTCTGCCTTTTTTGTTGACTTTGTTTTTTCCTATTGGGCTTTTGGTTCACTGGTGTCTCAGCATAGTACTGCACCTCCTCTAATTGAACCTATACTGCTGACCCCTTCCTGTTGACTGTTGGTTGGCTGGGGGAGATACATTGAATTTATTACTCAAGGTTTTTTAGTTAGTTAGATATTGTTCTTTCTTTAACCATTTGGTAATTTAATTAAGTTGTTAATTGGGTAATAGTCATTTTTACCCAGTTGGTTCATTTCTGAGGTACCCATTGGAGCGACAGCAGCTCTTTTGTGGGGAAGGTGATTGGTCAGCTACTTCCGCTGCAGTTTTTACAGCCTTCTCCTTATTCTTTGGATTTAGTGCATTTCATTTGACTTTCGATTTTGCCTCCAATATAGCAGGTATGGCTCCAAAGAAGGATGCAGCCCGCCCTGGCACGTCTACCTCTGCAAAATGGCCAATCCGAGGTCCATCTCAGGCGCTGCGCTCACCTACTTCGATTCAGCCAGTGGGGCGGGTGCAGTCCTTGGTAGCAAGCATGGCTGGCGATCCAGTAGCTCTGTCTCGCTTTGCGGCCCAGATGGACGGTTTTCTGCAACAGTGCTCCAGTCAGCCGTCCACGTCTGCAGGGCCGCCTCATTCAGTGGGAGCGTCGTCGCCGGTCTTATCGTCATCTACTGATGATGGGGGAGAAGGATTGGCAGCTGGGGGTGGGGAGAATGAATCCCAGTTGACCCAGCAACATTTCTTACCTGCTGCTCGCGGTAGGGCACGGAGGTCACGTTATGCCTCCCGGAGAGCTTCTGGGAGAAGGGCCCATTCGGTGCCTTCTCCCAGACGGGGTGGGGTTGTGCTGCCTCCGGTGAATGCAGCGTCTGTTTCTGGCCTCTCACGTGTTGTTTCTTCTCCGTCAGCCCCAGGTCCTTCGAGCCAAATCATGATTCTGAGTCTTCTATTGAGGACAGCTTACCAGTTCCGACCAGGAAGTCTTCGGGCGGAAGGCGTCGCCGCAGGAGATCTTCCCGAAGGCATGCCAAGCGAAGGAAGGATGACTCTTCTACCTCCTTTACCGGTACGTCATCTTCCAGTTCTGACGATGAGGCAGGTAGTGCGCTGGAACTTTACTGGGGCTTTGGAGAAGCGGATTCGGGGCTTCCTAAGTGGGCTTGGGAGCGTAGGTCCAATACACATCGGGCCAGATATGGCGCCGTTCAAGAGTGTAGGGACGGCGTTTTGGTACCTGACATTAAGGTCTCCACCAATTCCGCCAGAGACGTCATTCCTGGGCTGCATTTGCCTTCCAAATTGCAGTCTAGGATATTAAATGGCCGTTATGTGGATATGTTTAAGTTAGCTCCGCCTTCGGAAGACCTGGAGAGAGGTGCCCCCTCCAAAAAACGCCCTGCTGCTTCCGCTACAGACAGAACTTTCGAACTTTGGCTCGATTGTTTCCAGATCTTTGCTGGAGTGATCATGGCGGCTTATCCTAGGAGATCTCTTCATTTAATGGTTTATTTATCCATTGTTCGCTTTGCATTCACCAAAGCTGGGGAAAAAGCTGCGTTGAAGTACGATGAGAACTTCAGGCGCCGTGCGGCCAGGATTCCCTCGGCACGCTGGGATCGTAAGGATCTTGACGTGTGGACCACCTACGTGGCCCCACTCATAGATTAAAAAGGTGCCGGAGCAGCAAAAGACCAAGTTAGGGGCTTTTAAATCCGGCCATTGCTTGTTGTGCTGGGACTTTAACAAAGGCTCCTGCCAGCGACCGGGGTGCAAGTTTGCTCACATGTGTGAGAGGTGCAATGGCCTGCATCCTGCTTCCTCGTGTTTTGCAGGTCGGCGGCCCTTTCGTGGTGGAAAAGGGGGTTCTCAGCAACCCCCCAAGCCCACCCCTCCCGCCTTGACCTCAGGAACGGGAAAATAGCACATTGACCTCATTAGCTTTTACTCCTGTTCGCCTGCAGGTTTTGAAGTTTTGGTTGCAGTCTTACCCCAATAGGGATGCTGCATGTTATTTGAGTAACGGTTTTTCATTTGGTTTTAGGATTCCGGTAGCCATGCCCCCTGTGGCACGGAATCCCGCTAATCAAAAATCAGTTTGTGAGCTGCCTCAGATTGCTCGCAAGAAGATTGCAAAAGAGGTGGCCATGCAGCGTATGGCTGGTCCTTTTGACACCCCCCTTTTCCTAATTTGCATGTATCCCCATTGGGTATCGTGCCGAAGAAAGCGCCAGGTGAATTTCGTTTGATTCATAATTTGTCACATCCCATGGGCACGTCAGTCAATGACGTTATTCCTTCAGAGCTTTGCTCTGTGAAGTACGCATCTCTTGATCAGGCGATCAAGATGATCCGGAAATTTGGCAAGGCTGCCTTACTGGCAAAATGCGATATTGAATCAGCCTTTCGCCTTCTGCCAATTCACCCAGAAGATTTTTGGCTGATGGGTTTTCAGTTTGAGGGCAAGTATTATTTTGACAAAGCTATGCCCATGGGATGTTCAATTGCTTGTGCCGCCTTCGAATCATTTAGTACCTTTTTGGAGTGGGCCCTCAAGTCTGACTGGTCTGGGCGGAGTCACTCATTATTTGGATGATTTTTTACTGGCCTCGGCCTGTGACACTGGTGAGTGCGCGGTGCTGCTGCAAGCATTCGCCGACCTCACCCAGGAGCTGGGAGTTCCGCTGGCCACGGACAAGACCGAGGGTCCTTCAACTAGGCTTACTTACCTGGGTATCCTTTTGGATACGGTTTCTCAAACTTCCAGCTTGCCAAGTGACAAGCTGTTAGCCTTGAAGAAGGTGATAGAGGAATTACTTCCTCTGAGGAAGGTGTCTCTTAGGCAGCTACAGTCACTATTGGGACACTTGAATTTTGCCTGTAAGGTGGTGGCGCCAGGGCGCCCCTTTTGTTCTCGCCTGGCCCGGCTCACGTCAGGGTTGAAGGCCCCGCATCATAGGGTGCGCCTTTCTAGTGAGGTAAGGGCCGACCTGTCCATTTGGTTGGAATTCCTTGAGGAATTCAATGGGGTTTCATTATGGCAAGACACACTGAATTTGCATAATGACTTTCAGGTGCAGTCAGATGCTGCGGGTTCCCTTGGCTTTGGGCTCTATTGGAAAGGTCGTTGGTGTGCAGAGCGTTGGCCGTTGGAATGGCAGGGGGAATGGCAGGGGGGAGAGATTACGAGTTTTTTCCCATTGCAGTGGCAGTGCATTTGTGGGTCGAGGAGTTCAGGAACCGTCGTGTCTGCTTCTGGACTGATAACCAGGCTGTGGTGACAGTGTTGGCCAAGCTGTCGTCACGCTCCCCCTGGGTGTCGGCTCTTTTGAGGGCTTTTGTGTTGCACTGTTTACGTTTTAATATAGTCTTTTCAGCTTGTTTTATTCCCGGGGTGTCTAACGAAATTGCTGATGCTCTGTCCCGTTTTCAGATGGAGCGGTTCAGACTCCTGGTTCCAGAGGCTCGGATACGTCCGGAATATTTCCCGGAACATCTCTGGAACCTTGGCAGCAATTAGTTTTGCAGGGAGTAGCGGCATCGGTATCCCCCTCTACCCTAAGATCATACACAAAAGTATGGGACGATTTTGTAGCATTTATGCGGCAGTCTGCTGGCGTAGGGAGTGGGGTTCCACCCACATCTTCGCAGGTGCTGAAATATTTAGCACATTTATTTCAATTGGGCAGGGCAGCTAGGACGATTCGGATGCAAGCTGCCGCTATAGCATTTTTCTGCAAGGTATTCTTCGATAAGGATCCTTGTGCAAAATTTATTGTTCGCAAAGCCCTGGAAGGTTGGAGTAGACTCTGTCCTTCCCAGCCAGGAAATCGACAGCCCATATCTTTTGACATGTTGTGCGAAATGCGCAAAAAGCTACGGGTGGTATGTTGGTCCGGGTATGAGGCTCGCCTTTTCTCGGCTGCCTTCTCGATTGCCTTTTTTGGTGCCCTAAGAGTGGGAGAAATAGTGGTGGAAAGTCATAAGGATGGCCGTATTCAAGGTCTTTTGATACAGGATGTGCAGTTGTCTACTGACGAACTACAAATCACTATTAGGCATTCTAAGACTGATCAAAAAGGTAGAGGTGCCCTCATTAGGCTCCCGGCTACGGGTGAAGCGGGCCCTTGCCCTGTAAAGGATGTCAGGAGGTACCTGGCTTTGCGCACCCACGGGGATGGGCCTTTGCTTAAGCATGAGGATGGGTCCCCCCTTTCTAGGCAACAGTTTGCGAAGGTAATGCGTAAAGCAATTCTGGCGGGTGGCGGCATGCCAACTGACTTTGCTCCCCACTCATTCAGGATTGGGCTGCCACAACGGCAGCACACTGGGGTTTGTCAGCAGCCAGAATAAAGGATTTGGGCCGCTGGAAATCGGACGTGTTCCGAAGTTATATTCGCTAGCTGGGTTCTGATATTGTTTTGTTTACCCATCTCAGGTTTAGCGGCTGTACGCATATGGATGGTGGGACACAGCATCGTCCACTGGGCTGGTGTCGCAGCACGGCAGTCGGGATTGGGTCCAGGTCTCGGCCTTCCTCGGCATATTCAGCTGTCTTGGCTGTCCAGAAGGGGAATGCGCTGGTCGGAGCTCCTGCCTCGGATTCGGAGGCAGTTGCTGTGGGAAGGTCCCCCATCAGCCATTGTGGTGCAGCTGGGCGAGAATGACCTGGCTACTATGGACTGTTTTTCCCTGTGTGCTGCAATTTTGTTGGACTTGGAGATGCTGCAGGCAATGGTGCCAACAGCTAAGATTTTTTGGTCCAGGCTGCTACAGAGGCGTGCTTGGAGGGGCAGTCGTTGCCCAGCCGCCACGGAGAGAGCCAGGAAACGCATTAACTCCGCAGTGTCGAAAAAGATCGCGGAGCTGGGCGGAGATGTGATTTTTCATACTGAGATTTCTTCTCAGAAGCCATCCTTTTTCCGAGTTGATGGCGTGCACCTCTCTGCTTCGGGTAATGAGGCATGGCTAGGTGCGGTGGTGTCCAAGCTGAGGTCTTGGCTGGGGCTGTGAGTGGTTTGGCGGTGAGCTGGAGTGCTCCTTGGCGGTTAGGCATTGGTTAATTGGTTCTTGGAGGGGTAAGTGCCTATCCCTCCAAATGATGCGGAAAGGGAATTCCGTTAAAGGAATCCAGGGGCTTGCCATTCTTTCGTCCTTGTCCGTGGTGCCGGACTTGGGCCGTGCAAGCCCCACCGGAACATGAGGGTGAGAAGTGTTGGACTGATTCCCGGCCTCATTTCTCTCCCAATACTTGTTTCCCATGCTGGCTTCCGGTGGTGTCCGGAAGGGACCAGCTCTGTCCTTGGGGGGCAAGGACAGATAGTCAAACCAATGCCTAAGCAACCACTCACATTTTTTGTATTGAAATAAAGTTGTGGCCAAAATTATGCCAAAAACCTAAACAAAAATTGAAGTGTGAAGTGTGAATTTTTGGGGGGTGGCACTGTGGGACTCAACACGCAATCAGCAGGAAGAAATCTGTGGTTCCCAGGAAGAAATAGAAAAACAATTGACTTATACATCCAGCATACGAGATTGTTTTCCTGCCAGTTGGAAAGTTGAACAACACTTTAGGGATGGCAGCAGTGGGTGTGTCCAATTTCCAAGATGGTACAATTCTGAAGGCATTGGCAGAATACCTGTGAATGTAATTTGGTTTATTTTATTTTTGCTTTAATGGCTATCCCACTTGTCCTCCAACCCCGATGCCGTATATAGTTCTGCCTTCTCTATTTCATCCATACAACCATTCTCTGAGGTAGGTAAAGCTGATACATTTTGAATGGCTCAATTTCATCCAGTGAGCCTCGAGACTGAGCAAGGATTTGAGCCCTCATCTCCCAGATCCTAGTCCAAAAAATGTCAAAGAAAAATGAAAAGTCCATTACAAACTTATAAGTCTGAAGGAAGAGGAAATCACACTAGTTCACTGTCCAATAATCAGCTTCCTGCTTTATTGGGTCAACTGGAATGTTTCTAGGAGTCATATCAGAGCCCGGAACCAATGGAAGCACACAGTACTTGCCTCTGTGGCATGGCTGGGCCAAGGCCTAGTTGCTTGCCTCTCTTTCCCTTCATTTCAGAACCATTGAACCACAGCTGTCAGAAGGAAGCACTGCTCATTCCTATGGAGTTAACTCCTCAAACATCTGACCTGGTAAGGTGGAGCTGAGCATAGCCTCTCTGTCATTTACCAGAAGAGGAAGAGCAAGGTGGCAGTCAGGTCACGGCTGCATGTGTGAAATGGCAGGAGAGCTCTATTGACCCTGATGGTGGGGCCCCACAGCCCCACCATCATCACCTGCCCTCCCTCCTGGTATGTGGCAGTGATCTCACTGTTGCAATCTGCCCCACTGGATGAACCACTCATGGCTCCTTTTCAGGAAACCGTCCATTGAATTACAATCTTTCTGACCTTCATACATTGGATAATATATTCTGTGTCCTTTGCCTCAGGTGTATGTTCCTGTATGCAGATCATGGATTACCAATAAGATGCCCCTCAGAAGTTGTCAGACTACAAATCCCATCAGCCTCAGCATGTATAGCTAGTGGTCAGGGACAGCAGTATCAACAGTCCAACTTCATGTGGAGGGCACCGTTTTGCCTACCACTGATGTATATAGTCCACACCTGCCCACTTTTGTGGACTCCCGTGTTGGGGTGGGGGCTGTCCTGATAGGTTCCTGCACTTTAGAACTGACCACTTCACCACTGTCTACATGCTGGTCTATGAGAAGGAGACCTGGTATTCATTCAGTTGTTTTCTGATTTCCTGGTATCAACCAAGGTTACTAGAGGTCAACATCATCATCATTATTATTTTAAAAAAAGTTTAAGAAGTTTGTTCCTAGCAATCATTCCCTAGAGAATTAATTACCCTAAAGTGAGAGGCAAGTTTTGATCCTTGGAAGCATCTCAACTTAGATGGTTAAATTTTTAAGAAGTTAATAAGTAGACTGGAGCTTGGGAACTAATCAGCTGTTTAAAAAAGTTTTGAAATTAATTATCTGCCAAGTTTCTAGCAATGCTCTATGAAAAGGCCTATGAGAACTAGATTTTTAAAAGTCATGTGTAAAAGAGTAATTTAACATCAGTGTAAAAAGACATACTGTATATTTAAAATCAACATGCTTTTGACAAAGGTCCTCCTTATGACAGGTAGAATGTCATGTTTAGAGTTTCACAACCACTTCCAGCTCTGTCAAAATCACTCTTATGGTAAATTTTTCTGTGCACAAAAAATAAAAATAATTTTTTTGTTTGTTTAAATTCCCACCACTTGCCCACACTCTCAGTTCCTAACAATTGCCCTCAGTTATGCCAACCGGTCAAATCTGGGTGGCTGTAAGGGACTCTGATCTGCTAGAATCAACTAAGGTTGCTTAAGTCCCCTAACTTAAACATCAATGTAAAATGATATACCTTTTAAATCAGCACTCCTTTGCAAAACTGTTGTCATTTGTATTCATTTCTGAAAAAAGCAGCTCTCTTTAGAAATGAACAAACACTTTCCACTTTGACAAAATCACTTTAATGACAACCTTTTCAGTATTCTGGAGAAAAGTAAAATTAAAATTAAACACCACTTGTTGGCACCCTCAGTTCCCTACCTTTGCTCTCAGTGATACCAGATCTGGGTGAGTGCACATTTAGATACTTATAAAGTACTTTTGGAAAGCATTCAAGGAATGAGAGGAGAGGAGAGATGGGCTACAAGTAAAAGTTAGCATCCATTGATGGCAGTCAGGCCACTGCAAGCATGAAGAACTGGAAAACAGCTGTTTCAGAAGACTGGAACACTCACCATAAAACTGTAAACTCCACTGTAAGGAAGTGTACAGTTCATTTAAATAAATTAATTATCTGCAAAGCATTTCTTTGGGAGAAAGGTGTGTAGAAAATGGACCCATTTTTAATCACTGCAGACCGTCACTTAAACAGGCAAAGGAGAGAGGTGATGCCTATAGGCAGAGCAAGGGTAGCTAACCTGTGGTCCTACCAAAGTTAACCACCACTGATCTTCTAAAAGGGTCCTTGGGCAACATATATAACATATATTCTAGTTGTTTTCTTGCTTTGCTCAACATGCTGACAGGTGTAGTGTGTATGTTTTTATATGTATAAATAACAATTGGGGACTTCCTGTACTTGGCCAATTGTCTCATGTCCTTAGTTATGGATGCAACACATTCCACTGTGGGGGGCAGCGAGGGCTGAGTGGTAAAGCATCTGATTTGCATGCAGAAAGTCCTGGGTTCAATTGCTACCAACTTCAGATAGGCCTGGGAAAGACTGGAATAATCATCAGCTCCTAACCTGGAGATTGAATTTGGGACCCTCTGAGTCTGGCAATGGCTGCTGGGAGCTGTGGTCCAAACATGTGGAGAGCATGGGTTGGAGAAGGCTAATCTATGCAAATTAAAACAGCTTTGTTCCACTTAAGATTGAACGTCCTCCTCCCAAGAGACCTTTAAATAAAGCTTATCACTAGTATTCTATGGAGAAGATGATGGAAGACAGCCAGCCATGATAAGATTTAAGTGACACAGGAACTCTATATTATAGATCTGGTGCTGAAAGCTGCATCATACCAAGGTGAGGCATATTATAGCACATTATACTGCTTTGCTTTATAAAGGTATTCAGAATTTTCTTATTTTCATTATGGGCAAACACGTCAATTATTCCTATTTCTGAGAGAGATATCTAGGATAGTATCAGTGCCAAGCTATATGATTAAGTAGTTATTGGCAATGATGCCCACCTGAGAGGTGCCAGAGTTTTGATGAACTTTGGCTGACAAGGACCCTCGTACCTACAGGACCATCTCTCCTGGTATGTCCCACAGAGGACCTTTCAGTCTTCAAATAAAAGCATCTTGGAGATGCCCGGCCACAGGGAGGTTAGGCTGGCCTTGACCAGAGCCAGGGCTTTTTCGGCCATGGCCCATATCTGGTGGAATGCTCTGTCACAAGAGACTAGGGCCCTGCCGGACTTGATTATACTGCTTTGCTTTATAAAGGTATTCAGAGTTTTGTTTTATTTTCATTATGGGCAAACACATCAATTATTCCTGTTTCTGAGAGAGATATCTAGGGTAGTATCAGTGCCAAGCTATATGATTAAATAGTTAACTGGTACAAAATTTTGGCAAATCATCAAGTCTTCATGAAAAAAATTCTCCTAATGTGCACATTTCTTCCTAATCTACATGTTTTTTTAAAAACAATTTATCATAATATAATGAAGTCTGTCATGGGTCTCTCTGATGTCTACATCATTGCCACCATCTTGCAGATGTACTCCATAAAAGGTCAGCAAAAGACGTTTCCAACCTGCGCTTCTCACAGCAGAACCACATCTATCTTTTATGGCAGTGCAATATTCAGGTACTCCTTGCCCAGCCAGGGATCATGTTGGTATGTCCAGAAGGGAGTTGCAGTACTTACTGGAGTGGTTACACCATTTCTGAACCCTTTTATAGTCTAAGGCAGTGTTTCCCAACCTTGTGCCTCCAGCTGTTTTTGAACTACAACTCCCATCATCCGTGACTAGCAAGACCAGTGGCAAGGGATGATGGGAATTGTAGTCCAAAAACAGCTGGAGGCACAAGGTTGGGAAACACTGGTCTAAGGAATGAGAAGGTCAATGAAGCCTTCAAAGACTATCTGAAGAGGAGGAGGAGGAGGAGGAGGAGAAGAGGAGGAGGAGTTTGGATTTGATATCCCGCCTTTCACTCCCTCTAAGGCGTCTCAAAGCGGCTAACAATCTCCTTTCCCTTCCTCCCCCACAACAAACACTCTGTGAGGTGAGTGGGGCTGAGAGACTTCAAAGAAGTGTGACTGGCCCAAGGTCACCCAGCAGCTGCATGTGGAGGAGCGGAGATGCGAACCCGGTTCCCCAGATTACGAGACTACCACTCTTAACCACTACACCACACTGGCTCTGAACGCGTGTGGTCTTTTTTTACATAGTGGCTGGCAAATTAGGGAGGCTATAGGGTGGTGAATTAGTGGCAGCAATTTTTATAATATGATGGCCCTTTCCTTTGGTACAAAGATACCGATCCCATCTTCCAACTGGCAATATCAAGGCAACCTACAACCTGTTATATGCCTACAGGAAAGCTGTATGTAGGACCTGAGTGCAGCAGCACCCAGAAAGCAGAATGGTGGCTAAAAATTTCCTCTCTCCCCTTTCAACTTATTTCTTTTACAACCCCCCCCCCCAAAAAAAAGCATTTTTATGGCAGAAATCCTTAGCAATTTGGAATGGAATAGTAAACCTGCCATCCACCCAACATGCCTTTACCTACCCTAAAAAGTCACTCATAAATCCTGCCTTTTCTGGGGAACAACTGATCTCATGAACAGGTATGTGTCCAGCCCTGTATAAATATCAGGAATACACACATTTAACTGCATAATAAGGGATTTATCAGTGTGTGAGAGCATATCTATATATCTGTGTTTATTTGTTTGGCAGGACTATTATTTTTAAAGGATCAAATTGCTGTAGAAACAGAATTAAGGCATGTGAATGAGATGTGAGCCAAAATCCTATTTCGATTACATATAGTACATCTATAATACTCCCCTTCCCCCCAAAAAAACACACCCTCAGATTGAAGGGGGAAGACTTGAGGGGTGAATGCCAGCTATGCTCTTTTGAAGGAAGACAGCTGAAGGCAGCCTTGTATCAGGAAATTTTTAATGTCTGATGTTTTACAATATTTATATATGCTGTAAGTGACCCAGAGTGGCTGGGGAAACCCAGCCAGATGGGTGGGGTATAATTTTTTTTTTTTGTTATTATTATTGTTACTATTACTATTTATAGCAGAATTTGACCACTTTTGCCATTATATTCATAGTATTCCCCCCTTTCCGCCTGTGGTCCTTTAGGCACTGTGGCTGGACTCCAATTACACACTTTTTGAAATTTTAGAGCTCTCTCACAGCCATTTTGGGCAGGAAGGCTTCTATGAACTCTGACTTCAAGCCACAAACGCCATACATGGTAATTTTCTGATCTGAGCTCCGTGATGGTTAGCAAAGCTGTTGTAGCAATTTCCTGCCACAATCCCTTTGGCTCAGCTTGTGATTTTGGTAATCCAACCATTGTCACAGTGAAGTCAGACTCTCTTTCAGGGCAGAGGCAGTCACAATACAATGGACTTGGTGAGATGAGGTATTACGGAGCATAAGGCAAAGGGCATGATGTCACCTTCCCTCCAGCTACAGAAACTGTCTATACTGTGGCATCTGACACTTACATCAACACTGGTGACACAGTGAAGTCCTCTGCCAAACTTTAGCTGAAGGAATATATGGCAGGGCTTGTGGTGTCCACAACTCTGTCCTCAACACTGCAGTAATACAGTTCATCTTCTGTTCCATAAGGTACGTAACTGCATCACTCAGCCTAAGTTAGGACCGACCATGATGATGTGCAAATTCAGTAACTGTCTTTCTCACAAACACTGTTATTAAGTCTTCATTAAGTGGAAGTACTAACCATTTGTGAAAATGTCAATTACCAATAAATATTGGTGGTCCCAATTAATTTCTTTGTAGATACGTTGTCAGACAAGGACTTTGCAAGTGATCAGTTCAGTGTTTGCATGTGTGCTTGACTCTTTGCATGTTATGTTATTCATGTACATCGTTTAATTTCTGGGAGTTAAGAATAGGACTAGGATAAATTGTGTTTGCTGTACCCGTATTTTATACAGTTTGTATATGATGTTTGTTTGTTAATGTGTGGTGTGATATGCCTAATAAAGGATTTTGAATTGAATTGACTCTTTGCATGTGTGCTTTGGATAAAAATGGCACTTGTAAATGGACATTTCCCCCCTATCTTTGCAGGTATGGTCAGTTGAATCCAGTTGTGTGAATTTCCACAGATTATTTAGCTCAGCTGGAAGAGCATGAGACTCTTAATGTTAGGGTCTTGGGTTCAGGTCAAACACTGGGCAAAAGGATTCTTGCATTGCAGGTGTTTTGACTAGATGATGACTAGATGACTAGATGACCCTTGTGGTCCCTTTCATATGACTCCGATTCTGAGTCAATGTATGAAACAGGAGGCTGAACTATATGATTCTGTGGTCTGATCCAGGCAGGCTTGGCTGAACTTCATAATGATATTGTTAATGATAATAATGCTAATTATCTATACTCATCTTTTGCCAGAAGCTAAGTCAAGACAAAACTTTATGGAGAACCAAACAAAGATAAATGAATTTCTACTGCTGGGATTCACTGAGAATGGCAAACTAGAGATATTTTTCTTTGTCCTTTTCTTAATCATGTACCTGATGGCTGTAATGGGAAACATGATGATTATCACCATCACTCTCATGGATTTCCGCCTCAGGACACCCATGTATTTCTTCCTCCGGAATTATGCCATCTTGGAAATTGGATACACCACTGCTGCCATCCCAAAGGCGTTGTTCAACCTTGCATCTGGCAGGAAAACAATCTCGTATGCTGGATGTATAAGCCAATTGTTTTTCTACTTCTTCCTGGGCACCACAGACTTCTTCCTGCTGACTGTGATGTCCTTTGACCGATATGTGGCCATCTGCAACCCCCTAAGGTACACCACCATCATGAACGAGAAGTTCTGCACACTTTTGGTGCTCTTCTCTTGGATAGGGTCGCTTGCTGTGATTTTGGCTCAAACTCTGCTATATGTTCAATTTCCTATTTGTGGCTCCAACATCATTGACCATTTCTTCTGCGACAGCAAAGCATTACTCCATCTTCTCTGTGGTGACACACATTTCCTACAGCTCTCCAGCTTTATTCTTTCGGTGTTTACGCTACTGGGGACTTTAGCTATCACCGTTGTGTCCTATGTGAATATAATCTCAACTGTTCTCCACATCCCAAGTGCTGCAGGGAGGCAGAAGGCCTTTTCCACCTGTGCTTCCCACATCACCATTGTCACTGTCACCTATGGAAGCTGCATCTCTATGTACGTCACACCTGAGCGGGATGGTGGGCAAAACTTCAACAAGGTTGTGGCCATTCTTAACAATGTGGTTTGTCCTCTAATGACCCCCTTTGTGTACAGCCTGAGGAACAGGCAGGTCCAAGATGCTTTGAAAACTGCTTTTGCCTGCAAGCATGTATTTAATAAAATGCAGAGAAACTCATGCAGTTTGAAATGATGGAAGGAAGGGAGAGTTATGAACTGGTTGAAATAGACCCATGATACTTCTTATGGTGTTTCAGAAGCCGAAATAAATAGTTTTCTCATTAAAACAAAAACCTGTGAATTATCACCAGATCCTTATTTCATAGTCAGAAAATCATAGAACCATAGTTTTAGGCAGTGTTATTTTTCTATAAAAATTAATGCCAGAACTCACCATGAACCTCTCCCTTGCTCTCTTATAATGGCAATGGTGCCCACCTGAGAGGTGCCAGAACTGAGTTTTGATGAACTTTGGCTGACAAGGACCCTCGTACCTACGCGACCACCTCTCCTGGCATGTCCCACAGAGGACCTTTCAGTCTTCAAATAAAAACATCTTGGAGATCCCGGGCCACAGGGAGGTTAGGCTGGCCTCGACCAGAGCCAGGGCTTTTCGGCCATGGCCCATATCTGGTGGAATGCTCTGTCACAACAGACTTGACATCTTTCTGCAGGGCCTGCAAGAAGGAGCTGTACCACCAGGCCTTTGGCCAAGGCACAGTCTATCCCCCTCTCTCCTTCTGTAATCCTCATAGAACTCTAACCCAATGGTTGCCATTAATTTGATTCTGAATTCATTTTAGAATGTATTTTAATTAATTGACTATGTGATTTTATGTACACTGTACTATTTTTACTTGTTGTTACCCACTCTGAGCCCAGCTTTGGCTTAAGCTTTTTGTGGAAATTGTGTTTTTATTCCTTTCACACATACCAATCATTGTATCTTTTTCAAGGAAGAACTTTTTACTGTAGAAGATTAAATACGGTAACCCTTTAAGTGCCACTAGGGGGCAGCAAATATAAGCAAACGCTATGCAGTTTTGTCAGCACAACAACCACCTGAGGCAGGAAGCCTGTGCCCCTGTTCATATATTCTGCCAGGGTGGTTACAAGTCCCTGGTCACACCCATACCATACATTTAATGCACTCCTATAGCACTTTAAAAACTATGGCTTTCCTCAAAGATTTCTGGGACCTGCAGTTTACTAAGGGTGCTGGGAATTGCAGCTCTGCAAAGGTTTTACTAGCAACCCTCATGCAACCTCCGTTCTGGGCTTCTGGTTGGAATACCCTATTGTGAAAAGTCCAATTTGTGAGAGAAACAAATCACATAAAATGGGTCACCATGTGCTTCTAATGCATACACATTTTTGCCAGCATCTACACAACATTGTTGGCATTCAGAATCCCCCACCCCCATTCAATCTGGATTTACCTTTTCAGGGGGAATTCTAATAAACCACACACAAACACACTTGCAATATCTGAACAACTCCTTTTGCAATACTAAGAGTTGTCTTCAAAGTTGGTCCTACTCAGAGTAGACCCATTGAAATTAATATAGCTGCCAATGTAGACCAATTAATTTCAGGGTAGAACTTAGTTGGCTACAGCCCTAAGCTCACATCCGCAGGAACCCAAAAGAGGCTCCTATCAGGTATCCTGGTGAAAAAATAGTAAAAATGGCTGATCTGTTGCTAGATATGGTTGCTTGTTACAATCTGCTTCATTGGGTCAACGCTGGAGAAACTTGATGAGCCTTTCTCCCTCTCATAGTTTTCTCATGAAATCTGCCAGTGATAGCTACTGTGTGAAAAATCAGCTATGGATGGGGAAAAGGCACTGGGAGGATGCAAGAAAACCACTCTGATGTCATACCCTCCAAATTTTGGAGATCTGATACCAGGACGTGTGTCTTTTGGGATGCACTCCCAGGCAAGTCATGTGACCCATGCCTCACTCTACTCTGATAAAAGTGCTTTTTTGGGGGGTGAGACGGCGAGAGTTCGCAGCACGCAAAATGGCTGTTGTGATCTTGCATGGGGGGGGGGGTGTCCCATTTTTCCTGGGACACACAACCGGTATGTGATGTTCCGAAGGTAAATCTTAACGTGGAAAACCAGCTCCACAATCAAAATTTGATGAGGCCTAATTCAAACTGAACCTTCTGCTACAAACAACTTTGAGAGCAGCTAGCCTCTATTGAGTGCCTCAGCTTGTGCAGTCCTAACTGTGAACATAGGATGGAGCTGTGCCATTATGAAGATTGGGGGCAATTCAGAATTACTCCTTCCTTTGTGTTGTCCCCTTTTCCATCTTGAAAAGTGTGTGTGTGTGTGTGTGTGTGTGTGTGAGAGAGAGAGAGAGAGAGAGAGAGAGAGAGAGAGAGAGAGAGAGAGAGAGATATGAACTGGATTGGACTTTACTTTTGAATGTTTGGCCCAATTCTTCTTGTTACCTGGTGCAGTGGAGACCAAAGGCTTGGAGAGGCTCTTAGGTGACGTAGCTCCTGGGAAGAGGGATTGATTGTTAAGCCACTCTGAGAACTGTAGTCCAGAATGGGGAATAGGAGTCACCTAACAACTGTGGGTAAAACCTCAGCGCCTCGGACTTGCTGATCTCATGGTCGGTGGTTCGAATCCCCGGGTGAGCTCCCGTCGTTTGGTCCCAGTGCCTGCCAACCTAGCAGTTCGAAAGCACCCCCAGGTGCAAGAAGATAAATAGGGACCGCTTACCAGCGGAAAGGTAAATGGTGTTCCATGTGCTGCGCTGGCTCGCCAGATGCAGCTTGTCACGCTGGCCACGTGACCCGGCCTATAGAGTGAGATGAGCGCACAATCCTAGAGTCTGGCAAGACTGGCCCGTACGGGCAGGGATACCTTTACCTTTAACAACTCTCCTTGCCCTTAACAAGCTACAGTTCCCAGGATGCTTTTGGGGGAGCCATGACTGCTTAAAGTGGTATGATACTGTTTTAAATGCATAGTGCAGATGGGGTCTAAGTTAGGATCAGCACATCAAATCAAACATCCTAAAGCTCTTGATATGTGTACACACACACACACACACACACACATTATATATGTATAATTTTATAGCAGGAAAAAAAACCTGTTACTGCATTTACAGTGAGAGAAAAGTTAGCAAAATCCTTTTGATCATCTCCCTTGGCAGAAGTTTCAGACTGTAGAACACTTTAATTAATTCAATAAGTTTTGCAGGCCTTTGGGGGTATCCTGCAGAAATGTGAACAAAATTAATCTATAGGCATGGGACTTAATCAGGCAACAAGGTTTCGAAGAGTTAGTAGCAAACTTTTTGTTCTCTTGGTACATTAGGGGAAGCAGATAATGAGGTTGGTTTGGAAGGGGAAATCAATTAGCATTTGTTTTGCTAGCTGCACACTCATCAGAGAATGAGGCAGAAAAGTTTTGTGTGTGTTTGTTTGTTTTTAATTGAAAAGCAACAGACTTAGATTGTCCATCAAGAGTCAAGTGGTAAAGTGGAACATCAAACTAATTCATTTGTGATAAAAAGAATATACCCCCCCACAAACAAAACCCAATGATTTAACATTCACATAGGTAAAATCTTATTCTGTTTATTTTATTGTAAACATTATTGCATTTTATATCCCACATTTCCTCCAAGGAGCTCATTATTCTCCCCCTCCCCCTTTTATCCTCACAAGAATCCTGTGAAGCGGGTTTGAGGAAAAGAAAGTGACTGATCTAAAGTCTCCCAGTGATTTGGTCTTCCGGGTCCTAGTCTGGCCCTCTGACCACTGCACCACCCATTGGCCACTAGCCCATGACTACTAGCCAATGATAGCACTCACCATAATGACTGTATGCTATCTCCAGGACCAGAAGCATCATGCTTCTGAATACAGTAGTACCTCTAATTATGAACGTAATTCGCTCCGGAGGTCTGTTCTTAACCTGAAACTGTTCTTAACTATTGATGTGCTTTCACTAATGGGGCCTCTTGCTGCAGCTGTGCCGCCGGCACAAGATTTCCGTTCTAATCCTGAGGCAAAGTTCTCAACTCAAGGTAACTCTTCCAGGTTAGCGGATTCTGTAACCTGAAGCATTTGTAACATGAGGAGTTTGTAACTCAAGGTACCACTGTACCAGACATGGGGAGTCAACTCTGAGAGAGGAATCATGGGCTTCAGAAATGAGTTGACCACTGTGAGGAAGAGGAGGCTGGAACAGATGGACCTTTGGTTCTGATGCAGTGGAGCTCTTTTTGTGTTCTTATGAATTCTCAAACATTACTAGAGAGAAGGATGCTTAAGTCTTACTCACTGAAGGGCCTATTTTTTAAAAAAACAAAACAAAACAATGGATAGCATACTTCTCTAGCAAATAGCTGAAATTTGGTTCTTCACACATAGTGCAAGATACACATAATCCTCCTGAGGAAAGCTTATGATGAATATTGCTGTAAAAAAAAAAAAACACATTGGAGAGGTAAAGTCAGTAACCATGCAATGGGAAAGAGGAATTAATTGACCATAGGACCTGAGATTCCTAATCTGAAAACTGCCCAAGCCACGTGAGCAACTGAATGGCTACAATCCACAGGGAATATTTTCGCTTTCCACTGCAGGAGGCAATACACCTCTGATTCCCAGACACTGGGAATCACAACTGGGGAGCAGGGGTGCCCTACTTCTGCATCCAAGCCTTCCCCCCCCCCCCATAAAGGCTGCCTCGCTTGCTAGCTGTGGAGGGCGGAGCTGAACTCCTTCTCTTTCAGAGGCAATACTGCTGCCATCTGCTGCCTTTTCTCATTGACTTTGTGGGTGCCTGGCCCCCACAATTATATTATTGTGGGTGCCCAAGCACCCCTGGCTCCCTGGATTTGGCTCCTATGTTGAGGAGAGTGCTGTTGTACTCAGGTCCTGTTTGGCGGCTCCCTGTGGGCACTTGTTTGGTCACTAGGAGTACTGGGCTAGATGGGCCATTGACCTGGTCCATCAGGTCTCTTCTTATGTTCCTTTTCGTACATAGCAATAGTTCTCAGATTGGTGGGGGTGACAAAGCAAGGGTAGGTGACATAGACTTTACATGTATGGAATGGCAACTGCGTTTTCTATAAATACAAACACTGAAACACAGAAGTAACTTCCATGAATTCTGGTTATGGCCACTGTTTTGGGTGGCTTCAATAGTGTTTTAGACAAATCCATGGAGGATAAATTATATTAATGGCTGCTGGGTCAATAAGAGCCAAATTTCCAGAGCTAGTGTGCCTTCATTGTTATGTTCTTGTGGGTCTCCTTGAGCCAACTCATTGGCCATTGAGGAATGTAGAATGCTGGAGCAGATGGATATTTGGGCTTGATCCATCAGAGCTCTTATGTTCTCATAGAATCTGTCCAGGTTAGGGGAACTTCACCTTGCCATTGACCCACTTGCTCTGTGCACCCAGTGACAATGTTGTACAGATGCAACAGCTGACAGTGTACTGTAGAAGCAAAGGACTCACAAAAAGATATTAGATAACAGGAATGGAAAATATGAAAGGTGATCCTCCATTGAGAAGCATCAAAATTGAGCCTGCATTGGGCTAAATGACCTCCAAGATCCCTTCCAATATGTCAGTGTCTTGTATTTTTCACTAATCTGAAAATGTCATTAGCTTCAGTCTTTGTTTGCTCTCTAAAAATATGAGATCATCATCAACAACAGGTTTCTGCAATCTGCTTTACAAGATACCATTTTGAGGCTCTCGGGCTTATTTTCAGACCATGTGGTTGCCGTTCTGAAACAACCACCTGTGGTTCTACACCAGCTTCCACTTCATTTGAATGCTGAATGCCGGAAGAATGGTAGCAGCTGAAACTGAGAAGCTTTGAAGCGTGGCCACCCATGAATGTTCAGCAAAGTGGCAAACCCCCACCTAAACTTGCAGATGTCATCTGGCTTGTTTGGAGCACTGGATGTAATGACTTAATTTTAGAAAAACGCAAGGTAGCCCTCTTGATAGAGAATGCAGTGAAAAGCTACACTGAATCCAGAGAGGCAGGAGGGAGTTGGGGGTTTCAAAGAAAGACCTGCAGACATCTGGTCTAATTGCAAATGCACTCTATGTGGAGCTACCCTTGAAAACTGCCTGGAAGCTGCAGCTGGGGCAGAATGCTTCTGTTGGGGCTTTTCAGGAGAATGGGACAATTTATCACAGGTCCTTCAAGCAGTACACTTCTATGTACTAATGGGCCTATTAAAAGTTTCGATACTAGAGTTCAAAGCCCCAAATGGGTCAGGGCCCAAGTTCCCAGCCCTTGATGTACAAAGCCCCTAACAAGTTGGGTCCAGGATAGCTTTAGGACCACCTGAACCCTTCACTCAAACATATATCACTGAGATATGTTTAAGGAATACTGTTAACTGAATGTGGCATCCTTGAAAAACCGAGCATCTAGCATAGCTGGCCCAGCAATGCGGAATGTCTTCCTGATGGCAATCTTCCAGGCACCCTCATTTGATACTTCCAGGTGCCTTCTGAAGACATCCATGTGTCTACAGCTCTTTTGAGCTGCATGGATTCTATGTGAATGGCTGGTGCCTTCCAATTCCCTCCATTGCTTTTATATTGTTCTTATTGAGTTAATTATTTATTGCATTTATGTCCTATCTTCTTGTCCAAGGAGCTCAAAGCAGCTTACATAATCCTCATCCTCTTCATTTAATTCTCACAATAATCCTGAGAGGTAGGTTAAGCTGAGAGGAAGTGGCTAGCCCAAGGTCACCCAGTGAATTTCATGGATGAGTGGGGATTTGAACCCTGCTCTCTCATGTCCTAATCCAGCTCTCTAACTACTGCACAACATTGTCTCTTTTTATATTTGCCATACACCACTTAAATATTTTCTGTATGAGGTCGTGGTATATAAATATTTGTAAAAGTAAAAAGTAATACTCTCCAACCCCTACTTTGATATATACCAGTCTATTCTGTGTTGGTCAGACCACACCTGAAGTACCGTGTCCAGTTCTGGGTGCCACAATTTAAGGAGGATATTGATAAGCTTTAACATGTGCAGAGGAGGGCAACCAAGATGATCAAGGGTCTGGAAACCAAGCTTATGAGGAACGGTTAAAGGAGCTGGGACAAGAGGAGACAAAGAGGAGATACGACAGCCATCTTCCAATATCTTAAAGGGTTGTCACATGGAAGAGGGAACAATATTGTTTTCTCTTGTTAGAGAGGGTAGGACCTGAACCAATGGCTTCAAGTTAGAAGAAAGGAGATTCAGAATAAACATTAGGAAGAGCTTTCTGACAGTAAGAGCTATTTGACTGTAGAGCAGACTCCATCAGAAGGTGGTGGACTCTCCTTGGAGGTTTTTAAGCAAAGGTTGGATGGCCATCTGTCATGGATGTGTCATCTGAGATTCAGTTGAAGGTTGACATTGATGCTGAAATTCAGCATTGCCTGAGCTCTGCAAATGCAGCTTTCTCCTGACTGAAGTGCAGAGTGTTTGAGGACCGGGATATTCACAGGGAAACCGAACTGCTTGTTTACAAAGGTATTGTACTACCAACCTTACTGTATGCTTGTGAAACATGGACCACTTATAAACACCATCTCGTAAGATTCCATCAACAGTGTCTCCGAAAAATTTTACACGTCACTTTAGAAGACAGGTGAACTAATGCCAGTGTACTGGAAGAAGCAAAAATCACCAGTGTAGAAGCAAGGATTCTTCAACATCAACTTCATTGGATTGGCCATGTTGTGCAGATGCCTGGTTATTGTCTTCCAAAGCAACTACTCTATTCCGAACTTAAAAATGGAAAGCGTAATGCTGGTGGTCAACAAAAGAGGTTTAAAGACTCTCTCAAGGCAAATCTAAAAAAAGTAGTATAAACACTGACAACTGGGAAACACTGGCCTGTGAGTGCTCCAATTGGAGTATAGCCTTTACCAAAGGTTTCATGGGCTTTGAAGATGCTCGAACTCAGGATGAAAGGGAGAAATGAGCTTGGCAAACCCTCACCGTGATCCACTCCTGCCCGGAAGCCTATGTCCCCACTGTGGAAGGACGTGTGGATCTAGAATTAACCTCCACAGTCACTTACGGACTCATTGTTAAAACCGTGTTTACGAAAGACAATCTTACTCGACTATGAGTGATCACCAAAGAAGAAGAAGTTGAGATTTCTGCATTGCAGGGAATTGAACTTAGAGGACCATTTGAGGTCCCTTCCAACTCTACGTTTCTATCATTCTATCTGTAGGGGAGGCTAATGGACAGTGACTCACAACAGGGCCTTCTCCATGATCACACTACATTAATGGCACTCTGTTCCCAGGTAATGCATCTGTCTATTACACTAAGGCCTGTTTGTTTATCCAGCCCTTTAAGATGTGAATGTCTATTGCAATCTCAGCAGCTGCAGTTAGGATATATTCTGAATTTTTTTGTTTGTTTGTTTTGCTGCTTGCTGGCCTGGTCTCCCATGAGAGGAAAAGCAAGCTAAATATGAAATTCATGCTAGTTCACAGTTAAAGGGGCTAAATTATGCAATTTTTGGTAATTGTAAGAGGGGAAAGCAAAAAAAACAGTTGTTTCAATCACAGCAATAAGCAGCAATAAAGCTATTATAGGGTTTAAAAGAGGAACCATAGAAAATGCGTTCTTAAAAAATATGCCAATTTTTGTTTGTTTGTTTGTTTTGCTTCTGTAATTTAATCTTGACTATGGCTATATACATATTAACACCTTGAAATGCCTCATGTTGTTTTCCCTATTGCTTTTCAAGTAACTTTTTAATGTTGTGGTTCATACGAGAAAAGGGGCAAGGTGGTATTCACCTGATGTCCATCAGCTGATTTGCTTCGAATTCACTGAAATTGTCATGTCCTATGTGAGTGCCTGAAGGCGGTTGGAGGATGGATGGCAGCTAACAGATTGAGGTTGAATCCTGACAAGACGGAAGTACTGTTTTTGGGGGGACAGGGGGCGGGCAGGTGTGGAGGACTCCCTGGTCCTGAATGGGGTAACTCTGCCCCTGAAGGACCAGGTGAACAGCCTGGGACTCATTTTGGACTCACAGCTGTCCATGGAGGTGCAGGTCAGTTCTGTATCCAGGGCAGCTGTACCAGCTCCATCTGGTACACAATCTGATTCCCTACCTGCCCGCAGACTGTCTCTCCAGAGTAGTGCATGCTCTAGTTATCTCCTGCTTGGACTACTGCAACACGCTTTATCTGGAGCTAACTTTGAAGGTGACCCAGAAACTACAACTAATCCAGAATGTGGCAGCTATACTGGTGACTGGGAGTGGCCGCCAAGACCATATAGCACTGGTCCTGAAACACCTACATTGGCTCCCAGTACATTTCTGAGCATCAGATGTCAAGGAAATAAACATCTATCTGACTTTTAGAAGACATCTGAAGGCAGCCCTGTTTTAGGGAACTTTTTAATCTTTGATATTTTATTGTACATTTAATACAATAAAGTGGCTGAGGAAACCCAGCCAGATGGGCGGGGTATTATTATTATTATTATTATTATTTACAATGGCTGCCTGACACATCTCAGTTCTACCATGGCTTCTGTTTTCTAATCAGATGGAAGCTAGTTGGAGAGTAAGGGGTCTTTCTAAAGGAACTACATAATACTGAACAATTGTGGTGAATGTCATGTGCACTTGGCTTCAAACACCAGTGGTTCGAGTATTTTATTATTAATCTGCACCTTCCCAGATACATGCAACCTCTAGCACACAAAATGGAGTCCCTGCATCCAACTTCTAGCATAGTCACCCTACTAACAAAATGGAGAATCCCAGAAATTGTAGCAAAACAACTTTACCACCATTACACTATGTTACAAATTGTTTTCCTGGATCATTGCCTTTCTCTGTGTATCCCCCCCCCACTTTCAAGCTCATTTGCAAGGATATACTAAAAATGGCCTTCAGTCTCTCGGTCACTGCTTTCAAGTGCAGTCACAATCGGCAGATGTTTTCGGAGCAAAGGAAACCAAACTGAATCATGTGCATCTAGGCTTGCATCTGTGGTCGCTTCCTGCCTGAAGCTCTATAGAGGGCTGACACCCCAGGCTGGAGAGAGAAATGATTAATAAAATTAAATGCCTTGAGAAAGACATTAAAAAATAAATGAGTGGCAATCCTTCTAGATGTGAGATGAGCAAATATTTGAAAGACATTCACAGGTCACTTCTCCTAATCTTTCTTTCTTTCTTTCTTTCTTTCTTTCTTTCTTTCTTTCTTTCTTTCTTTCTTTCTTTCTTTCTTTCTTTCACAAATCCCACTCTTCGTGGGAAACTGGTCTCATGAAGCAGCTTTTGCATCTCTAAAACACATGAAAATACCTTTACAAAATGCACGAAGAAGAAGAAGAAGAAGAAGAAGAAGAAGAAGAAGAAGAAGAAGAAGAAGAAGAAGAAGAAGAAGTTGTTGTTACAATTACAAATTTTGCAATGTGTAGCTGCTTTGGGGGGGAAATTGGATCTGATTTCAAAAATCTGAATTCCTCAATTAGTGTAGTGGTTTGAGTGTTGAACTAGGCCCTAAGAGACCAGGGTTCAAATATCCGCGTGGCCATGAAGCTCAATGGGTGAACCTGTCTCTTGGCCTATCCCACCTCACAGGGTTGAGGTGGGAATTAAATGAGGGGCAGGAGAAGGGTGTAAGCTCAATTGAGAAAAGATGGGATAAAAATGCAATTAATTAATTAATTTGTAACTCTCCCATGTCAACATCTACATTGTATTATGATTATTGAAGAGAAGCCCCTGGCACCAAGTGGCTGCTCATAGTTCCAACTGCTCAGGGATTCAAAAGGGAAAGAAAGTTGTCCACAGAGAAATAGCTTTGTGGGGCGGGCTGAGCACTGGGAAGCATTGCCAAGTTGCAGATATGCTAAGGGAGGCAAAGTTCCTAAAAACAAGGTGCTAGGAGAAAAGGTGTTCGGTGGGATTGGTAGGAACAAACAGAAATTTAGCCTAGCTAGAAGAGAAGGAACACAGAAGCAATGACTTTGAGACACAGTGGCTATGCCTTTGCTGCGAATCATGAGTGGGGAGAAGGCTGCTGCACTCAGGTCCTGCTTTCAGGCTTCTCATGGGCATCTGGTTGACCTATAGGCATCTGGAGGGTTCTGTCATGAGGCAGATTGAAGCGGTTACTTCAGTCAGAAGAAGCCCCCAAGATGGCAGCCCCATCGACATTCTGGGCATATCTTGTGGGGCACTTTCAGTGAGATCTCATCCAAAATTAGTGCTGATATTAGTGTTCTTTCTCGGCCAGCAGCAGAGACAGCAGGGTGGGGAAACAGTGCTGGTGGCTGCAGGCACAGTTGCTGCAAATCACCAGTGGGAAGAACACTGTAGCACTTGAGTCCTGCTTTGGGGCATCTCATACGCATCTGGTTAGCCACTTATTACTTTTTTAAATGCCATTGAATTACTTATTTAGAGAATTGTTGGCTTGAGTTTCTATTTTGTTTTGTTAAGCACACAGGAAGAGCCTGCAGGCCCATGACCATTCTAGTCCTGTATCCTGTTCTTTGTTTGGCCAACCAGATGCCTGTGGCAAGTAGGACCCAAGCACAAGAGCACTCACCCCTCCTCCACTTTCCAGGCATTCAGAAACATTACTGCCTCTAACCACGGAGGCTAGTAGTTTTTTATTGCCTTCGCTTCCATGGATTTATCAAATATCCCTTCAAAGCATCCAGGTTCTACATTGGCTCCCAGTACGTTTCTGAGCACAATTCAAAGTGTTGGTGCTGACCTCTAACGCCCTAAATGGCCTTGGCCCAGTATAGCTGAAGGAGCATCTCCACCCCTATCATTCTGCCCGGACACTGAGGTCCAGCTCTGAGGGTCTTCTGGTGGTTCCCTCACTGCAAGAAATGAGGTTACAGGGAACCAGGCAGAAGGTAGTGGCACCCGCCCTGTGTAACGCCCTCCCTTCAGATGTCAAGGAAAGAAACAACTATCTGACTTTTAGAAAACAACTGAAAGCAGCCCTGCTTAGGGACTTTTTAAATGTTTGATGTTTTGCGCGTCGAGGTCCCCAAGACACCCCCTCAAAGAAAAACAAAATTGACACTTAATTTTTGTTTAAGGTTTTTGGCATAATTTTGGCCACAACTTTATTCAAATTACAGCAATGTGAGTGTTTGCTTAGGCATTGGTAGCACTAACTGACCCCGCCCGGGGACAGCTCTGTCATTCGCACCCCCCGCGAAGTCAGCAAGGGTAAGTCACCTGGGGAGAGAGACGGGACTGGGAACCATGCCTCACCTCTCCCCAGAATGCTCCCAGGGGCTTGAGTGGCCCTAGCCCCTTGCCAGGGGGTTTCGGACAAAAGCATGGGGAGCCCCTGGGTTCCTTTAACGGAAAACCCTTGAAGCAGCAGCTGCAGCAGCATTTTGGAGGGGCAGGCACAGCCGAATCCATTCCCCTCCACCAACCAATTCCAAGACCATTGCCTAACCCCCAACTGAGCACTGAAGCTCACCGCCAAACCACTCACAAATGCAACCCTTCCTTCAATCCCAAAGCAACCGCATCCAGCCAGGTGTCATTCCCCATAGGGGAAAGATGCACCCCATCTGCCCTAAAGAGGGCAACAGCCTTGAAGGAAATAGCAGGGTGCAATATCACAGAACCACCTAAAGCAAGGACCTATTTTATTTTATTTTATTTGTTATTTTATTTTATTTTATTTTAATTAATTTATTTTTATTTTTATTTTTATTTTTATTTTTATTTTTATTTTTATTTTTATTTTTATTTTTATTTTTATTTTTATTTTTATTTTTATTTTATTTTAATTAATTTATTTATTTTTATTTTATTTTATTTTATTTTATTTTATTTTCCACCGCCTTATTAATATGCTTTCTGTGTGTGTATATATATATATATATATATGTTAGTTTTCCAATACAAAACAAAATTATACACTCCATACATCCTAATTACATCTTACTTCTCTTTTTTTGACTTCCCCCAATTTGTCTGCAAATCCTTCATATTTTTACTTTTTACACATTTCTACCAATTATTTACGTTTTTACTATAAACTTCATTCCATTTCTTAATACTTATTTTGACATTCTCCCATCACAGAGCTTCATTAAAACTTACAAACGTAATCTGGTTATCACTCAGTTTTTGCAAATATTGAATAAACTTTTCCCAATCTTCTGAAAATCTTTGATCTCGTCGATTCTGGATCCTTCCTGTCATTCTATCCAGTTCTGCATAGTCCATCATTTTAGTTCTCCATTCTTCTATCGTAGGTAGCTCCTCCTGTTTCCATTTCTGGGCCATCAATATTCTTGCTGCTGTCACTGCATATAGAAATATGTGAACTGCTACTACAATGGGGAAAAACTCAAGAAAAGTTAGGTCACATAATTGCTTCATCACACCGGGCTTGAGGCCATGGCTTTGCACACCAGCGGCCCCTGAAATAAAAAAAAACCAAAGGGCAAAGATCCAGCAGCATCAGCATGAACCTGAAAATCCCTGTGCAGGTTCAAGGTATCCTGCCATGACGAACTACTATTACATTCATTTAGGAATTGCAAACCATCGCATGAGATCTGCCTTGGTAAGCGTACATGAAGGTAAGGGGACCTCAGGCCGCAGGCAGCCTGGCCTAGCGGGAATGAAAGGGGCAGCCTGGGGCAACACTCTGCATGCAAGATTAATTAAATGACCCAGCAAGATGGGATCTGATGACGCATCACTTGCTTCAGTATTACAAAATAACTTCCTTCAAGGCAGACAGCTTCTCCATAGGCAAGTGGTATGTTTTAGCAATGATATCCATCTGGATCCCTAAATAAATGTGATTGGCTTGCCTTGCCAGGCTCAAGGTTGGTGTACATGATGATGAAGGGACCCCGGGCCATGAGACAACCTGGCCAAGCAGGAATGGAAGGGGCAGCTTGGGGCAACCACCCTGCATGCAAAATATAACTGACCTAGCAAATGAAAGGATCTGACAAGGCAACACTTGCTTCAGAGGAAGTATAACAAGAATAACTTCCTTCAAGGCAAACAGCTTCACCACAGCAAGCAGATGTTTGAGCAACAATATCAAGCTAACCCCCAAATACATTAAAAGGGGCAGTAGGACCCACTGTCCTCTATCCACTGCCAACAGAACACCCAGCTCCCAGAGGGAACAAAGGGTGTCCAGAAAACCTACGAAAAGGCTGGTGTCACATGAACCAGCCAGTAAAATAATCCAAATAATGGTACCCCCAATTAATGAGTCTTGACTCACACTGTTCAATCCAGAAAGGCGCTAAAGGACTTGAGTGCTGCACAGTATGTTGTGCAACCCATTGGCATCGCCTTATCAATATAAGGAGCTCCATCCAAATTAAAGCCCAACCACTTAAAATCTTGAGGGTGAACCGGCAGCAGCCTAACATCCGATTGAATATTGCATATTGGCAACAAGGCACCTCTTCCAATTTGTTGGTAAGCTCAACCACCTGATCCAGAGACGCGTATTTCACTAAACAATTCCGGAAGGATAGCGTCATTCACTGAGGTGCCTTTGGGATGCGATAAATGAGGATCAGATGGAATTATATGGAGCTTTCTTAGGAACAATCCCCGATGGGGATAAATGAAGATCAGGAATAGAAGGAGGATCAAAGGGGATCCCACCATACATCTCAATGCAAGCTCCTTCCTAACCTTCTTTCAGGCTACCTCAGGTAGCTCTCTAACTGACTTTTGATTTGCTGTATTCCAAGCCACTGGCTGAAGAGCCAGAGGAATCCTAAACCTTGAGAAAACCCTTTCCATAAGCACAAAGCTGCGATCCCAGCAAGCTGTGGGAATGATGGCAGCCCTGCGTCTAACATTCTAAAATACAGTAAGGCATCAGACATTAAAAGCTTCCCTAAACAGGGCTGCCTTCAGATGTCTTCTAGAAGTCTGGCAGTTGACATCTGGTGGAGGGTGTTTCACAGGAAGGGTGCCACCACCGAAAAGGCCCTCTGCCTGGCACCCTGCAATTTTGCTTCTCGCAGTGAGGTAACCACCAGAATGCCCTCGGTGCTGGACCTCATTGTCCAGTTAGAACAATGGGGGAGCATGCAGCTGTCCCATACAGGGACCAATCCTACAACCTAGACATTACTAGCACCACGCGCTGACCAGCTGAGCTATCCAGGATGATCCTTAAAGACCTGGAACAGCTTCACCCTGACCCCCGTAGAGGTCCAAGGTGATGTATGAATCCTCATCAGAGCCCAGGGATGATGTACCTGCGCAAGTAGTCCGCATGTCCCCATCCCTGCGAAGAAGTGTAAGCATCATCCCTGCTCCTCTTTGCCCTCCTCCTGGATTGCCACCTCCGAAGAGCTTCCTTCTGGAAGAAGGCACCTGGGGCATCAGCAAGTCATCCTCTGCAGGAGAGGCAAGCTCTGGATGCATCTGCAAAGGCCCTGCCATAGTCTGCAAAAAACTAAACAATGTGAGGAACCGGTGAAACCAATGCTTCGTGCACCACTTGGGGACGCTGTTCAGGCCAGAATCGCTGCACGAGGCCATTGAATTCTAGGGCAAAGCGAGCAAAGCCTTAGGATCACCTGCTAGGCCAGACATAAATAATTCCAATGAAATAACAAACTCGAGGTAGCCGACCGCCTGAACAGGTTGTTAGTTTGTTTGGGCAGCTCCGGCCCATCTGGAGCTGACACTATGGCTCATCTTGCTTTGAGCCCAGCAGAGCAGAATTCCAGTCCGCAGAACGAAAGGATAAGAAGGTATTGTGCTACATGCTAAGTTTTATTTACACTCTATGCTGAGAGAATACAAACATCCATCCTGCCTCTGTGAGAGCAGAGAAGCAACTCCCCTCAGAAACAAAGAACACCGAGAGAACACTGAAAAACAGGAAACCAGTATACGTCACATCCAGTCTCCCATTCCCGTGGGAACCCAACAGTAACTCTGACTGTGGAATGTAAACAATTGTCTTGTGACAAGCATTTTGCTGCTCAGTGAGGGAAATAGAACCCAACATCCTCCCCCATTCTGTGAACATCACTGGGCAGCATGTTCGTACAATATCAGTACAAACCCAACTTCTGCACATAGGTACAGTGTTGATCCCTTGATACAATCTTGGACAATACATCAGCAGGAATTTCATTACCTGGCATATAGGACACCGTTACGAGTCCCTTCTGAACACATTCTCTAGCATGTTGCAGTTTCAATTGCAAATGCTTCGTGCTTTGCTTACAACCTTCAAAATTCAGCAAAGCCAAACATGCTTTGTTGTCTTGATAAACCTGGATTGGACATTTGACAGGAATTTTCATGTCTTTTCACAATTGTAACAACCATTCACAATCTTTAAGTGAATAAGACAGTGCATTCAGTTCAGCTTCACAAGTGCTTAAGCTAACTGTTATTTGCTTCTTGCATGACCAATCAAATAGACCCTGATTGTACATGTAGCAAACTCCAGACGTACTTTCCCTGTCTGTAGTGTCACTTCCAAAACTTGCATCTGCAAATATCTCAAGACCTCCAGACTTCTGATTGTTAAATCTCAGTCTGTAATGCATAGTGCCTTTCAAATAGCGAGCTATGCGTTTCAGAGCTTTCCAATCCTTAACAGTAGGATTGTTGACTTGTCTGCTTAGCAAATTACAGCTAACAGCAATGTCTGGTCTTGAACATCTGGCAATGAAGTTTAGTTTGCCTAGCACACTTCTGTACAGTGTAGTATCAGAAAATGCTCCTTCAGTGTCATCTACCTGATAACCTGTTGTCATCGGTGTGTCTACAGGGTTAATAATAATAATAATAATAATAATAATAATAATAATTTATTATTTGTACCCCGCCCATCTGGCTGGGTTTCCCCAGCCACTCTGTGCGGCTTCCATAGAAACCAGAAAACACTAAAATATCATACATTAAAAACTTCCCTGAACAGGGCTGCCTTAAGATGTCTTCTGAATGTCAAGTAGTTGTTTATCGTTTTGACATCTGATGGGAGGGCGTTCCACAGGGCGGGCGCCACTACCGAAAAGGCCCTCTGCCTGGTTCCCTGTAGCTTTGCTTCTCGCAATGAGGGAACCGCCAGAAGGCCCTCGGCACTGGACCTCAGCGTCCGGGCAGAACAATGGGGGTGGAGACGCTCCTTCAGGTATACTGGGCCGAGGCTGTTTAGGGCTTTAAAGGTCAACACCAACACTTTGAATTGTGCTCGGAAACGTACTGGGAGCCAATGTAGGTCTTTCAAGACCGGTGTTATGTGGTCTCGGCGGCTGCCCCCAGTCACCAGTCTAGCTGCCGCATTCTGGATTAGCTGTAGTTTCCGAGTCACCTTCAAAGGTAGCCCCACGTAGAGCGCATTGCAGTAGTCCAAGCGGGAGATAACTAGAGCCTGCACCACTCTGGCGAGACAGTCCACGGGCAGGTAGGGTCTCAGCCTGCGTAACAGGTGGAGTTGGTAGACAGCTGCCCTGGATACAGAATTGACCTGCGCCTCCATGGACAGCTGTGAGTCCAAAATGACTCCCAGGCTACGCACCTGGTCCTTCAGGGGCACAGTTACCCTGTTCAGGACCAGGGAGTCCTCCACACCAGCCCGCCCCCTGTCCCCCAAAAACAGTACTTCTGTCTTGTCAGGATTCAGCTTCAATCCATTAGCCGCCATCCATCCTCCAACCGCCTCCAGGCACTCACACAGGACCTTCACCGCCTTCACTGGTTCTGATTTGAAAGAGAGGTAGAGCTGGGTATCATCTGCATATTGATGGACACCCAGTCCAAACCCCCTGATGATCTCTCCCAGCGGCTTCATATAGATGTTAAAAAGCATGGGGGAGAGGACGGAACCCTGAGGTACCCCACAAGTGAAGGCCCAAGGGTCTGAACACTCATCCCCCACCACCACTTTCTGAACACGGCCCAGGAGGAAGGAGCGAAACCACTGTATAACAGTGCCCCCAGCTCCCAGCCCCTCTAGACGGTCCAGAAGGATGTTATGGTCAATTGTATCAAAGGCCGCTGAGAGATCCAGCAGAACTAGGAAACAACTCTCACCTTTGTCCCTAGCTCGCTGGAGATCATCAACCAGTGTGACCAAGGCAGTTTCAGTCCCATGATGAGGCCTGAACCCCGATTGGAAGGGATCCAAATGGTCCGCATCCTCCAGGCGTGCCTGGAGTTGTTCAGCAACCACACGCTCAATCACCTTGCCCAAGAATGGAAGATTTGAGACTGGGCGATAATTGGCCATACTGGCCGGGTCTAAAGATGGTTTTTTAAGAAGCGGTTTAATCACCGCCTCTTTCAGCGGATCTGGGAATGTTCCCTCACAGAGGGAAGCATTCACCACCCCGCAGAGCCCATCGCCCAGCCCTTCCCGGCTTGCTTTTATTAGCCAGGATGGGCAAGGATCAAGGAGACAGGTGGTTGGTTTCACGCGTCCAAGCAGCCTGTCCACATCCTCGGGGGTAACGGATTGAAACTGATTCCATGCAACTTGACCAGACAGGGCTCTAGCACTCTCCCGCCCCAGCCCTGCTCCCACGGTGGTGTCTAGCTCCTTCCGAATATGAGTGATTTTATCTGCAAAAAACTTTGCAAAATCGTTGCAGGAGATCTTGGGGTCTTTACAAGGCCCCGGTGGTAAAGGTGGTTCCGTTAAATTGCGGACCACCTGAAAGAGTCTCCTGCTACTATTTTCTGCAGATGCAATAGAGGCGGTGAAGAAAGTCTTCTTCGCCGTCGCTATCGCCACTTGGTAGGCTCGACGTTGAGCTCTAACCTGTGTCCGGTCAGATTCGGAGCGAGTTTTCTGCCACTGACACTCTAGCCGTCTCAGCGATTGTTTCATCGCCCTCAGCTCCGAAGAAAACCACGGGGCTGTCCGGGCTCCATGCAATCGGAGAGGGCGCTTCGGAGCCAGACAGTCAATAGCCCTGGTTAACTCCGCATTCCAGCGGGCCACCAGGGAATCAGCTGAAAGGCCATCAACATGGGATAAAGCATCCCCTACCACTCTCTGGAAACCATTTGGATCCATTAAGTGGCAGGGGCGGACCATCCGAATTGGTCCCACCTCCCTGCAGAGGGGAAGGGTCGCGGAGAAGTCCAGTTGCACCAGGAAGTGATCTGACCATGGCACTTCTTTGGTTTCGCTTTTACTTAGTGTCAGATCACCCACGTCACTAGAGGTGAATACCAGGTCTAAGGCATGTTCATGACTATGAGTTGGGCCCAACTTATTCAGGGACAGCCCCATGGAGGCCATGCTTTCCACGAAGTCCCAAGCGGCCCCTTGTAAGGTCGTGTCGGCATGGATGTTAAAATCCCCTAGGACAACCAAGCTAGGTGTCTCCAGGAGAACATCCGCCACGACCTGAAGCAGCTCGGACAGGGAATCCTTGGTGCAGCGGGGAGGTCGGTACACCAAAAGGAATCCTGTACTGCCCCTATTGCCCAACTTCCAGAACATGCACTCAGAAAACTGGGTCTTCCCAGTAGGACGCCTGATGCAAACTAATGACTTCCTAAAAATCACTGCAACCCCCCCTCCCCGCCCACATGACCTGGGTTGCTGTGCGTAAGAGAAACCCGGTGGGCAAACAGCAGCAAGGACAGGCCCATCTGCTTCCTCCAACCAGGTCTCTGTCACACATGCCAGGTCAAATCCTCCATCCACAATCAGGTCGTGGATGGCAGTGGTTTTATTCATCATTGACCTGGCATTACACAGCAACACCTTCAGGTCATGTGGGTTTCCCCTGTTGATTCCAGTATCCATCCGGTCAAGGCCAGACCCGGAGGCAGGGATAGTCTTCAAACAACGACTAAACCTGCCTCCTCGGTAATGACACGGTCTGGTCTTAGCGTAACTCCGCCTCCTGCCCATGATCACCGAGATCGGATGTCCCAGTGCTTCCGCCCCTGTGGAACTTGTCCCAGCCATCGTGTTGGCTGGGGCCCCACTCCCAGGCAGCCCTGATCCCGCCCCTTAAAAACAAAATACAAACTATACAGAACCAATAAAACAACAGAAAACAAAAACAGAACAATTATACTAAAATTATCCCCAACCAAATATCCATATCAAATATCCAAAATATCCAAAATATTCTTTTGCCCTTCCTCTTTGACAAATACACATGGATCAGCTTTCCCTTGCTGAAAACCTAGAGAAAACAATACTTCAGTGAGTTTAGTGTGCCAGCACCGTGCACTTTGTTTTAGACCATAAAGGGACTTCTTCAGAGCACAAACAAATCCCTGTTTTACCTGTACGCCATCAGGTGGAAGCATAAAAAGTGATTCACCTAGAGATCTGTACGAAAACGCTGTATTCACATCGTGGTGACTAACGTGTAGATTCTCTTCTGCAGCAAGGTTGAGCATAAGCCTAATGCTCTCATACCTCACGGTGGGTGAGTAGGTCTCGTGATAGTCTTCACCTGGTACCTGTGAAAAACCTCTGGCTACCAATCTGGCTTTTTATCTGACGTGCCATTTTGATCTGTCTTCGCTTTGAAGACCCATTTGCTTCCAAGCAATTTCATTCCTGGAACTACTGGAACTAGCTCCCATGTTTTGTTCCTCTCTAAGGAATCAAGCTCAGCCTTCATGGCATTTAACCATGGCTCAGCATCCTTTGAATCCAAATCCTGGATTTCTTGGAAACTTGAAGGTTCAAATACCTTCTTGGAGCTTTTAACAGCTGCTACTGCTGTCTTAGCAAACTCATCAGCAAATCTCTTTGGAGGTCTGCCTTTTGTGGCTCTTTGTGACCTGCAAATTAGCCTTAGGTCTTCAACACTCTCCTCTTCTTTCTTATGAGAAAAGCGACCTATTGTGAACAAGGGTTCCTCCAATTCTTGATCAGAGCTTTCAGAAGGTCGTATAGAGGCTTTCGCACTCTTGAAATCCTCTGAATCATCTGATTCAGTCTCAGACTCAGGATCAGAACCTTTATCAGTGGGTGTGGGTTGCTGCGGCAGTTGTGGTTGTTGCTGCTGCTGTTGCTGTGGCTGTTGCCTATCCTCAGTCTCATCACTGTCATCAGGATAACATTGGAAAATTCCCACATTCTCCCCCCCACTTGGCATTGTACTCAACACTTCTTGTGAGCCTAATTGTTTTAGAGTCAGTCATCATTATTCTGTAAGAACCTTTCTGATAACCTAGAAAGATACCATGCAATCCACGCTTGCCTTACTTGGAGCTTTGTGGTGTGTGAACCCACATGTCAGAACCAAAAATTCTCATGTGTTTGATGTATGGTTTCTTGCCAAACATCTTTTCATAGGGGGTACAACAAATTGCTGAAGATAACCTGTGATTATAACTGTAAACAAAACAGGAGAGAGATTCGGCCCAATAACTCTCTGGAAGATTGGCATCATGCAGTAAGATTTTTAACCCTTGAAGCAATGTTTGATTTTCTCTCTCACAAAGTCCGTTCTGCCATGGCAAACGAGGACTAGACAAATCATGTTGAATTCCTTTCTCAGTTAGAAAAGCTTCAAACTGCTGAGAAGTGAATTCCCCCCGCAATCAGTGAAAAGAGTCTTTATCTTCTTACCATGCACATTTTCCAACCAAGCACAGAATTCCTTGAACCTTGGAAAAGCCTCTGATTTCTGCTCAAGATTGTACACATAAATATATCTGGAAAATGCATCAATGAGAACCATGAAGTACCTGTTTCCACCCAAAGAGGGCACTACCTGGTATGGTTCTGTAGCTTGTCTACTAGACACCTTACCTTTCACAGCCATTTTCACCTTGTTTGCTGTGCATGCCTTACACTTCATGTGGTACCTGCAGGGTTTAATAGTCATACCTTCAACCAAGCCAGGCATTTTAGATACTGCCTCAAAATGTAAATGACCAAATTTCCTGTGAAAATCATGAATACATCCTGCATGCAAACTTTTGTTAGAACCTGCAATGCAACAAGTTTCATTCTGCACAACATCATCAAAATACAGAACAAACAAACAATCCACATATTCAGCATACAATACATAATCGTTTTTCTTTGTGATGGTGCACTTCTTGTTCTTGAATGAAATGTCAATGTTCTGTTCAATCAGCTGTGCAATGCTGAGTAGATTGTGTGCAGCATCTGGAACGTAGAGAACATTGTGTATCGACAAGTCCAAACTGTGAAGAACAACAGTTCCGTAGCCTTGACTGGAGATCGTGTGGTCATCCGCCTGGTGAATCACACCTTCCTGCGGTGTAAAAGACACGAACAGTCGCTTGTTGTTGCATATGTGCCGGGTCACTCCTGAATCAATCACGAAGAACGATCTAGATGTCTTCTGGACTTTTGCAACCTTTGAAGTGAAGCGTGAGAGCATTGCCTTGTGCTGTGTTGTCCTGGACACCGGACCTTTGCCTTTGCCTTTTCCACGTGTTGAGCTTTCACTGTGCTGCTCTGTCTTGGCCCTGGGAAATCTGCATTCCCTCTTCATATGGCCTAGACGTCCACATGAGTAGCATTTCACTGCCTTCAAAGCTTTGGCACCATCTGGTGGTTCCACTGCTTGCCCTTTTAGAGGGAAGCACCTCCTCAAGAAACCCAAATTTCTTTTCATTTCCTTTCTTCTTTTTTTTTGGGGGGGGAGCAATGAAATCACAAATGGGCCCAACAACCCAGAAACATAATAGTCCAAAAGGAGCAGTTTGTTTTGTTATAACAATGGCTAAGAGGGGGAAATGAACCCTGTCTCCCAGGACCTAGTCCTGTACTCTAGCCACTAAGCCACAAATCATCTCTAAAATGGTGGGAGCCACTATCAGGGCAAAACAAACTTGAAGAAAACAAACTTGTTCAGAAACAGCATAGTTAAAGAGCATACACAGAGTGCTCATAGTCATTGGAGGCACAGAGACACTGGCTCCACTCTGTCTGCCCCAAATATACAATAGCAACTGAGCCTGCAAGCAAAAGATACATTCTTAGAGAGAGAATGAGTCACATGTCACAGAGACTTCACAATTTACTGCTAACTGTAGCAGGCTTAGGCCTGAATGTAGGCCTCACTGCTTCTGCTCTTAAAAATCTTTGACTGATTGCAATATTAAAGGAAGCTCAAAATTGTGCTCCTGCCCAAGGCTAGATTAAAATTCGGCCAACAGTGCTGCACACACCCAAAATAAAGCCACCTTTGGGGATACAAAAAAAGAAAGTGATTCCAGCTAAGCTGGGAATAGTCCTGACTAGCCCCACAATTAACAAACAGGCAAAATGAGGGAAACCTTTCTGCAAAAGAAAGCCCCTAATGGGGGGCTCTCTCCCTATTGGAAAAGGCAAGCCAATGAGGATTATGCACAGGCAGCGCTCACAGGTACAGGGAGAATCTTCCCAAATGGCAGGGTAAGGGGTGGGGTGGGAAATCAAAGAGGAAAGGAAAGGGGGTGGAATTAAATTAATTAAGGGACTAGAGAGGATTAAAGAGAAGGGGGAAATAAAGAAATGTAACCAGACAATGAGAAGAACTCCACTGTCCTCCAGACGGTCCAAGTGCTCCAGGTGATCCGAAGTAAGCAGCGAAAAGAGGAAGTTCCTCGCTGCGAGCATTGTATTTAACAAATATGGCTGTCAATCAACATCCTAGATTTCCGCAGTAACAGCCCACCCCTGCTTAAAGGATGGCCAAACCATTTGCCTAGTAACAGTGAGGTGTCTTGTCAGCCCCGCCCGCAACCTGTGCTCTCCATGAGCGGGAACACACTTTATCGTGTTTTTAATATTCTGTTGGGAGCTGCTCAGAGTGGCTGGAAAAACCTAGTCAAATGGACAGGGTATAAATAATAAGTTGTTGCTGCTATTATTATTATTACTACTACTACTACTACTACTACTACTACCATTACTACTACTGTTACTACTATTGTCACTATCACTGCCTCCTGTGGAAACAGGTTCCATAGTTTAACTGTGAAAAAATACGTTATTTTATCTGTCCTTAATCTTACAACATTCAGCTTTATTGCACCAGCTACAACACTCAGCTAAAATTTCCAGAGTGTTTTAACAACCAATCCTTCTGCCCAGGGGACTCTGGGAATTGTTGTGTTCCAAGGAAGGAGAATATGGGTCTCCTAACAACTCAGTGTACCCTTAATAAATGACAATTGCCATGATTCTCTGAGGAAGCCATGACCATTTAATGAATATTGTAGTTGGGGCCTAATACCAAACAGTAGGTTTATTTTCCCAATGTATCATTCTATTGTCTATTTCTTTTTTTAAAAGGGTGGTGCTTGAGAACACAACTTGTACAGCTGGGATTCTCACAAACCTCTTTCGAAGCTTAAACCTCATCTTTCATTACAGTGACAGAAAGCATTGCTAAAAACTCAAACACACATGTACCAAAGAAATACCCTGATTAGCACATTTGTGGTTGGTGGCTGTTGGCTCATGTTATCACCTCTGAAATATTTTTGTCTAGGTATTTCTCAGAATCCTGACATCTGGGTATTTCAGTAGTGGCCACTGCATGTCATTTGAAAGCTCCATCAAGAACAAACTGGTTGAGATAATGAAGTTATGAGAAAGCAGAGTTACAAATTACTGTTATTCAGGGACTGGTGAGGAGGAGGTAGTTTTGGTTTCTTGGTGAAATATGCCTAGTTCAGAAATAGGTTTAACTTTGGACAGTTTTAACATTTTTTTTTCTTAATCAGGCACCTGTTCCTTTTGGGGAAATATGTGTAGTTGTAATAATTTATTACCTTGACACAATAAAGTTGAACATGATAGTCTAATGATAAATTGCATACAATAGTAACTGAAAATATTATCTTGTTGGCATCCATCTGTTTAAAGAGACAATGGAGTGAGCCTCTGAGGGTGAAGTCAAACCAATATATTAGCAGCACCAAAGTGACATTCCTGGAGTGCAAGCCTGGACAGTGTGTATGGAGGTTCTGAGCTGCCCAGACAAGACCACCCCCTCAGCCTGGCTGATGTGGTCCAAAGGAAAGCAGAGCAATACGTTTGGCACCAGCTTGGCTTCAGGAGTCGCCAGAAGGAGGCGTACAAGGCACCATCCAACCCTCTAGGGCAGGCATGGCCAAACTTGACCCTCCAGCTGCTTTGGGACTACAATTCCCATCATTCCTGACCACTGGTCCTGGTAGGGATGATGGGAGTTGTAGTTCCAAAACAGCTGGAGGACCAAGTTTGGCCATGCCTGATCTAAGGACTCCGCTCCAGAGTTGTGTAGGGTTTACTCCTTAGATAGGGTTGCCATATTTAAAACACTGATGAGCTTTTTTCTGCCAAATCACATTAAAAAATGATGTTTTAAGCTATTTTTTATGGAAAATCAGCAGAAACTACACTGCCGACATGAGTTGCGAAATGTCCAGATTTCCCGGGACATTTTGCTGATTTCCGCCCAGACACTGCTACCAACCGCAGTATACTGGATATGTCTGGGAAATTCCAGACATATGGCAACTCTGCCTTAGGTTTTTCTTCTCCCAAAGATATCCCACAAAACAACAGTGGTGGGAGCCATGTTAGTGTGCAAAAAACACTACAGTTTGTTGATACACTGAGGTCCAGCACCGAGGGCCTTCTGGCGGTTCCCTCACTGTGAGAAGCCAAGTTACAGGGAACCAGGCAGAGGTCCTTCTCGGTAGTGGCGCCCTCCCTGTGTAATTGGATGTCAAAGAGAACAACAACTACCAGACTTTTAGAAGACATCTGAAGGCGGCCCTGTTTAGGGAGGCTTTTAATGTTTGATGTAGTACAGTATTTTAATATATATATTTTTGGAAGCCGCCCAGAGTGGCTGGGGAAGCCCAGCCAGATGGGCGGGGTATAAATAATAAATAATAAATTATTATTATTATTATTATTATTATTATTATTATTATTATTATACAAGACATTTTATGGCAGCGTAAGCTTTAACCTTGCATCTAAGTGACCTCTGATCCAAACAAAGCTTTTACCATAACGTGTGGGTTAGGTTGCATTCATACAGAAGTTTATTCAAATTCATGGATGTTTCCCTGTGGAGATTATGTTTTTGCTGATAAAGAGTTAAATCCAACTTTGAACTGTGTGATTTAGTGATTTACTGACTGGCATGCTCTGAGACAATTGGGATGGGTAGCTATGGGGTGCTGGTTTGTGGGGCTTTTAGATGCCCAATTATTCTACTTTCTTGTGTCTGGGCTAGAGCGACAGAACATTCCATGTCCATCAACTAGACTTGCAGATGATGATGATGATGATGATGATGATGATGATTATTATTAAGATGGCAAATCCATGTCCTTCCAGATGTTGCTGGACTTTAGCTCTCATCATGATGGTCTGGGGGTAATGGGAGTTGGAGTCCAATACTGGGAGATCTAGATGTTTCTCATCCCTTCATGGCTTTCCAGTTTCACAGACATAATCTAATTATTAAATGAAGGGCTTCAGGTAGGGATAACAATGAGATGTAAATGCTGGTCGCCATTTATGATGGTCATTTTTTTTAAAAAAATCCTCAATTATTTAATAAGGAAACATATTTTATTCTCCAAAGCAAAGGTATCAGACTGCTATTTTGCCACTAGGAAAGAGCAGGTGACAGTTTCAGATGTATTGGGAAGTACCAAGTCTTTTAGGTTTTGAGTTTCATTCTAAGTGCAGAAATATGAAACTGAGAAGCAGAACTAATGATGAATGTTTGAAACAGTTGTAGTTGTACCAGGTGTGTGAGAGAGAAGAGCAGAGAGAGAATGTCAGGTATAGGATGGGGACATTTCATGGCCCTCATTCTTTAATTATTTGAGCATCATGTTTAACTCATTTATCCTCCCAGTGTCATGGCTTCATCCACTTAACAAACACATGCATTTCTCTCTTTCTTAATGTATATACATAGACATTATGTATGGAGTATGTAGACAAGAGCGAAAGAGAGGGAAGCAGAATTCAATAAATGCACACAACTGATGAAGCACTTCTTCAGTTTACACAAATCTTTGCAGTCCTATAACTTTTTTTCCCTTAACTTCAGGTCTACAAAATCCTATTCCAATTTTCACTATGGGTGAATTAATTTTGACAGGTCGTTGGCCCAGTGTCACTGTTCAAATCTCACTTTAATGCAACGTCTCTCTGAAATATTTCATACTTCATCCTCATGCTACTTCTTCATTCCTCGTCTCTTTGTGTGCTGAGATTAACCCAGGAAGTCTTCCATTAACCCTAGTTAACTGTTCCATCTGAACCAATAAACTATCATTATAAGATTCGGAATAAGCTAAGATCTTAAACTATGGTTTAGAATTGGTTTAAATCTTGGTTTGCCCTGATCCTGGTGAACCTAGCCTGTTGCTTCATAATCCAGACTTCCTGGATTAATCCAGCACACTAAGAATATGGAGAGAAAGGGCATAAAGCTTGTGCATATTTCAGTTCAATAAAATGAGTTACATATGTTTGAATCAGATCATTAATTGTGATAAAGACACCACAGAATACACGAAGGGCAGCTCATAAATAAAAGTATGTGTATGTTTAAAGTACTATGGATCTACATATGTACCCAGACAGCAGTGAGAATGGAGGCAAAGATTTCATCCAATCATCAACATTATTTTATTTCATTGCATATTAATCCCACCACAAACCAGTAATTTGAGGGACGGCCTTCTCTTCTTCAGAACACCCAAGTCAATGTGTTATTCTTAGGCTGCCACCAAGTCTGGGAGGACTTACAAACACTGTTCTTGTTCAAGTAAGGTTCCAGACTTACTTGTTATGTGGTCAAAGATGCTCATAATTTATGAAGTGCAAAGGTCTTCCTTCCTAATGCTCTTTGTGAAGCATCTTTGACCTCATTATTCCTGATGGTGTATATGAAAGGTGGAGAAGGCCCTCTGCTGTCAATGATGTTGGAGATGCAGAGGGAAATCAACATTGCCACCACAACAATCATTGTTGATGTGCCTCTATAACAAACTCTGTGTCCACAATACCTGCCCCCTCCCAAAGCTGTACATGGAAGGGTGTTGATTTTCTTTTCTTTGCTTAGGTAAAGAAGGGCAGAGGTAAAACCATGTTTCCTTCAACAGTGCCCACCTTAAAGGAGATCTAACCAACTTTCCCTGTAAAAGATATTTAATTGATAGTCTAATTGCACTTCTGATTCACACATGAAAGGGATATCTCATCTACACCCTGCAAAGCCCTTCTTATGAATCATACAACACTAATGAAAAGTTATTTCACCTTCTCCAAAAGTTCTGGGATTCTGTCTCTAGGGCTGTGCCCCTTTGTGATTTCCAATCAGAAACACCCAAAGCTGAAGGTTGGATCAGGTAATGTTGAGTGAGCCAGGCCCACATGTGTTGATGTTCCATAAAGAATTGAATGTTTTATTTGTCATCCTTCACATATTCTAAAAGTCTACATTTTCTCATGTATTTTTTCCTGGAATTTCCTTTCGAGTAATGTATGGAAGCAAGAATTCAATCATGCAATATTTTACCACAGGTTTCATGGCTGTATAAGGTTCAAAGATTGACTACAGTAGCCCAGGAGTGAGATCCTTTTTCAACTTGTGTCTCATTCCCTACATGGCAGTGATGTGCTTAGAGCTTAGAAACTGCAAAGGTCTTACTTCCTAAGGCTTATTTTAAAGCACCTTTGACTTCATTATTATGCATTGGTATTGTGGAAATCCATATGGTATTTCTTCTTTGAGATGAAAAGCTGTTTAGAAATCATTTAATAAAAGAAAACTTTGTCTTCCTGGCCACACTATCTTATTACAGCTGGGGTGAGGAATCTGTGGCCTACTAGAGGCTGTTAGACTTTAAAACCCAAATTGAGTCCCAGTCATAACAGCCAATGTGCAAGGATGATGGGAGTTGTAGTCCAGCAACATTTGGAGGGCCACAGTTTCTTTATTCCCATAGCATCTTCTGAAGGTGCCACCAAGTCTGACAGAACTTCCAGACACCGCTCTTTGGTGTCCCCAGACTGATAGGCTATGTAGTCAAAGCTGCTTCAAAGCAGGGCCTGGAAATGGACAAGACACCCAAAGAAAGTGGATGAAGCCAGGAATTGGCTTTTCTGAGACATTAGAGAAGTGTTCTCAGGTTCAGTCCCCATCATCCACAGGTAGGACTGGGGAAAACCTTTGTCTGCAAGCCAGTATTGGTCCTGCCAGTCAGTGTGGACATATCTGACCTAGATGGACCAAGGGTCTGATTCAAAGAAGGCCACTTAATCAGCTATCTCTTGCCATTATCTGGTAAGTGGGGACATAGGTAGGTAGATTACTCTTTCTATACCCATCAATCCATCCATCCATCCATCTCCTCTAATCATCACTAAATTGATTGGCAATGGCACCATTTCAGAATAGAATCAGAGCTGTGGTAAACTTGGATTCAGAGGAGCATAGGGTAAAATTACAGGGGATGGTGATGATGATATATTTATATACTGTCCATCTGACTGGGTTGCTGGGATGCAGGTCTCTCTGAGCACTGAGTTAGACTGCAGTCCTTTCCAACCCAAGTCAGTGCTTAGAACTTAGAAACTGCAAATTTCTTCCTTCCTAAGACTTTTCGTAAAGCATCTTTGACTTCATTATTCCTGATTGTGTATATGAAAGGGTTCAGCACTGGGGTGACAATCATGTTCAATACAGACACAGCTCTGACCACACCTAAAGGAGAGCCCTTGACAGAAGGTCTCATATAGATGAAAAGGACTGACCCATACAAGATGCTGACCACAGTCAAATGGGAGGCACAGGTGGAGAAAGCCTTCCGCTGTCCACTGGATGAAGTGATACGGAGGATTGTGGAGATGATGAAGATGTAAATTACAACCGTCAAAAGCAGAGAGCTCAGGATCACAGACACAGACACAGCAAAGCCAAGGGCTTCAATGATTTTTGTGTCCCCCCCTGCAATCTTTAGCAAAGCTCCAACATCACAGAAAAAATGATGTACAATGTTGGAGCTACAGAAAGGAAGCCTCACAGCCTTCAACACCTGGAAAATAACTGAGAAAAAGCCTGCAAGCCAGGCAGCCAGTGCAAGCTTAAGGCAAACCTGAGAGGTCATGAGGGTAGGGTACCTCAATGGATGGCAGATGGCTAAGTATCTATCAAAGGACATGATAGAAAGAATGAAAAACTCTGTGACACCAAAGAGGAAGTAGAAGAACGACTGTGCCATGCAACAGTGGAAGCAGATCATCTTCTTTGCCGACAGGAAGTTGACTAGCATCTTCGGCATAAACACAGTAGTGTGTCCAATCTCAATAATAGAGAAGTTGCTAAGGAAGAAGTACATTGGCTTCTGGAGCCGATGGTCCACAGTCACAATGAGAATGACGAGACCATTCCCTGTAATGCTCAGAAGGTACAGCAGGAGGATCACCACAAACAAAAAGATATCCATGCCCTGAAAATGGGGGAATCCCAGAAGGATGAATTCTGTCACTCTTGAGCAATTTGTTAAGTCCATCCTTTGAGTCTGCAAGTAGACAGGAGAGAAAAAGAGCTAATGAGGAAAATAGGAAGCTGCCTTCTGGTGAGTCAGACAATAGGGTCATCTAGCTCAGAGTGGTCTATCACACAGCTCGAGGGCTACATGCTTGATCTTGTAAAAGCTTGACCTTGCAACCGTTGTTACAGTTGTGCAGTAACAACAGTTGTGCAGCCCATAAGCATCCCACAATGACCACTCACAGATGGTACGGCAGCAGAAAGCAGACTTAGCATTAGCTCCAGGCATGCTAGCATGGACAAGCCAGGGCAAACCAAGTAGTGAAAAATCTGCACATTTTGGTTCTCCAATTTTACCTCCTTCCAATTTTAAAATCCATTAGCTCTTTGCTACAAATTTCTCCCAATCACCACATTTACATATGCAGTTTGGGTTAATATACAATCTCTACAAGCTTCCTTGCATCTATATGGTTTTTTTAAAAGTAATAAATGCCCTTTCCCCTGCCCTTTCCCCTAGTATAGCTATGCTGCATTGGAAGATTGGGTTGATTTGATTAACATCCTATGCCCTTTTAAAATGTGTTGGGGAAGGGGTTACTGGGTTGTTGTTTTTATTTTGATTATGTGTTTTGTGGTTTTATATTCTGATTTTATTCTGTGAAATGCCCTGAGGCCTGTGGGTATAAGGTGGTATATAAATTGAAATGATGATGATGATGATGATAATCTGCATTGGAAGTGTGGATTTAGAACAGGGGTCAGCAAGGTTTACCTTGCCTGGGCCGGTTCACTCCAGTGGAGATCCCTCTGTGGGCCGGATCACGGGCACGTGTGAGAGCGTGTGTCTGTGATTTCTGGATGCCTGCACAGATGAAATTTTTTACATCTGTGCAGACTTAATTTCCGGCATCTGCACATGCACAGACACGAATTCCAGTGCCGCGGAAGCGAGTCCCTGCGCCATGCTATGCCAGTTTAGTGCAGCGTGCAAGGACTTGCTGAGCCGGCGGCTCATTTCAGGGCGGTTCATGGGCGGGTTAAACGACCCCCGTGGGCTGCTTGCGGCCATGGGCCTTAGGTTGCCGATGCCTGATTTAGAAGGATAGCTTAGCTATGCTTGAGCCATGTATTGCTTTGGAGAATGCTAATTAGAAAGGCTTGCCTTTAAATGTGAATTGAATCAAATTTCTACTCTTACTTCCTACTTAGTCTGTGCAATTTTGTACACATTACTTGGCACAGACATGCAGAGACACGAATTCCAGTGCCGCGGAAGCGAGTCCCTGCGCCATGCTATGCCAGTTTAGTGCAGCGTGCAAGGACTTGCTGAGCCGGCGGCTCATTTCAGGGCGGTTCATGGGCGGGTTAAACGACCCCCGTGGGCTGCTTGCGGCCATGGGCCTTAGGTTGCCGATGCCTGATTTAGAAGGATAGCTTAGCTATGCTTGAGCCATGTATTGCTTTGGAGAATGCTAATTAGAAAGGCTTGCCTTTAAATGTGAATTGAATCAAATTTCTACTCTTACTTCCTACTTAGTCTGTGCAATTTTGTACACATTACTTGGCTGAAAAAGTGCATTGAAAAATTCAGAGAGGTGCAAATTTCAAGGGATGACTATGTTTGGGTTTGTGCATTGCACCAGAATGTGATAATTATGTAGGTTAAGTGAGAAATGAATTAGATTTCTCCTGCATTTCTAATTTTAAAGCACGGGATAGCAGGTGGGATGGGATAAAAAGAGTGTAAGGATGGTCATAGGAAGGAGAAGAGAAATTATGTCCATTCTCCGTATATTAGATCTCACCCAATACATATCTCCAGTCTTATTCTCATTTCCAAATATATTGTAGATCCCTGAGTTTGATATTTCTAATTTCCAGAAACAATGAATTTAATAAACTCATTTGAATATATGCTTGAACCTAACTTTAAACAGTACAACTTAGTGGGGAGGGGGAGGAGGAGAACATTCCCAGTACAGGAAAAGAATGAATTCAATGTCACTTAAAACATCAACATACCTGAAAAATAATTAGCGTATTTTCACCACCACCGCGATGATCAATGTATTCCCATAAAAAGCTGGATTTCCATGATACCTGTTTCCATAAAAAGATGTACAGCGGGAGAGTGCTGACTTTCCTTCTCTTGTTTAGCTAGAGAACCAAGGGGGAAGATGGAGAAATGTTTCCTTCAAGACTATCCACATTTCAAATATTACTATCCAAGTTTCATTGTAAAAGGTATTTCACTGATGTTCTAAACCTACTTCTGAGCCATAAATGAAATGAATATTTCATCTACACCATATGAAGCCTTTTTCACAAATCATGAAGCTCTGTCCTCATCTTCTGTAAAACGTCTGGGATTTTGTCTCTGAGGATATGTTGCATTGTGATTTTCCATAAGCAACACCCAAAGGTGATGTTAGGAGCAGGTGATGTTGAATCAACCTGGTTTATGTGTTGATATCACTGGGAAACAATTTTTTTGATGCACTGACACCTGCAGTTGTTCTAACCTAATTTCGACGTGCTGATTTCATATCTGAAGTTGGTTTGGTTCTGTAAGCTCTAGTTTTTTTGGCAATTCATGTTTTTCACTTTTCACCATAATCTTTGTTTTTCACAATTCAAGAATTCAATATTTTATTAAACACATAGCCATAGTAGTACAATATGAATATAAATGTAAGTGACTTATATAGCATTGAACATGACATGTATAGCATTGAAAATGACATGTACAGTTGGAGGTATGCAAAAAATGTATTCCCTTGGGATACACAGTATACTGGGGAACAATTTTTTTTCATTTTCTGTTGCATGAGGTTTTTCAACTGTTCTTATATGTTCTTTCAATGCTGATTTTAAATCTGAAATCAATTTTTGTGTACGTACTGTGAGTTATCTTTCAATTTCCGACTTTTGCCGATATGTCATATTTACACTGGGGATAAGTGTACATTGACACGTTGATCTACCCTAACCACATGGTAATTGTTGTTTTGCAGACTTAATTTTTCTTTATTTTTATAGTTTTGTAATCTAGATATTTGTATTTTTCAGATCGGACCACGGCTTCTTCAAATAGACAAAAATGTGTAAATATGTGGGTTGTCAAAAGCAACTGAAACAAATTTGTCATCCTTCATATATTCTAAGGAAAAAAGTGTACATTTCCCCATGTACTTTTTCATGATGTTTCTCCAGTTTCATTTATACACACTTATAATTCACCTGTGCAATACTTTACCCAGATGGTATAGCTGTCAATCAATCTAAGGCCAACAACCTTTGAAGTAATGAATGCCAGCGGTGGGGATTGCCAAACACTTATGGTCTACAGAGATCCTCTCTCTCTCTCTCTCTGTCTCTCTCCAGCCACTCTGTCCATTTAGGGGAATATAGAATTTGTGTTCCTGGCATTGGGTAATCAGGACAGATTAGGGATTCTGCTGGTTTTCTATGAAGGCTGTGTGTTTTTTGTTTTTTTTTTTTTTAAAAAACACTCTAAACCAGAAACAGTTAAAAACATTCCCTTAACCAGTGATCTAAGGAACAGGGGGTAAATGGAAGTGTTTTCAAATTTCTCCGAAAAGTGAATACTGATGGAGATGGCTACACCTCTCTAAAGAGGGCATTCCATAAATGGGGAACCACCACTGAGCAGACCCTATCATTGGTCTACACCAGCCAGGCTTCCCTAGTTGTTGCACCACCAACAAGGCCTCACTGGATGATCTCAGGGCCTGAGATAATTGATATCTTTTTCTGTACTTGGGCCACAAGCCTTTTTAATGGCTTTATATGATAGCACCAACAGCTTGAATTGGGCCCACCAGCTTATTGGCAGCCAGAGTTTACAGGACAGTGACATGTGGTTCCATTGGACTATCCATGTGTCTGGTGAAACACAGTATCATTAGTGCTGTCTACATGCACAAGGTTTGCAGAAATATGCTTTAGAAAAAATGTAAGCAAGGGAACCCCAGCATAATGCAATGAGGGCTCATCATATTCAGTGGCCACAGAATTCTGAGTGTCCATTGTGTGCGTGTGTAGGAGGGAGAGAAAACATTTCGGGGGATCATGGAATGGTGTATTTCAGAAAAGAGCATGGCTGACTGACTGGAACTTTGAATTCTGCAATATCCTACTGCAGATCTCACTTGTAATACATTGATTTCATTTGAAAAGCCTACCTTCCCAATATGCCTAATCCAGTCCATTACAGATTGAGCAGTCTGTGGCTTCAACTTTTATCATGTTAATAGGCAAGGAACCATTAAATTGGCTTTAGATGTTGTAATAATATGGAATATGGAATTAAGCCTGCTGTGCCTTTCACATTCTTTAAGGGCTATGAAGAAGTCCTAAGAACATATGAGAATCCTGCTGGATCAGGCCATTGCCCATCTAGTCCAGAATCTGGTTCTTACAGTAGCCAATCAGATGCCATGGGGAAGACCAGAAGTAGGACCTGAGTGCAACAGCTAGTTAAGAAATAAGTGCTTAATTCAAAAGCAAATTATTTCTTAGTTAGGTGAATTCAAAACTATTTGTAATGCAGAATGTTGATTTCCCTTATGGGAAATTACAGGGCTTATCATTAGAGAGCGAATCCAAAAACATTACGCAGAAGATCCATAGATAGCTCCTCATTTGCACCGTATAATTTGTGGGAAAGTTTTTAAACACTGCAGATAAATTTAAACACATACACCAAATTGCAGACACATTATTGTGCATCTTGATGTTTCAACACATGCTTTGCAGGTTCGGGGAGCAATAATCTCTAGGCAACCTTCAGCAGGGCTGGTAGATAGAGACAGGAGATCAATCAGAACAGATATAGCTATGTAGCTGACACTAAGGGAAAGGACAGGATAGAATGGCAGCTGGATAAAACTCCAAGACTTCTGAAGAAGAAAATCCATAGGATTTCGTTTCAGTAGGATGATACGTTTGGAATATGACTGGCAAAAACATATAATTGGCTATCTGATTGTTGCCCTGAACATGTACTATTGGCACGTTTGTGATGGATCCAATAGCTATAATGTGAGTATATAATCCCCCACCCACCCCTTTTTAGAAAATATGCTTTGTAGTCTTAAAGCAAATACTCATTAGTTTTCAGTCATGCGTTCATTTCCTGCAGAAGCACCCTCTTGCCTTGCTTTGTATCATTTCTCAGATTCTACAAACCTAGAGCTGAAAACAGCACTTATTTGAAATGTTTATTCTGCTAAAAGACTCTGTATTCTGCTAAAAAACAACAAACCTCTCCCTCTCTTCACTTCCCTGCTGACTTCATCTGTGCTTTCTTTTCAAAATTGTGTTGATCGAAGCAGAAAGTAGATATATATTTTTTGTGTTTTACTGGGGGCTTCTTGTCTCACTCCGCCACCCATTATGAGAACTCTTGCCACTTTGTATTCAGAGGAATATTAGAAGTACAACATAGCTATAGTGGTTAATATATGTAGAAACTTGTATGTGTGCCCAGCTGGATCTCACCAAAGGCCCATAGAGTCCAGCATCCTCTTCTCATAGTGACCCACCAGATGCCCTTTAGGAAGCCCATGAGCATGATCTAAGTGCAACAGCAGCTCTATCCCCACCTGTGATCCCCAGGCTTCAGGGAATTGGCTTCCTCCCCCTCCTCCTTTGACAGTAGATAAGCAGAACAAAGGAAAAGGAGTCTCCTCACCAGTTAGAAACTTTAATGACCACAGAGAGAGAACAAAGAATCCATTTCCTAGGAATGAAGGTGCTCCCAATTAAGGGTTCCACCCATTTCCTCCCTAGTCATGCACATCTCTACTGCGGCTTGCAACCTAAGCTCGTAACCACTGTGCTTCTGTGCAGGCACCTTAACTGTTCTTCTTAACGTTGGGCTGAGCAGATGGATGCTTTCCAGACAGTTAATCTCTCTCTCCCCCAGTGCTTCTTCTCCATCCAGAATTTCCCAGCTTCTGCCTTCTGAACTATGCCCTTCTGCAAACCACTGGTCCAAATCTATACTGTCCTCCTGCTCCTGGGAAGCTTCAGGATGTTGATCAGGAGCAGGGGGAGGGGGAGTCTTCCCACCATTTCTCCTCAGTGCTGGGTCCCTGACAGCAAGTGGCATTCAGAGGCATACTGCCTCCAACAGCAGAAGAGGAATACAGCCAGTGCAGCTAGTAGCTATTAACTAATGCATGTAAATGGTACTTTTAAAACAAGAGAGGACCACCTGCAACTCTCCAGCTGTTTTTGGTCTTCAGATCACATCAGCCCCCAATCAGCATGGCTTATGATCAGAGATGATGGGAAATGATGTCCAGCAACATTTGAAGGCTCATTGGTTCCCCACTCCTGGAACATATAAGTGTTTAAATTAAAAATGTTTTCAAGAGCTACATTGTTCATTTATTTTAAATATTCTGTGGCTGCCTTTTCAAGGCCAAAGCTTCCACAAGGCAGTCCATTAGAAAAATGGAGGTTGGTAAAAACATAATTCCAATATATACAGTGATTTTAAATGAGCAGTTAAGTTAAGTTCAAACATTGTACAGTAATACCTCCGTGAATGTCTGCCTCGTCTAGCTTCCATTCCGGTGAATGTCCACAGCAAACCCAGAAGTACCAGAATGGGTTACTTCTGGGTTTTCTGCTCGTGCATGTGCAGAAGCACTAAATCGTGCTCCACGCATGTGTGCAGATGTGACACTTTGCCCTGCGTCCTTTTCGGCTAATGGATCCCGGTCACAAAACATTGTACGACTGTACAGGCGGGCCAGAACCACACTCATATAAAATAAATGTAAGATCAATAGGAAGGAGCATGTTAAAGTCAATGTGATAAAAGAAAAACAGCAATGAAAGTAATTAAAAGCAAGCAGTATTGCATCTCGACTGAAAGAAGAAGTCTAGAATAGGGTTTCATAGCTCATTTCAAAGCCAGCACAGATGTATCTCCCTCGGGAGGAATTTCCACAAATGTGGCTTGAGAACAAAGCCAAAAATCCTGGATCCAAGTTTGGATTCAGTTAAGTTCTAAAAATCCAAACTAAATCAAATTCAGTCTCCATTTCTAATGCCAGTATTTCCTTCCAATAAATTCCATCAGCCTACAGAGGGAGGGAAGAGAACTAGGTGTATCTTATTGCCTCTGCTGAAATACTGTCACCTGGCAGCAGGCATTCCCATCAGGCTACTGAACCTATTTCTATCCTAGTGACTTTAAAAACAGGTCTCTGACCTTGATTTTTCACTCCTCACTCCTTATCCCCATTTCTTTGTGTGTCATGAATTTTAGATTGTGTGAAGAAATAGACTATCTTCTGCCTGGTCTTGCATGAACCTGTGGGAGCCTCTTTTTATGTTTTTATTTTGCTAAAGAGTGGGATAGACATGCTTTAGCTAAACCCATTAAAATAACACGGGGATATGGGAAATTCAATGAAATAAGAAGAGAAAATGTATTCTGCTCTCCATTTTAGTGCAGGATGAATTGAATATCCAAATCATAATTTTTAAAGTTTCCATCACCTCTCTCTTATCCATCTTGGTGAGCCCAGTTATGGATTTGACCAATTGCACAAGAGTGTCAGATTTCATCTTGCTTGGATTCCCACATATTTGGGGAATGAACATCACCTTGTTCCTCGTGGTCCTCCTGCTCTACATTTTGTCAGTTGCAGGGAATGGTCTCATTATTGTCATGGTGAGAGTGGACCGTCGGCTCCAGAAGCCCATGTACTTCTTCCTTAGCAACCTTTCTTTCTTGGAGATGTGGTACACGACTGCCGTTGTTCCCATGATGTTGACCAACCTCCTGTCGGCAAAGACCACCATCTGCTTCTATTGTTGCATGGCCCAGTCCTACTTCCACTTCCTCTTTGGCATCACGGAGTTTTACATCCTCACGGTCATGTCCTTTGATAGGTACTTAGCCATCTGTCAGCCGCTCAGGTACACCACCATCATGACCTCCAATGTCTGCCTTCAACTTTCGCTGGTTACATGGCTAGGGGGCTTCTGCACCATCCTTCTGCAGACAGTGCTGGTCGTAAGGCTTCCCTTCTGTGGCTCCAATGTTGTCAACCATTTCTATTGCGATATTGGGCCCATGTTGAAGATCGCTGGTGGAGACACGCATCTTATTGAAGCCCTCGGCTTCCTGATTGCTGTGGCTGTGATCCTGGGCTCCCTGATGCTAACGGTGGTATCTTACATCTTCATCATCTCCACGATTCTGCGCATCCCATCAGCCAGCGGACAACGGAGGGCCTTCTCCACCTGTGCCTCCCACCTGACTGTGGTCAGCATCCTGTATGGGGCAGTCCTTTTTATCTACTTAAGACCTTCTGCCAAACACTCATCTTTCAGCCTCAACAAAGCCATCTCTGTGCTGAACACTGTGATCACTCCAGTGCTAAATCCTTTCATATACACCATCAGGAACAATGAAGTCAAGGAGGCTTTACGGAAAGCCTTAGGAAAGAAGGTGCAGAATCCACTTATACTGTGAGATTTGGACTGTATTGGGAAAACCTACAGAGCAATCTAATGCTAGGGATAAAGAAGGTTTCCATGTGGTCCACATTTTTAACCAAACCGCCCAAATTTGCACCTCTAAGACTAACAGGTGAGTCAGAAGAACATCTCACTTCTCCAAATTTCTTGGCTTATTTTTTTAAAAAAGGTACCCAAATGTCCCAAGTGCACTATGTACCCAAGTGCATAATCTATAAATGTGTATATTGTGTTCAAATATGTCCATTGTGACAATAAGACTTGGCTGTGTTTAGATTAATTTCTAAGATAGAGGTATCCCAAGATGGAGACAAATAATTAAATACAGATCAAAGATAGAAATGGATTAATTGAAACCACAAAGAGTAGACAGAAGTCAACAAACCAACAAAGGGACTAAATCCTATAGGAGGGGCTTTTTGAGTAGAATACCAGTAGAATACCCTGGTACTGGTTTGAATGAATTAAATCTTGCTTTTTGTTTAATAGGTCATTTTAGTTTTGTTAATTTTTTTGGTTTTGTCGTTGTGCAATTTTCTCCCCCCCTCCTTTTCTCTCTCTCTTTTTACTTCTCTGATATAATACACATTTATTTTGGATTCTTGACAATTCAATTGTATATGCTGTAATAACTATCTAGAAATATCTAGTGTATAATTAGTTTTTTTTTTTGCTTTTTTGTATGTTATGCTTGTAATATTTGTTTATTTTTTTTAAAAAAAAGGAAGATATAGACTGCAGTTTGCGGATTCCTGCATTGCAGGGGGCCGGACTAGATGACCCTCTACAGTTCTGATTCCCTGAGTCAGAAGAGGGATCATAGTTTTTCAGGGAAGGACTATATTGCTCATGATTCTCTGACTCCTGCTGTGGAAATGCATGGTGAAAGTGATACTAACAGTGCAACCCTGAAGGACTGATGCTAACCAGTGTGGACAATTTGGATTGGACCATTGTTGTGACCCCAGTATAAAGCAGCTTCATCTGCTCCTATGAGTAGTACACAATTCTGAAATACGGGAGCTTACCATCACAGTCACTCATAGCCACACATCCCCATGGAGAATCCAAAAATGCAGGCAGCTTTGCTGATCTTATAGTGAGCTGACAATTGATGGTATAGTGGTTAGCATGGTGGACTTAGGCTTGAAGACTGGGATCCACAACCCTGATCATCTGTGACATTCACTAAGCGACCTTGGGGCAGTCCCTGATTGATCCTGGTCTATCCCACAGTCAGCATAAAGTGAGGTGACCCAACCCTTTTTCTGTGCCACTCTGGTGTCAGTGGAAAGTGGAACACAAATGTGAACTCTATTAAAGCACCATGTGGTCCATAGGCTGCCATTTCTCATGATGGCTTGGTTTGAATGGGAGAACAATTGCTTAGTGCTCTACCATATAGTGAATGCAATGAAAGTGTCTTTTAAAATAGCCAAGCAAGTCTTTTGCCAGGTTAACTAATGAAAACAGAACTTGTTTAACAACCCTGCTCTTCACTGCCACCAAGTTCACAATACTGGAAAATATCACTCCTGTTAATCCACTCTGAGAATTGTAATTCTGGGGAGGGCAGAGGAGTAACAAACCATACTTCTCATTATTATTTGAGGGGAGCTTAAAGTGGTGCCTAGGGGACGCAGGTGGCGCTGTGGGTTAAAGCCTCAGCACCTAGGACTTGCCGATCGAAAGGTCGGCGGTTCGAATCCCTGCGGCGGGGTGCGCTCCCGCTGCTCGGTCCCAGCGCCTGCCAACCTAGCAGTTCGAAAGCACCTCCGGGTGCAAGTAGATAAATAGGGACCGCTTACCAGCGGGAAGGTAAACGGCGTTTCCGTGTGTGGCTCTGGCTCGCCAGAGCAGCGATGTCACACTGGCCACGTGACCCGGAAGTGTCTTCGGACAGCGCTGGCCCCTGGCCTCTTAAGTGAGATGGGCGCACAACCCCAGAGTCTGTCAAGACTGGCCCGTACGGGCAGGGGTACCTTTACCTTTTACCTAAAGTGGTGCCTGGAACACCTAAGCTGTAACAATTGCTTGTACCGCCTCACAATTACATTTTGTACTCCAGAAGCTGGAAAGAAATTTCATACACTTTTCTACAAGATGCCTGTTGCACTTCACAAGTGTTGTCACGACACCTAGTGGCCAGACCCAAACAAAACACAAACCTTAAATTAGACGCAAGCATTATGCTATAAGCAATACAGTGGTACCTCAGGTTACATACGCTTCAGGTTACAGACTCCGCTAATCCAGAAATCGTGCTTCAGGTTAAGAACTTTGCTTCAGGATGAGAACAGAAATTGTGCTCTGGCGGTGCGGCAGCAGCAGGAGGCCCCATTAGCTAAAGTGGTGCTTCAGGTTAAGAACAGTTTCAGGTTAAGAATGGACCTCGGGAACAAATTAAGTACTTAACCCGAGGTACCACTGTATCTTCTTCTTCTTCTTCTTCTTCTTCTTCTTCTTCTTCTTCTTCTTCTTCTTCTTCTTCTTCTTCTTCCTGCTGCTGCTGCTGCTGCTGCTGCTGCTGCTTTCTTAACCACCCTTCAACATGTCCCAGGATGGGCTACAACAATTTAAAAATACAATATTAAAATTAGTTAAAGCAAGTTAATGTCAAGTTGGAACTAAAATATATAATTCAGGCATCAAGGGCAAAAGTCAATTGGATGCAATTTCATCATACAACAAGCAATTGTAGGGTATCCCACAGATTTGGGGCTGTCACAGAAGATATCATCATCATCATCATCATCATCATCATATAATGAGAGATGCAAACTAAGGTCAATTTTTAAAATGCACCACAGCAATACATAAAAAAAGGGTAAATAGTTGGTCTGGTTAAAAAAATGCATTGCCACAAGAGGGCAGTAAACAATTTAATAGCACATTGGAATATAATAAGAAAAAAAAGTGTTGAAACACCCTCCAAAAACTGAAGAGAGTGCTTAGGAACAGAGTCCCATGATCTTGGGTGCTGCTCACATACCAGGTGTGAACACCAGCCTTGCTGAAGATTGTCAGAACAATTCATTCCTTTGCTTGCCATCACATCCACCATAGTCAATAACATCACATTCATAGCATACATTTAAAGCACTTTGACAGTCATAGGGAATCCTGGGAGCTGTACTTTGTTAAGGCATAGCTTCCAACATGCCGCAGAAGAAAATCAGGATTTTCATCTTTTGGGGCCATGCTCCCGAGTGAATCATATGACTCCCACGAGATGGCACGCACTCCTCCCCAAATGTGCTTATTCCAGGATTTCTCTCTTGTGGGAGCCAGCTGACTCATGCAAGAGTGCGGCCTCCCAAAATGTGCTTCTTTCAGAGCAGTGCTCTTGCGGCAGCCAAAACGGAACATCCCAGGATCCAATCAGAAGACAGGATGGCTTCTGTAACTCTAGGATGTCCTGCTCAAAACAGGACAGTTGAGAGGTATGGTTTAGGATGCTGGAAGTTGCAGCTCTGGGAAATTAGCACCATTAACAGCCTACAGTTCCCAGAATTAGACATGACTGTTAAAGTGGTATAGCAGTGCTTTAAGTGCTCATCTGCACCTATATTAACCCTGTTAGGTTTCCCCAGGGAAACAACCAGTCTTTAGCACTGAATCAGAATGTATGACAATTGGATTTTCGATGGATGGCTAAAGAGCAGGTTTTCTGGGGGAAAGCAGTGGGGCAAAGGCAAAACCACTCCGGCTCATGCTTAGATAGCACGGGACAAGTAGAAAACCACTCAGATCTGTGCTTTGTGAGCACAGGGGAAGCAGAAGTGTGGACAAGCCCAAAATGTATGGTATGGGTGTGACCTCAATTGAGAAAATGAACCCAGGAGGATCACATTGGTGGCCAAACACTTGAGAGTAGCAGAGGCAATCAATACATAAAAGGTAAAGGTAAAGGTACCCCTGCCTGTCAGGGCCAGTCGTGACCGACTCTAGGGTTGCGCGCCCATCTCGCTCAAGAGGCCGGGAGCCGGCGCTGTCCAAAGACACAGGGGCAATACATAGGGGCAATCAATTGCTCTCAGATTCACCAGTCAATAATTAGAATAAGAAAAAGGATTGCACTGGAAGCCACATGGGCAAATATCTAATCTTAAAATTAGCCTCTTGGGGGCAGCAAAGGCCTAGAAATTAGAGGTAGCCGTATTGTTTTCTAGTTCTTGTGTGTGAAAACCACAGAAAGTTTCATATAACTTGTTGAGCCATACTTTTCTTCACCACCACCACAGCTGCTACGTTGGGGTTTTATAAATGAATTGCAGACTCTGTTTTTTTATTGTTGGTGGGGGAGAAGCTGCTGTTTGCTTGCAGCACTGTGGGTGGCGATGTGGCTCCATGGAAGGCAAAAAAGTTAAGGTGAGGTTTGCAGAAAAGTGGCTTTTGGCAAACAATGAGTAGAAAGTGGTTTCCTTTTTATTGCTAAGAGGAAGGGTAAGGGGGGGGATGCTGATTTTAGGATGCCTACTCCTACAAAAGTATTATTATTATTATTATTATTATTATTATTATTATTATTATTATACCCCCCACACACATCTGGCTGGGTTTCCCCAGCCACTCTGGGCAGCTCCCAACAGAATATTAAAAGCGCAATAAAACATCAAACATTAAAAATGTCCCTAAACAGGTCTGCCTTCAGGTGTCTTCTAAAATGTTCTCGGCAGCCACTCCCAGTATGGTTTCAGGGGGTACTGAAGAGTGGATACCTTTAACTGTCTCCTTTGCAAAGTTCCCCATGCTAAAACCATTTCTCCACACCTGGGTTTCAGTTATTCTGTGTTGTGAATCTTCCAGAATAAACGAAGAATACTAGAAGAGTCCTATTAAATCAGAACAACAGCCCACCCAGTCTAGCATTATGTTCTCAAAAAAGCCCAGTTGCCTCTAGGAAGCCCTTAAGCAAACAGAGGAAGTTTTTTCTTCCCTGGACACACAGCAAAAACATGAACCAGCATCTTTAGAACTGATATAATTCACTAATGAGCCATAAAGAAAGGGTTTTCCAAGTTAAGGAATTTTGTGGAGTTGTCCTATTTTCTGAAGGTCCTGAAAGTCCTGCTTCTAATTAGCTTTGGCTTGAATTAAGTTTGTGGAACTTGTGGCCCTGCAAATGATTTGGACTCCAACTTCCATCAGTCCTAGGCTCCATGGCCAGAGACCTTGAGAGTTGTAGTCCAATAGGGTCTGAGAAATGAAGCTTCCTAGGATTCTCCATCACTGCTAAAGTTCCATGGAGAATCCAGAGAATTGTACTTTTTTGAGCATGCTGGGAGTTACAGCTCTGGGAGACTATCACACTGAACAAACTCTAGTTTTCAGGATCCTCCTTGACTTTTAAAGTCAATACAAGGGTGGTTTCAATGTATAATGCAGATGCCACCTAGAAAATGATCACTTTGATGGCCAACTACTTAGGGGCAGAAAACATACATGAACAGAAAGGCAATCCATTATGCTCACATCCACCACAGTCTACAATTAGAATAAGAAAATGAGCTAAGCTGAAGCACATTGGAGGAGGACCACTTGAGGCAAGATCTCATCTAACACTGATGACAATTCTCTTGGGGGCAGCAAAGCAGTACTAATTAGAGGCAGCTGTCTTATTTTGTAGTTTCCGTTGTGAAAACCACAGAAAGTTTCTATATAACTTGTTGAGCCACATTTTCACCTACCAGCACTCCAGCTGTTACTGTTGGGTTTCACAAATTAGTTGCGTTTCACAAATTAGACTCTGTTTTTTTATTGTTGTTGCTGTTGATGGGAGAGGCACTGTTTTGTCACATGGCTGTTGGTGGCACTGTGGCTCCATGGAAGGCAAAAAGTTTAAGTTGAGGTTGCAGGAAAATCACTTTTGAACAACAAGAAGAAAGTGGTTTTCTTTTTCTATTGCTAAGAGAAATGAGAATGACAACTGTGGGCAGTATAGTCCTACGAAAATACAGTTTCAGGCAACAGCAAGGAGTGGAAACATTTCCCTGCAAAGTTTCCCAAGCTAAGACATAACTGTGTTTCAGTTCATAGAATCATAGAATCATAGAGTTGGAAGAGACCACAAGGGCCACCGAGTCCAACCCCCTGCCAAGCAGGAAACACCATCAGAGCACTCCTGACATTAGGTTGTCAAGCCTCTGCTTAAAGACCTCCAAAGAAGGAGACTCCACCACACTCCTTGGCAGCAAATTCCACTGTCGAACAGTGGAAGTTCTTCCTAATGTTTAGGTGGAATCTTCTTTCTTGTAGTTTGGATCCATTGCTCCGTGTCTGCTTCTCTGGAGCAGCAGAAAACAACCTTTCTCCACCTCTATGTGACATCCTTTTATATATTTGAACATGGCTATCATATCACCCCTTAACCTCCTCTTCTCCAGGCTAAACATGCCCAGCTCCCTTAGCCGTTCCTCATAAGGCATCGTTTCCAGGCCTTTGACCATTTTGGTTGCCCTCCTCTAGACACGTTCCAGTTTGAACGTGTCTACAGTCATCTGACTGTGAAGCCTCCAGACTAAACTCAGAATATAAGAAGAGTCCTACTGGCTCAGACCCAAAACCTACCTAGTCAAGGATTCTGTTCTCACAATGGCCATTCAGATGTGACCAGAAAACAAAGCTAAACGATCGAGCTCTGTAACTGACTAAGGCAGCAACCCAATGCACAAGAAGCTGGCATAAAGGTACACCAGATCCAAGCCTTGTTCACAGTGGGGTTATAGCCACTTTCCTCTTAAGGCTGGCAAAGGAAAAACAAGCATTTAAAATAGTGTTCTATGCCAAGTTGCCAAGTCATATGGCTGAGTTGAACTGGCTTAAGGTGAAGCCTACCTGCCCTCCACAAAAAAATAAAAAATAAAAATTCTGATACTACCATGCCCCTGGAAAGCTGGTGTATCTTCAACAAGGTATGCATGTGTATCTTCAGCTGAACTAGGGTTGGGGACTTAATGCTGTCTGAGCCAAGATGAACAAAGAACCAGCCATCTGAGTGGGAGATCTGCTGCATCCAATGAATCTTGGTGAATCTTGCCATAGGATTGCACTTTAAGGAGCCATAAAAACAGTCCACAAGGATGGGTTTTTCCATTGGCTAAGGGATTTTGCAGAGCTGTCCTGCTTTCCTAAAGGTACACAGCATTGGCCCCCCTCCCCCCCACACCCCAGTGGCTGATGGAATGTGCAGTATGGTTGTGATGATGTACAGGTGAAAACCAAAGTTATCAGGAGAGAACCCAGTACTGTAACTGCACTTGACATGAAGCTCAAGGAAAGTGGTGTCTTTACAGACTAGATTCAGCACTAGGATGATATCACAGAAGTAGTGGTCAATTACATTTGGACCACAGAATGGGAGTTGAGAAAGGATCATTATTGACGGAAGAACAGGTGGAAGGGCTCCAAGCCAAGTTCTAACTGCAAGCTGCAATGTCAACCAAGCACTCATGATGATGGATTAGCTCAATAGGTTATAGATGGGTACATACTGATTGAAGGCCATTACAGTCTCCAGAATGTAACCACAAGTTCCCAAGAAGAAATAGAAGTATATTTGAATGATGCAGCCAATGACAGAAATCACTTTAGTATCTGTTATCATGTCCATCATCAGGGGAGAGTGCTATTGTGCTCAGTCCTGCTTGCAGGATTCCCATAGACAACTGGTTGGTCACTGTGATAACAAAATACTGGACTACATGGGCCATGGGCCTAAGGCAACAGGTTTTTATTTTGATAGCTTGCCCTTAGCTTTCTGTCACAGCACTATTTACAGTACCTTATTTATCTATGATTAACATCCTAGAAAAGAAACTGGTTACCAGCTGCTGTTAGTGGAAGAATATGTGTAGCTGTATAGAGGTGATGTCAGGGAATAAATGAAGGAGCACTTTTGAAATGCAAACTAGCTTTGCTTCCTCCGGAATATATAAAAACACATTGATGATGATGCCTAGTATACCCAGGGCAAATAGATGACACACGGCTGCTGAACCCAAGGCAAGGATTACTCTGGTGTGATGAAGTTCTTTGGTTGCATTTGCTCTGCCCTGTGGCTCTTCTTGGCTGGTGAGTAGCAGTGGCAAAACCTTTGTTAAAACTTCTCTAATTGGCATTATTCCCATTATCTCATACCTGTATGTCAATGTTCAGTATTTTATTTCACCATCTGTGCTTCATTTGTAGAATCTTCTGGATCTGTCACTTTGACACAACCCGGGTCAGTAATGGCATCCCCTGGGGGCTCTGTAACGCTGGACTGTGTAGTATCTGGATACAATATTGATGATCACCACATGTATTGGTTCCGTCAACCCCCTGGGAAAGGCCTCGTCATCATAGCAGGCTTCCGAACTGGATATACTGCAGACATTGCCAATGAATTTAAAGGACGTGTGACACCTTCTACCAGTGGTTCAACAGCAAAGCTAGCAATGAGTGCCCTGACCATTTCAGATGCTTGTGTCTACTATTGTGCCAGATCGGCCACACTAGTGTAGGTCAGGCTTGTCATTGTACAATATCCTCTAGAGGAGCCCAAACATATTGCTCAGTGCATCTTTTTGATTGGTTTCCATTCCTTGTTTCAATGAGCAAAGATTTAAGAGAAAGTGGTTTTACTTATTCCTATGGGAGTCAGAAAGAGGAAGTTTGTTAGTCTAACTATTTAGCTGATACATATGTTTCCTGCCATCCTAATATATAAAAAGAAGCAAAAAACCCAAAAACCAACCAACACCACTCAGGCTGTTTTACAATACCATACCACAGTGCATACCATTGCAATTCAGTATAATAATATAAAAGAACTGAGTGATGGTGACAGAAGATGGGGTCAGCACTTAAAAATCATAAATCATTTTCAAAATGATACAACAACAACCCTGGTTCTCAAATAGATCCACAACCGAAGTGATAGATATCCTTGGTGGGGGGACATTTTTTTGTGATTTTGGGAATGAGGCTCTGGAAAATGATCAGCTGCCCTTGCCCACCCCTGAACAAAATTATTTCAGCAAAAATGTACAAAACTTGTAATAAATGTTGGAGATGTAAGGAGAAGGAAGGTACATTTATGCATATGTGGTGGGATTGTAAGAAAGTAAGGGGGTTCTGGGAGATGATATATAATGAACTAAAGAAAATGCTAAAATATAGCTTTGTTAAGAAACCAGAAACCTTTTTGTTGGGAATAACAAGAATGGATATAAATAGGAGAGACTGTAAACTTTTTCAGTATGCAATCACCGCAGCAAGGACATTGTTGGCCCAAAAATGGAAACAAGAAGAAGTTCCGACTTTGGAAGAATGGAGGATAAAATTAACAGATTACGCAGAACTGGATAAACTAACTGGGAAAATCAGATACCAAAAGGATTATAGGTTTTTTGAGGACTGGGGGAAATTTACGGAGTATTTGAAAACTGTATGTGAGGATTGTACAACGCTAGTGTGTTTTAAAGAAGCTTTGTGAAAACATAAGGAATATTGCTAGAAGGCAAACAAGGACAGAAATATAATTTCTACGAATGATTGTCAGAGAAGTTGAGGGAGGTCCAATAAGTTAAAATATGTGATATGTAAATGGATATGATTGGAGTTGTTTTATGGAAAAACTTTAATAAAATTTTTTATAAAAAAGAACAAAATTATTTCAAGGAAAACACACAGTTTAAACTAAAACTGAACAAAACATTGTCAGCCTCATGAAATAAAAGCTTGCCAGAAGGTCCTCATCAACCGGGAAGGTCGTCACCAATGCTAGCTCTACTCACAGCAGACCTGTTGAAATGAATGGATCTTCTTCTTCTCTGCACCTCACCTCCATCTTTGGATATACACCTCTTCAGGTTCTCTGCAGTGTTCTCTGTTTGCTGTCTGCACCCACATAAGCCCTGCTGTTAGTTTTAGACCATCTACCCACCACATAAATTGTTGTCCCCTGGGTCTTTTAAAATTATTACTTCCTTAGCCACATTTACTATCCTAACTATTCTGATTCTTTTACCAATTTTTTTTTTAAAATCCACATATTATAATGTTGCTTGAGAATTGCCTTTATCCCCCTGCTCTACAGCTTTTAGCCTCTTGGAGTGGCTTAATGTATACTATATAGCAATTGCTGTATAATTGTCCATTGGAGCAGTTAACCCCCTGGGAAGATAGGAGCTGATATGCCAACCATCCCTCCCTTGAACCTTCCATGCACAATGTCCCTGTACATTGGTTGCCTCCATGTACCCATGAATTTTATCCATAGTCATTCAAGACTGCGATTTGGCTCCAGGGACCACACTTTCGCTCCATAAGACGCACAGACATTTCCCCTTACTTTTTAGGAGGGAAAAAGTGCGTCCTATGGAGCGAAAAATACGGTATGCTAAGATAACGTAATTGGAAAAGCTTGCAAATAAATAGATAGGCTTAGGATTTAAATATGTAAGGATAAGATTTAAGCTGTTTAAAGTCATACTAGAAAAAATGAAAGCTGTTAAGTGACCATGTTAATTTTTGAGAAAATCGATTTTGGAAAACTCTTAAAATGAGATATAATGAATTTCAACCAAGGGGATTTGAGGAAGTCACTTAATAATGTTGCCAAGACTTAAACAGGATGTTTGTTTGTGTGTTTTGAATTTGTGAAAACCATTTTTTTTAAAACAAAAAAAATTCCTTCCAGTAGCACCTTAAAGACCAACTAAGTTAGTTCTTGGTATGAGCTTTCGTGTGCATGCACACTTCTTCAGATACACACACTTTTTTTAAATTTTTTTTTTTTGACTATGGCAGACCAACACGGCTACCTATCTGTAACATTTTTTTTAAGAAAAAGAAGAAATAAGGAATTGGTGGTAGAGAAAAGGTAGGATACAAATGTGGTAGAACCCAAAGGTCATATGGCTACCTATAATTTTTAAATGTGATGCACAGCTTTATGTTTATGTACTATTTGCACCGTCATTTCAAGCAAGGCCAACTCCAACTTTATTTTCTTATTATAAATTTCATAAGAACCTAGCTACTGATTAGGCCAAAGCCCTTCTAGTCCAGCATCCAGCTCTCACGATGGCCATTCCAGATGCCTTGGGAAGCCCACAAGAAATACATGAGCTCAGTAGCAGCAGCTGTTACTCAGTGGCATATTGCCTCTGACACTGCAGGTAGTACACAGCCGTTATGACTAGTGGTCATCAATAGACCTGTCCTCCAAAGGTAGCTCTCTGCCATCATGTACCTTAAGAAATATCCCCCAACAATATTTGAAACTTGAGTGGCTATGGATGAAAGGATTCCTCCATGAAAAAGGTTTGTTGTTAATTGCTATGGAGGAGCTTAGAAGAACTGCCTCAATGAAAAGAACTCAGAGATAATGATAATAAATGCCTTCTCCTGGAGTCCAGTTCATTTGTCTATCATATTATAATGTCTCTTATTAAAACTATCCTCTGCAATCCCATTTTGCTGAAACTCAAGCTGAGCCAAAAATTGCCAGTGGAAAATGTAAATGTACAGTACTATCGAGTTGTTGTTTTTGTCATGGGAGGTGCAGTAGACTTGAAAATTCCATGATAATTGTTGTTGATTATGCAAATTCTTCAAAGTATGCACTCAAATTCCAAATGGAAGAAGACATCAAGCATTAATCGGAACAAATTAATAAGAAGCATGCAATGATACAGGCCCAACAGAGACAAGTCTCTGTGGGATCCCTTAAACTGTGGAACTCCCTCCCTACAAATAGTTGTCTTGCACCTTTATTATACAATTTTTGCCATATGAACCCCAAGGTACTCAATATCTACTTCTGTTACCCTTGCATTTTTTTAAAAAAAGTGTTTTTATTAAAGATTTTCTTGAGTTAAAAAAGTATGTACATCGCCTCTGTTTTCTGGTCCTAAAGCCTGTTTACAGATCAATTATATTCAAAGTGAGACTTTGATGGTGTTTACAGTATAAGATTGGGGGTGGGAAGAGAAGTGGGGAGAGAGGGGGGGAATAGAATGGGGAGAAGGGGATAGAAAACTTTAATTCTTTTACCAGAAAGAGGGAGACCCTTGGCTGCACCAGACCTAAGTAGGCAAGGCCACGCCCCCCCCTGCGCCAGCCAATTGGCTGGCTCGGGGTATGACGCATCCGAGGATTCCCTGCTATCGCAGGGGCTGAAGCCAGCCCCCACAAGTGTGGGGAGGGGTGTGAAGCCCGCAACCCCACCTCCTCTCTAGCTCGGAAGTGGCTTTCTTTTACAAGACATGGCAAGCATCCACAATATAAAAAAATACTGCTCCATAATCCCACAAGCTCCTCTCTCCATCATTAATAACAGAAAACCTATTCTGCCCTGGAGACCTGAGTCTCTCAATAGTGGTGGAGTTGGGTACTATGGTGTCCTGGTGTGAGGCCAAAATTTGGCGCCCCACGCACAGTCCTTGCACTAACTCCCACCTCTTTCCCAAAGCTGGAAAAGTGCTAACTAAGGTTTGGGAAGGAGGCTTGAGGGCTCTAGGACCTTGTCAGAGCCTCTCACCTGCTTTCCATAGCCTAATGCTTCTCTTCCCTGGTTCTGGGATGGTGCCCCCCTTGATTCCAGTGTGCACCTCTTGGACAGCCCTAAATCCACCCCTGCTCTCAACCAAACTATTTTTCAAGAACTTAAGAGACTTATAGTTGGAACAGAGCAAAAACCCATCTTAGTATAGCATATGCTATGCACCGGGGGCCTTCTGCTGGTTCCCTCACTGTGAGAAGTGAAGCTACTGGAAACCAGGTAGAGGGCCTTCTCAGCAGTGGCACCCACTCTGTGGAACGCTCTCCCTCCAGATGTCAAGGAGATAAGTAACTAAATAACCCTTCGTATTTTCAAGGCATAGGAGGACGTTCACACGTTATGGTCTATTTTTTTATTAATCACTGAATTCAAAACACAATGCTGGAAGAGCTAAAAAAACCCCCTCCTTTTTGCTTTTTTCCGCAGGGCTGCTTTGAAATCTTTGTTTCGGATTGTGTAAATGAAAGGGTTTAACAAGGGAATGAGACTAGTGTGCACAATAGATACTGCTTTGTTGACTTGTATGTTACCATGGGTTGAAGGCCTTAAGTACATGACCATGAGCACCAGGTAGAACATGGTGATGACTATAAGATGGGAGGCACAAGTGACAAATGCTTTTGATCGTCCAGTGGCTGAAGGGATTTGAATAATAGTGGCTATAATACATGTATAAGAGATCAGTGAAAGGCCAAAGGAACCCCACATGATGGCTGCACCATATATGAGACCTAACAGCTCCATTAAACTGGTGTCGGCACAGGCCAGTTTCAGAACCGGTCCAACATCACAAAAGAAGTGGTCTATGACAATGTTTGCGTGGCGATACCCGCCCCCTCCCACAGATGAAATAAATAAAGACACCGGAGACCAGAATTAAGGTTGATGGGCGAAAATGGCCACAACTTTATTGATTACAGGTAAGAGCGGTATTGGCCTTAGGCATTGGCCCCTAACAGACTAACTGGTCTAACCGGGGAGGGTTAATCACCAACAGGGGGAGCCCCCCAGATGTACATCCGTAGGCGCTCCCCAAGGGGTTACCGCTCGGGAGCGCGCTTTAGGCCCTAGCCTCCGTAGGTTTCGGACGAGGCGACGCCCCCCGGAGTCCTTTAACGAACTACCCTCCAAGCATTGGGGAGGTGATGGCGATCCTCCCCCCCGACCTCATTTGCATAACAATACCCTGGCCAATGCCTAACCGCCACACGAGCCCAGCTCGCCGCCAATACCCTCAAACCTGTAACCAATCCCTGATTCCATGGAAAATGTCAGCCAACCAAATGTCGTTACCCACGTCAGAAAGGTGCACGCCATCCCCCCGATAAAGCGCTTCATTGCTAAACTGGATGCACGGGTGTTCTATGACCCGCCCACCCATAGCAACCACTCTACGAGCCACCGAGCGCTCCAGGATCCTCCTGGCTCTATTCACAGCCACCGGTTTTGCTGCATCCCTCCAGCATCACCTCTGGAGCAGAGATGACCAGATTATTGTAATATTAGGATGTAAAACCCGCAACTCCTCCAAATCATTGACAATGTTCCACATCAAGTCCAGTCCTTTTCTATAAGCCAGATCGTTCTCGCCCAGTTGGATGACCAACGCATCAGGTGGGCCTTCGGCTGCGAATCTTTTTGATACCGCTGGGAAAAATTCGACCCAACGCATACCAGGATACTTTGACATTTCTAGGGAGTTGCAGGCCCCCAGACCAGCCTCTGGAAAATGCACGTTGTCTTGCCCAATGCACAATACTGTGGCCAACGATCCAGAGGCGCACCAAACCAATACCTGAAAAGAGAGAATAAGAAAGCCGGGTCAGGGAGATCGCAGGGAGAAGGGGGAATTAACGTGATTTCCGGATGTAACCCCTGTATGCATTAGACTTCCACCGCCCCAGGTCCATAATCCTCTCGGCCGGTAAACCCATGTGGACAGCGGTGGTTGCCGCCCCAATGCGGAAGGAGTGCGCGGCATACTCCTCTGGTGGGAGTCCAATGGCCGCGATTGCCTTACGCATAACCCTTGTGAACTGATGCTTTGACAAGTGAGAGCCATCAGCGTGTACGAAGAACGGGCCATTAACTTTTGGTCTTAAGCACGTAAATTTCTTAACGTCCTTTACTGGGCAAGGGCCTGACCTCTGAGTTGCTTGCAAGCGAATTAGGGCCCCTCTACCAAGTTGATCGGTTTTGGAGCTGCGGATTTTTAAAATCACCTCAGAGCTCCCCAAGGTTACGTCCTCCAGCAGGAGTCCCCTAATGATGGAAGATGGCTGGTCCTCGCACACCACCTCGCCTATGCGCAAGGCGCCGGAAAAGGCGAAGGAAAATGCTGTGGAGAATAGCCTAGCTTCGTATTTGGACCAGCAGATAACCCTGAGCTTTTTCCGAATCTGCGTGAGAATGTCAAAAGTTATAGGCCTTCTGCTGTCAAAGCTAGGGGGGCGGGACCTGCGCCAACCCTCGAGCATCTTCCGCACCACGAAATGAGAACAGGGGTCGACAGAGAACAGGGCTTTTGAGAAGAAGGATATTGCCGCCGAATGAATATTGAGGGTTTTTGGGGCCCGACCTAGGTCACGGAGATGCACCAGGTATTCTATGACCTCAGGCTTCGATGGGGGCCTGCCTGGTTTCAGCTGCCCTTTCTTTTGGCGAAACGAAGTGAAATCTAACCAGGCCTTATTGTACGATCTTAAGGTTGAAGGTGCTACTGCGGACAATACTCCCTTTATTGCTTCTCGTTGCCAATACTCAAGAGGTGCTCCGGAAACGGCTGCGGCAGCTGCTGCGCATCCGGCGCCAATGAGCGAAAGCGATCCATCTGGAAACGAGATAGAGCATCCGCAATGTTGTTATCAACGCCTGGAACAAATCTAGCAGAGGCGTACAAGTTTAGCCGGAGGCATGAGAGAACGAAATACCGCAGCAACGATGCTACTCTGGGCGAACATGCTGATTGCCTATTTAGGACCGACACTACAGCTTGGTTGTCTGTCTAAAAACATATCCTACGGTCTTTTAAATGCTCAGCCCAAATGTGAATAGCGACCACGATGGGGAAAAATTCTAAGAATGTTAAGTCACGCAGTATGGGTTTTCCCTGCCATGATGCGGGCCATCGCTGTGCACACCACTGACCTCTGAAGTAAACGCCGAATCCCAAGGAACCTGCGGCGTCAGAATGTACCTGGAAATCCGCCTGCAAGGCCATGCTGTCTTGCCAGAGTGAAATACCATTATAATCCTCCAAGAATTGCAGCCAAACCTGTAGATCTGATTTCACTGCCTTCGAGAGACGCACTCTATGATGTGGGGAACGCAAACCCGCTGCTAGTTTTCCCAGCCACCCACAGAAGGGGCGACCAGGGGACACCACGCGACATGCAAAGTTGAGGTGACCCAAGAGTGATTGGATTTGTTTTAAGGTGACCTTCCTTAGGGGCAAAGTCTGCTCGATAAGCCCTTTTAGGGCAACCAACTTATCTGCGGGTAGGCGGGAAGTTTGGGCTAGCGTGTCGAGTTCAATGCCCAGATAAGTCATTATGGTGACGGGGCCCTCCGTCTTGTCGTTCGCTAGAGGATACTTTAGCTGAGGTTCCTGCATTGCAGGGCATTGGACTAGTCCTTTCCAAATCTAAGATTCTATGATTCTATATGGTCTACGATTCTACAACTGTTACCACCTTTTCATTGCAATATAGGAAGTATTCTCACATACCTTCTTAGTAGTATTCCATGTGTTCCAGAAACAGCATTGGCTATGAAAGACCCAAAAGTTCTGGTGCATTTGATTTTGTAAGCTTTTTAAATTATTTTCTTCCTTGGAACATGCTGACACCCTAAGGCTTCCAAAATAAGGAGAAGCCTTGGGAGACTTCAGAGATATCCCATGCCAATTAAGCGGCTAATTACTATCAAGGCACCTTTTTCGAAGAACAAGATTAGACTATTCAACAACACTAATTGATTCACTTGTACACATTTTAGCATCATTTTAACATTAAGACTATTTTCATATTTTAATTTATTTTTAATTATTTGAACCCTTTTATCAATATTCTTCCAATATCTCTTCATTGTTTGACTTAAACAATTTGGCAAAAATCCAACAGTCAACTATTCTATATTTGAATATAAAGTGTATTTTTTAATATCTCTCTTACATTCATAAACATAAAATATCATTTTTTGTATAAAAAAAGAACCCATCAAAAATAATAAAATAAGAGAAAAGAGACAAAACAACAACAGTAACAAATGACTTCCTGAATGAGATAGGTTTGTGATAACTCTCTCTTCATATTGATGAAATTACAGTTCACTAATTACACATGTTAGGGTTTGTTGCAGTCAGCCAAGTAAGCTAAAAAAGAAAGACGGTCCACACACAAGAAAAAAAAATTCAGTATTGTTCTACTGTGTATGAAATAGGGAATAATATTGATGTTGGTGTATTGCCCCAATTCCCCTGGCATTGAGCCCAAAGACTTGTAGCTGAACATCTAATAATTTATATTAAAAAAAAATTTTTGACACAGAGCCCAGATGTCTTGGGAATATGCCTAGAAGAGGGAAATGAGAAAAAGCAGGAGGTGAAGAAGAAAAAGTAGATATTATTTCAATACAGAACAAGATCAGAACATGATATATTGATATTTATTTATTTATTTATTTATTTATTTATGCTATAAATCATTCACTATGATTTTATATATGCTGGAAGCTATCCAGAATGGCTGGGGCAACCCAGTCAGATGGACGGGCTACAAATTATTATTATTATTATTATTATTAGTAGTAGTAGTAGTAGTAGTAAGTCAGCAGACTTCCTTCTTTCATTTGTCATGGCCAGCACAAGGACTGTTTCAAGAATGTTAGGAGATTCAAATTTGTGAGTTTGATCCTTCACTTCAATACAAAAAGTTGCTGGAAAAGTCATGTAATAGTTTAACTCTGCACCCTGCACCTTATTCAGTCCATGAAATTCATTATATCCCAGAAGAATAAACTCAGTGATGATTGTAGCATTTCCCATCTCCCTTTGTCCTGAAATAATAGCAAAATGTATGCAAACATCATAATTTGGTACATGAAAAAGGGTCAGCTTATCCTGGAAGCAGGATATAGTGTTATATTTGTGATAACCATAAGGCAGTGGCAAGACTAACTGGGTTCCACTTCTTTATCTTAATTCCCCTACTGCGCAGTGGAGCAGAACTCAGACATTCAGGGCATGAGGTCCATCTCCACAAAAGTATTCTGGGAATTGCTATAACACCATTTTCCTTCTCAGAGATTTCCTTAGGGCTGCTTTGAAGTCTTTGTTCCGGATTGTGTAGATGAAAGGGTTCAACATGGGAATGAGACTTGTGCGCACAAGAGATACCACTTTGTTGACTCGGGTGTCACCTTGGGTTGTAGGTCTCAGGTACATAAACATATCTGCCGTGTAGAAGATGATAACAACAGTTAGATGAGAGGCACATGTGAAGAATGCCTTGGATCGGCCTGTGGCAGAAGACATCCGAATGATGGTGACTATGATGTATGTATAAGAAATTAATGAGATACCCAAGGAACCCCACATGAAAATAGCACCATAAATGAGACCTATCAGCTCCATCAAAGTTGTATCAGCACAGGCCAGTTTCAAAACAGGCCCAACATCACAGAAATAATGATCAATGACATTTTGTCCACAATATGGGAAAGTCCACACTACAGCTGATTGCGGGAAAATGATAACAAATCCACTAACCCAAGCCAACAAAGTCAGAAAGAGGCAGAGGTTGTTGGTCATAATGGTTTTATAGAGCAAAGGTTTGCAAATGGCTACATAGCGGTCAAAAGACATGAGGGTAAGAGTGATGAATTCAACAGACCCCATTGTGAAGACAACAAAACCTTGTAACATGCAACATGCAAAGGAAATGTTGGTTTTGCCTGAGAAGGCATTGACCAGCATCTTCGGGATCTCAGCTGTGGTGGAGCAGATCTCAGCTGTGGAGAAGTTGACAAGGAAGAAGTACATTGGAGTATGGAGCATGGACTCCATGAAAACAACTAAGATGATTAAGCTGTGTCCCGTTAAGGAGAGAAGATACATCAGTAGGAGAATGGTGTAAAATGCCATGTTCATTTCTTGAATTTCTGGAAATCCTAGAAGAATAAACTCAGTGACAAATGTTGCATTAGCCATCTCCACCGCTCCTTCCTTCTTTCCTGAAAGCACAGCAATAATATATGGGAACAGTATTATATTTAACTATTCATGGGAATTGTTGATATAAAACGGGCAAGTGACCCTGGTGAGGGGGACATATTTTATATTCTCCCCAGAAAGAAAATTTTGTAAAATTCACAGTATTGTCTGAGCAGAAGCATATTGGCTGGATTTGTAAACTTCTAGATTTTTCAAGTAATGGTAAATACTTTGTCCTGCAATATATAATTAACAAAAGGAATTCAATTGAAGAAATTAAAGTGACCACTCATCTTTTTTTAACTTCAAAATTATGCTTCAGTATCATCATTTAATCACATTGGTATAATAGCGTCATCTGATCACTGCATTATAAAAGTTGCTATCTAATCTGAAAACTGAAATATTTTCACTGGTCCTCAGTGAGGTAATTCATTAAAGAAACCCAGATCTCATTTGCACTACACAGTTAAAGAAGCAAAACCAATCCTTTGAATTGTAGGTTTCTGGGTTTTTTAAGAGAGTTCTGAAGTTGATAGAAGACCCCAATGCCCCTCACAAAGCTATAGCGCTTAGAGTGGTTGAACTCACAATCTCTCTTTCTAAGGAACTCTAAAGTCCAGGTATTAAATTTCTATTTGTGGGTGGAGAGAGAGCAGTAATAGAAACATCTTTAACAGCTCATACCATCCAACATTCGGAACAAAAGTGTGTTATATTAGGGACTACTTTTAAAATATGAGCGTGTTACTGAGAACTGCATGCAAGAATGCAATGAATAGGTGGAAACTGAGATGAAAAGTGACAATTTTTCATGGCAGTTTTAACCCACAAATTTCTGCAGAAGTGTTAAGAACTGAATTTCAGATGGGGGGGGGGAATGAGAGAGGAGGAATCCATCCCTACCCTCAGTGCCGAAACTGAAAAATCCTTCAAGCCCTACTGTGAACAATAACAGTAGACAATAGAAAAGAAAATCAAATTTCGTAAGAGACTTCCCTTGAAAAAGGAACTGTCTCCTCATCTTTGCAAATGAAAGGGCCATTTTGCATGAACTGGAAAGTCCAGAATGACCTATCACATTTCACCAGGAAGTGGCTATACAGTGGTACCTCGGGTTAAGTACTTAATTCGTTCCAGAGGTCTGTTCTGAACCGGAAACTGTTCTTAATCTGAAGCACCACTTTAGCTAATGGGGTCTCCTGCTGCTGCTGCGCAGGAAGCAAAGTTCTCATCCTGAAGCAAAGTTCTTAACCCGAGGTACTATTTCTGGGTTAGCGGAGTCTGTAACCTGAAGCATATGTAACCTGAAGCGTATGTAACCTGAGGTACCACTGTACCTAGGTGGAGCATCTCTTTACATGCAGTAAGTCTAAAGTCCAATCCCAAGCACTTTTCAGTAGAGCTGTCCCCTGTCTGAAATCCTGGAGAGCCACTGCTAGTCAGTGAAGAGCTTCGAGTCAGTACAAGGCAGTTTTCTATTATCAGACACCCCCTTTCTCTCTCTTACCTACCTTAAACCATCTCTGTAACAGAGAGCTTAGAGGGGGTAACCGCAGCCTTGAGGGCTGTGTATGTGGGGGACATAATGGACCACCTTTAAAATTGATCCATCAGTCAGCTGCATGCAGATAATTCACTTAAAGTGAAGGTGAGCTGAGAGAATTGTCCCCATGACATTCAAATGAAATTATTAAACGCAGGACTATTCATTCACAAAACACCTCAGAAGCATACAGACAAAGGTAAAAAGAAAGAAAGAGTAAAGGTAAAGGACCCCAAGACGGTTAAGTCCAGTCAAAGGTGACTATGGGGTTGTGGTGCTCATCTTGCTTTCAGGCCGAGGGAGCCAGGATTCCAGGTCATGAGGCCAGCATAACTAAACTTCTACTCGCGCAATGGAACACCTTGACGGAAGCCAATGATGGAAGCCAGAGTGCACAGAAATGCCGTTTACCTTCCCACCACAGCGGAACCTATTTATCTATTTGCACTAGTGTGCTTTTGAACTGCTAGGTTGGCAGGAGCTGGGGCAGAGCAACGGGAACTCACTCCGTTGCAGGGATTTGAACCACCAACATTCAGATTGGCAAGCCCAAGAGGCTCAGTGGTTTAGACCACAGCACAACCCGCGTCCCTTCTGACAAAAGTGCATTCCGAAAAGGCACAACCCAGGTGCTGCTTTACTGAGAATCATGTCAAAGACATTCATATATCCAAGGTCTATAAAGACACATTCCCCCAAGACCCTCGTGCACCTTCACATGTAGTCAGGAAGCAATATCCACAAGGAATGGCCAAGATCTCAATTCTGTTCCTTAAGACTGTGTGAGCATATTCTTTCCCCTCCCACATTTTGTATCTTCTTTGTCTCACAAGAGAAGGAGACTTCCCACATCTTCTCAAGCCAATTAAGAAAACTAATTAATGTTGAGTAAGTTTTCTTTTTTAAAAAAAGATGAGATGAAACTTCAGGGTAATTCCATGAGCGACTAACTTAACACCTGTAAGATTATTTCCATAATAGTTTGTAGCTGGCATCTGTCTGTTTCAAGAGACAATGGAGGAGTGAGCCTTTAGGGGTGAGGCCAAGTTGCTGGAAGGTTACAGCGCCTGCTGTGGCTGTAGAGAGTGATATGGGAGAGACATGTTTCATTGCAGCTGGGACACATGAAAGTGTCTGGTTGTGCTGCTGCAGGTTTTCTTCTCTCTGCACTTCTCCCAGCAGTTATTCCTCCTCTGGTCACTGCTATGGATGCACAACCTGACTGTCAGGAATGAGCCACCTCCTAGTGGAACAGGAAGAGGATGAAGCTGATCAAAGAAGTCCGAAGAGTTGGTGAATGGGAAGGCAGCTAGACAGGAAGCAAAACAAGAGACATAAGGGGTGACAGTTCAACATATTCTGTAGGAACCGGAAGAAGTCTTCAGAAGGGTCATGTTGAGTGATAATGCCAGCGGCTTTGTTAGAGCTGTCCAGAACTATCTGTTTGTTTTTGCAATAAATCCTCCTTTTAATTACCTACACTTACTGTGTTATCAAGCTGGGCTCCTGGGCTCCTGACACTGATTGTCTGACTCCAGGCACTGTGGTTGTCTGCAAGAGATCCCACATGGCAGGGTTGATGTTGTCAGCCTTCGTGTCACTTTTTGCAGAGATCTTTGTAACACAGAGTTGGTCTGCCAATGGGCCTGGTGCCTGAAGCCAGCTCCCTGTGGAGCACATCCTTGGGGATCCTGCCATCTTTCATTGTGTGGACATGTAGATGTCCCTAAGACATATTTGGGGAAAATCTATGGGATAAATGTTTTCTGGCAAGTGACATTTGGCCAATGTAACATGGCCAACATAATGTGTGACAATTCATTGATAGACACCCAGAAATAAATGCTCCAGACCAAAACGCTATGCACATGATGCTTTACTGTGCATTCACAAGTTTCAGGTCACCATGCAATCTTTGTGGGAAGTTGTAATGCCCGTGGGAATTTACTCATAGCTGTGGCCATACCCTAATGACTTCTTTCGTTTCAAAACAATATTTATCATCATTTGCAGGGAAGACAAATGTCACAGAATTCCATTTTTAAGAAGAGGATTCCATATTAATGACCTATCCAAACCAAAATAATCTTGTGTGAGACCTCTGAAGAAGAACCCAACCATCCATTTCCAATCATAGACCAATACAATTAATTCAAGTACTGTAATTAGAGCCCAATACCCATTTTACTTGCCCAGGAGATTTAATGGCACAATATAATTGCAATTAAGTATTGCTTCATTGCTGCCAGGAGGAGAAAGAGAGGGAGAGGAATTGCAAACATTTCCATCTTAGTGCATAATTGTTTACAAGACATTGGGGGCGGGGGTCCTATAGTAAGAACTGGTTTGGTTGCAGCAGATCTCCATCTTAGCTGGCTGCTTCTTGACTCAGGTGGCTTGAGCTGGTCTTAAGTACCCAACCCAGGTTCAGTTGAAGGTTCAGTTGAAGATACACAGGTATAACTTGTCGTCCTGACTACTTATAAATTCTGCAAAAGGGGTTTCTGGGGGGTGTAGCAGAGACAGGACCAAAGGGGTGGTGGGTGGCTTAGGCTGGATCCCAACCTGTTTAGCTTGATCAGGTGACCTGGCAACCTGGCATTGAACCTTATTTTAAAGGCTTGTTCTACCTTTGTCGGGTGGAGCAGCAGCAGCACCCTTGAGGCTGAACAGGGTTGGGATTTGATGCAACTATACACCAGCTTAATTTACAACAATTTGCTTTTCACCAACTTTTTCTGCATAGGATAGCTCCCTGAAATTTAATTCAGTGCAGATTGCAAGGTTATTGCTATTTATTTTAGGTCTCCCCAAGTTGAGAGGTTTGATTATGAGCCCGGGGTAATATATTCATTTATTTAAGTGAACTCTGCCCTTCCAACAAACACCCACTTATAAAAAGTACAATATCAAAGAGCATGGAAATTTTATGAAATAAGTAAAATATTTCCATTACTCTATATACAAATCCTGCTTGCATCACCTTCCTGTGCATAAACAAAAGGGGTAAAGCTGCAAATAGTAAGTTACCATATATGTGATTTAGCAAACAAGCTTAATATGGAAACATACACAGTTTTTCTGTTTTTAGAACAAATTTTCATTCAGTTGCAATTCCTGGTGTCCAGGTACAAGTCTGTGAACATGAATGAACAAAGGGTGGGGTGGGCAGCAGGGTGAAAAGGGGACAAATCTTCTCCATCTTTGATAGTTCTTTTGGGAAGGGAATTTCAACAGATGTCACGTAATCTGCACTAATGCAAGTGTGGAGACAGTGTTTTTAGGGAGAGCATTCCATGACTGAAGCGGCAATACAGTGGTACCTTGGTTCTCAAACTTAATCCATTCCAGACTTTAAAAGACAACTCCTAAAAAGCAATTTAACATGAATTTTGCTATCTAGCAAGACCATTGATCCATAAAATGAAAGCAATAAACAATGTCCTGTAGTCACACAATCAATCAATCTGTAGCTGAACTGGGTTCCGCACAGTCACAAAAACAAAACAAAAAGTTGCAAAACAAAAAACGCAAAATAAATAGCAAAAACAGACAGACCGCAGCGTAACACTCAAAACGGAAGTGTGGCACTCAAAATGGAGCATGTTCAGCTTCCAAAAAAAGTTTGCAAACCGGAACACTTACTTCCAGGTTTGCAGTGTTGGGGTTCCAAGTCGTTTGAGAACCAAGGCATTTGAGAACCAATGTATCACTGTACTGAGACTACTCTCTTACCAAGAATATACACATATTTCCCCAATAACCAACCACCCCACCCCTCATAAGTATATTGTGTGGTTACTAGATGATTCACATGATTCAGGCCAGTCATCTCAAGCAAAGAGTCCATACAGAGAGTCCTGGAGTTGAATTTTTCCCTCATCTCTTCTCTTGAAAAGGATGGTAGAGTAGAACAGTCATTTCAATGTCAGTCCCATTTCAAGGAAGGCAGACACAATCTTATCTTGTGCTTGTGACCATAACAAGGGGGCAGGCAAAGCTGTCCAATCCCCACTGAAAACACCATGCAAACAGAAGTAAAACATGTTACTACTAAAATCATTCTGGAAATACAGTACCACAGCTGGAAAATATATCACAATACTGCCACCAGCTACTCCCTGCAACACTTCACTTTGTTATAGCTTTCCACAAGGCAGATTTCACCTCTTTATTCCGTATGGTGTATATGAAAGGGTTCAGCAATGGGGTTAATACCGTGTTGAGAACAGAGACCACTTTGTTGCTGTGGACAGAGGAGTGTGCCGTGGGCTTCAAGTACATGAAGAGAACAGCTCCATAAAATATGGTGACCACCGTGAGATGGGAAGCGCAAGTGGAGAAGGCTTTCTGTCGTCCCTTGCTGGAAGGAATCCTCAATATGGTTGAGATGATATAGATGTAGGAGACCACAGTGAAGAGAAAGGAACTTGGGATTATGCTGGCTGTCCCCAACACACCAAGGAATTCAATGAGGCTGGTGTCTGCACAGGCCAATTTCAAAATGGGGCCAACGTCGCAGTAGTAATGGTCAATGGTGTTGCCAGCACAAAATGGCAATTTCAGTATCAAAGCTGCCTGACTGAAGATAACTACAAATCCCAGTGACCAGGAACCCAGTGTCAACAGTAAGCAGAGGTTTTTGGTCATAATTGTGGTGTAATGTAAAGGTTTGCATATGGCAATGTATCTATCAAAGGACATGATGGAGAGGATGAGAAATTCAGTGATGCCAAGGAAGAAGTGGAAGAAGGACTGTACCACGCAACAATGGAGGCAGATAGTGGTCCTGGCTATCAAGAAGGTCTCCAGCATTTTAGGGATGACAGTGGTTGTGTACCAGATCTCAAGGAAAGAAAGATTGCTCAGAAAGAAATACATTGGGGTCTGGAGCTGCTTGCTGACTCTCACGATGATGATGATGAGGCCGTTCCCTGCCAAGGTGAGAATGTATATGACAAGGATGAGTACAAACAGTGACAGGTGCCACCGCCGAAGAGTTGGGAAGCCCAGAAGAACGAACTCATGCACTGATGTGTCATTTGCCATATTTGACTCATGTCTTAGGAAGAAAAACATGTGAATGAACAAATGAAAGAGCAAAAGGATTAGGCAATTTTTAAAACTAACAAAAGTACTCCTACAAGAATGCAGAGGGAGAGCAAGAAGATGGACACAGGGTTCATTGACATGATTAAGCTCAGTAGATTTGAGCAGGAGCAATCCATATTTATTAAATTTATATAGCACCTTTCATCACAAGATCTCAGAAGGCTGACAGAATAAGATACAAGATAAAACACATGTAAATAATTAAGAAAAAAACCAACAACTAAATAGTAATCCAAGTTTGTTCCAGGGTACAGTTTTTGAGCTTTCAATGGATGAATCAATGGCAGTCATATTCAAAAGAAGTAAATGTGCAGTGTGACATCAAAACATTAATGGTGGGATTCATCCAATGGATTTTGTGAGTGGGAGCCCAGCACAATAGGTTGTTTTCCCCTCCCCTCTCCTCATGAGTCCTCCCCACTATGCCTCAGTCTGAAAGTGACTCTGGGAACAGTTCGGACATCCCCCAGAACAGCACACAAGAGGAGCAGGGGTCATTTTATCTGGCAAACTTATATGCTTGCACAGACTGAACATTTGTAATAGTGTGTTGAATTCTACGCTACCTGCCATTTAAAAATGCCCATGGTGAGTAGAGTAAAAATAACCTGCATTTTGGATTCTTTGAGTCGAAAACCTTGTTGGGAATATGGAGAAGTTATGTATATTGAGGTGGGAGGGTGTGGGAGTTGTATCTTTTGGGAAACATTGAGTGAAACATTTTGGGAAAATTGAAGTCCAATAAATATGCCAATATTTGGAGATGACTTGCCTGAAACCTTTTGCTAGGTGGAGTCATTTGCAATCTACTGTATGAACTATCCTAGCTGATAGTTTTTCATGTCATCTTGTGAAGGTAAATGACATTCCCTGAACTATTGGGTTGGATCCTGGAAAAAGGTTTTAGATGCACCAGTATGGTTGCATGGCTTATTACAAGTAGTATTAGTATTAGTGTTAACATTAGTATTAGCCCAGGGTAGCAAGCAAGAAAACATGCAATTAAAGAAATGCTAAATATCTAAAACCATTAAAACTTAATCCAAATTTATCTGAATATTCAGCCCCCTCAAGCTGTCAGACATAAAGAACATCCTAAATCTGCTCCATGTTCCATATAATGCATTTCAGTTAATATAATGACAACAATTAATGTGGATCACCCACAAAGCAGGAGAGAATACTCACATCCCTTTTTGTACTTAGCTTTTCTTCTTCTTTAAGAATCTTTCAGATGTCCAAGGCAAAGAAAACTTGTGTAAGACCTCAGAAGAATAACCCATCAAGTGATTCGCAATGTTTTAAGTAACTGATCAAGCAATATAGTTATTACTTCAGCTAATTAAAGCTGAATCTATGTTTTACTTAACCCAGGGGATTAGCACAATTAGCTACTGCTTCACTGGGTTGGGTTTTTTTAATAATAATAATTAAAACACCAAGTGAGTGTAAGTTCCGACCCAGGTCAATGTGTAGGTTTTCCAGGGTTGCACACAGTGTAATCAGGAGCAGACATGCAGTATATTAAAAGGAAATGGTTCCATTCAGTTTTATGAATGACAAACGCCCTCATGGCTAGCAAAAAGGCCCACAACCAATGTTGTGAAGGCTGCCAAAGAAATTCAAAATGAATGCCTGTTTGGCTTCAGCCACAATAGGGAATATAATGAGTTACTAATCAACAATAGTTCACTGCAACCTAATGAGGCAGAAAGGAGTATGGCCAATCCTCCATTCTTTGGGCAGAAGCAAGTTGTTGTTTTATTATTTGTGATGGGGTTTTTTGGCTTAATATTCCTTGGCAATGCCATGCTTCTGATTGAAGGAAGAATCTTAAGCGTGTTCAGCCCTAGACTTGCCCTGACATCCCTCCCCATTTGAGATTTGTAGCACATGAATATATGCAGGGATTCCCAAACTTTTTGGGACCCATGGACATACTGGGAAAACTAAGAAACTGTCTTGGGTGCTACAAAATATCACTTTCACAGAATAGAAGATAGTGATTCCAGGAATATCATTCCCCCCACAACAGAAAAAAAACCACACCTATGAAGTCCCCACATCCATACCTAAACATACAATAAATCAGGAACTCGCCCACCAAGAAAAATAATAATTGGATGCCCACTCAACAAACAAAAAGGCATCAACAGCAATGGAAATATCAGGAGGAGCAAGAGGCATCAGTGAGTTACAAGGAAGATGTCTCTGGGTGTTATGGTGTCCACAAGTGCCAGAGGGAATGTTGATTCCAATTTCCATATGCAGTCTTTTTCAGCAACCATTGACAAAGCATGATTAGCTACTTCATAGTAGAATCAGATACAAGCATACATAAATCAGCATTTATGATATGGCTGATAAGGCTATGTTAAGGCTACCCTTGTTTGAAACCCTGGATAGCTGCTGATAATAAGCAATACTGAGCTCAACGGGAAAGTGGTCTGACAGGGTATGAGGAAGCTCTACAGAAATCATCTCCATGGGAAATAAGCTTGCAGAGTGTGGTTGAATCATTTTTTTAAGCATAACTGGGAGGGATAAGGAGGCCACTGGAGAACATGACTATCTATTCTATCAGAAGACTCCATTCAGAACCCATTTTTAAGATTGGTAGAATAGCTCAATTCAGCTTGGGCTAATTTGGAGGCTACTCAGTTTGGCTCAAGGGTCTTGGTCTGCTTCACTCCCCCTAAGACACACTTGCATCAGAATAAGTTAAATTGGAAACAATGGCTCTTAGTTTTGAGTTGACATAAGTAGCATTGTACTATTGAATTGTCTTATTTTTGCACAAGATAAATGAGTCTAAAACAGAACTTACTTTGCTTTAAAGAAGAGTGACTACCTATTGAGTATTGCTACTGTACCTCTCCAATCTTATTATAAGGTGCAAAAGAGTAACTACAGCAGATATTAAACGGTAGGTGAATTTTTTGGGGGGATGGGGGCTACAATCAAATCTTGAATATATGCTCAGAGTGCCTTGCTGAGAATTTTGTAAGTGGACATAGAAATTGCTTTGCCCCAATCCACCTGAAACCTGAAATGATGGCTCTGCATAAATGTGTCTCGGTGTTTGACATGTCACATCAGGAAAGTTGCCTACCAACCTTTTATTTTGTTGATTTATTAATAATAGGCTTTATATAGACACAAAACTAAAAAGCAAGCATAAATCTGCAACCACCACACCATAAATGTACATAGTTTGGAATATATATATTTTAAAAGTCACCCTTGAGAAATCGTCTTCTCTTGTGGATTGCGCTCCGGACTGCCTCTTTGACCTCTGTGTTCCTGATTGTGTATATGAAAGGGTTCAGCATTGGAGTGAGGGTAGTGTTCAGTACCGCCACTACCCTTGTTAGACGAGATGAGGAATGAACGTTGGGTCTCACGTACATGAAGACAAGGGCTCCATACAACATGGACACTACAATCAGGTGAGACGTGCAAGTGGAGAACGCCTTCTTACGCCCTGTGGCTGAAGGTATGCGGAGGATGGTGGAGATGATGAAGACGTAAGACACTGCAGTGAGGATCAAGGTCATGATGACAATCAGGATGGAGCTCAACAGTCCCAGAGATTCAATCAAGTGGGTATCTGTACAGGCTAGGCTTAAGATGGGACCGATATCACAGTAGAAATGGTCAACAATGTTGGACCCACAGAAAGGCAGCCTCCACACAACGATGGACTGAGGAAACATAATTATGAATGCTACATACCAGGTGGCAAAAGACATCTGAATGCAAACATGCTTTGTCATAATCATTGGGTACTGAAGTGGCCTGCATATGGCCAAATAGCGGTCAAAAGCCATAGCTGTGAGGATGAAAAGCTCTGTGCTGCCCAGGATGAAGTGGAAAAATCCCTGGGCCATACAGCAAGCAAAACTAATAGCAGTCTTTTTTTGTAAAAGTGTTTGCAGCATTTTTGGTACAACGGTTGTTGTGTAGCAGATTTCCAGAAATGCAAGACTGCACAGGAAAATGTACATTGGGGTTTGAAGTCTTGGCTCAATGGTGACAATGATGAGGATGAACCCATTGCCTACAATGGCTATGATGTACAGGAATAAACCAATTACAAAAAACACTCCATGTAATTCATGCAGAAAAGGGATCCCCAGCAGAATAAATTCAGTCACTGTCGATGCATTCATCACCTCCATGTTAGCAAACACAAATGCACACAGCCCAAATAATCTACTAGTATGGCTCTGAAGATATCCAATGTTTTTAAAATCCACAAAGAAGCCTTCTTCAGAACAACTGGCATGGAAACTGGGGGTGTAGGAAAAAACAAACAAATACATATTCAGATATTTTGGAGTGCACTTCTATTTATCAGGATGCCCTCGCTTTTCTACAGTTAATGCTGTTGTATCAACTGGAGCTTTTCAGTTAACATATAATCAAATTTAGGAATGGCCAAAATACGCCCCAGCCCACAATAAAGTATTTAAATCAATCAGATTTGTTCATGACTGCTTTAAAAGTAATATTGGGGAGGTAGGAAGTGTTTGATGGAAACAGTGCCGGTGGAAGTGCAAAGCCTGAATGTCGCCCCCAACCCAGTACTGTATTGTTGCATTTTTCAGATTGTTAATTCAATTCACCCCTTTTTCTATCTCCCCGGCCTCCTTCCCTTCCTTCCTTCTACTGTAATTTTGGTTTAGAGTAAACCTCATTGAACTATGTGAGACTTCAGAGAAAATTTACATATTATTATTCTGCATATCCTACTCTATCTCTTCCTCTCTCACATATCAGCTTGGATGGAGGCAAAACCCACAAGAATTTGAGGCTGTTGATCAGAATGGAAGGAGGGAAATGAGAAGATCACAACAAAATGGGGGGGGGAGAGAGGAGGTAGAAAGAGGGGAGAAGATCGAAAAGGGGAAGAAGGGGGGGAAATGGAAAAAATGGAAAAGGGAGCAAGAAATAGGAGAGGCAAATAAATAAGGAGAAAGCAATGTGAAAGGAAAGCACCTGCTAGAAAGCTGAACAGAAAGGGACGGCATTAAAAAAAGACAGACAGCATGCTTGGCAGCCAGCATCCTGCTTGAAAAGGACATAGTCTTACCTTTTGCTAAAATTCTGTAGTGAAAATGACAACACAGTGAAGATGCTTTGCCTTAATCCACAATATCCCAGAGGTCAAAAGCTTGTTCAATCTCATTCAACTACAAAAGAAATCTGGTGTCTATTCTGCTCTGTCTCTTAGCTGGATGCGGAATCTTCTTGGTAAACATGACTTCTGGAGGGATCGTTATTGTATTCAATATTACAAATGCCCTATTTGTTCACTTTCCAAGAATTTCTCATGGGATATTACACCCCCAAGAACCTATTGATTGCTTAAGGCCATAGGCATTAATATCGCTATAGTGTGATATTTCTGCCCTTCCATTCCCCTCCATTCCCTTCTCCCCACAGAAATCTTGATATAAATAATTAATATTATTAATTAATAAATAATTAATTCTAATGAGAATGACTTCTTTAAAGGTAAACAACCCTTCCTCTAGGACAGTGATCCCCAAATGGATGTCCTTCAGATGTTTTGGATTATTATTCTGCAGAGCCCTTCTGCAAATGGAAGGAGCCATTTTTTTATCTGCTCTGTTTTATTATATATTTTTTTCCTTGGGTTTCTACAAATTTCTTTTTTATGTTCTTCTGACACACATATGCTCTGTTGTGTGTGTGTGTGTTGTGTGTGTGCGTGTGTGCATCTGTTGCTTTTTCCTCTCTTTTAGAAGATATCTGAAGGCAGCCCTGTTAGGGAAGCTTTTAATGTTTAATAGATTATTGCATTTTAATATTTTGTTGGAAGCCGCCCAGAGTGGCTGGGGAAACCCAGCCAGATGGGCGGGGTATAAATTATTATTATTATTATTATTATTATTATTATTATTATTATTATTATTATTATTATTCCAAGCTCCAGCTTTAATTCACTTGGTTAAAATTTCATGCTCCTTTCTTTAGCATCTCTCTTCCCTCTATACATCTGGTACCCCCCCACCTCCACTCAACTGAACCTGCCTTTCAATCAAGGAAGATCTCAGCTGTGATGCCCATTGGCAGCCTATTATTACTCCTTTACCCTGGGGTATCTCCTACACATCACCAGTTTTCGGAATGATTCCCCACAAAACTCTAGGTTAACCCAGTTGGGACTGGGAGGACGACCCTTTTCTGAACCCTGGAGAGCTGCTGCCAGTGGAGACAGTTGTGAGCTAGATGGCCTGACTTAGTGTAAGGCACCTTCCTCCTTTCCATAGGGTTCTGTTTCTAGTCTCCCTATTCCCTCCCTCTCCCACAATAGTTCTAATGTTAGGGCTTATCTACTCTTCTTTTTTGTTGGGCCTTGTCCAAGCAGTTTGCCTCTTTCTAGGCATGGGTCTGAACAGTTTTGCCTTTGTCCCAATTGCTCTCCCCTGGAAAAAATCTGCTCTTTAGTGCTATACCAGAACAAACTGCAATCTGCAGAAAACCCTATTGTTCTTTGTTCCGATTCAGCACTAAAGAAATTGGGTTTCCCCAGGGGGAAGGTGGCAAAGCAAAAGGAGGTGTGTATAAGCCGCTAGTCTGTTCCTTTCTCAATTTGCATAAGAGTGGAGGCAAATCTATTCAAAATGAATTTACTCATGGCATTCGGTGGCTCCGACTCTATCAAGCTTTGCTTGTCTTGGACCATTTCTTAATATCAAGTGTCCACTTGCACCCAAAATACTTCTGCATTGTCATTTTTAAACACCCACCCACCCCTTAAGACTAATTATATGGCAATTTATACACAAAAATCAATACGTTGCACACATAATACAAATAATATGCTGTGCTATATTTATTATTCATAACTGAATAAACATATTAATGCCTATTTTTTTCATATAGCTATAGACATTGTTGTATATAATTTTGGTGCTGTTTTTATAGTGTGTGTGTAATATACAGTATACATAATGTCATTCATATAAAAATATTTGTAACAACACATATACTTTTCAGGATTTGTTTGTATTTTTAGCAGAGCTAGGAGGGAGGAAAAACCTCACTTGCTTTCCCTTCTGCAGTGACCAAAGGCAGATTCTCACATTCTCCATATCAAGCCCATCTGTGTGCCTGCAACCAAGAAGTACCTTCTTCAGCGGAACATATTCTCTTAGATTGCTCTCTACACAGTAGACCTCGCCAACTGATGCTGAGCAAAATGTTGGCGCTCCGGTCAATAACTCCAAGAAGAAGCCAAACGAGGTTTTTCCTGGCAAATCGGGACAAAGATACCACTGCTTTAGTAGCTTCCTTTTTAGCCAAAATTTTACCTTAAAGGGTTCCTAACAAACCATCCTTTCAGGGAACAGACAGGGCGAAGCAGAATATATAAGTGCACATGATCACAGTGTGACCTTATGATCTTCAATTCAGGTAGGTAGCCATGTTGGTCTGACACAGCCAATATAGATACCTGAAGAAGTTTGCATGCACACGAAAGCTTATACCAAGAACAAACTTGGTCTCTGAGGTGCTATTGGACAATTTCTTAAAATTTTTTATATGTTTCTTATGATCTTTGACAGCTTCACCCTTGTCCTTTTAATTATCCCAGTGATTTTAAATGTTTTACACTGTGATGCCAAAAAAGGTATTTGATTTGAACCTCACTTCTCATTGAGATTAATGAGAGAAATAGGAATGAGGAGGAACCCATATGCATAATTCCATCAGTAATCTGAACTTCACCAATTCTTCCCTTTGGAATGCATTTTAAATGCCTTCTTTCAGGGTCCACCTCTTTTTATGGATTGCACTCCTGACAGCCTCTTTCACTTCTGTGTTCCTTATGGTATATATGAAAGGATTCAACATTGGGGTGAGGATAGTGTTCAAGACTGCTACAACCCTAGTTCCTGGGGATGGGTGCAGGACGCTGGGCCTCACATACACAAAGATTAGAGCACCGTACAAAATAGACACCACAATCAGATGAGACACACAGGTGGAGAATGCCTTCTTGCGCCCTAATGCAGAGGGTATGCGAAGTATGGTTGAGATAATAAAGACATAAGACAGAATGTTTAAAGAGAAGGTTGAGAGAATAAATAGGATGGAGCTCAACAGTTCCAGCAACTGACTGGGGGTGGTATCGGCACAAGCTATGCTTAGCATGGGGCCAAAATCACAGTAGAAGTGGTCAATGACATTAGAACTGCAAAATGGCAACGTCCACAAGATGGGTAGCTGAAAAATCATAATAATAAATCCCCCATACCAGGTGGCCAGGGACATTTGAATACAAACATTGTTGGTCATAATCATTGGGTACCGAAGTGGCTTGCATATGGCTAAATAGCGGTCAAATGACATGGCTGTGATGATAAAAAGCTCCGTAGTTCCCAGCGTGAAGTGGAAGAAGTTCTGGGCCATGCAACAATAGAAGCAAATAGTGGTCCGTGTTTCTAAAAGGGCCTGCAGCAACTTAGGTACAACTGTAGTGGTGTAGCACATCTCCAGAAAGGCAAGGTTGCTCAAGAAGATGTACATTGGTGTCTGAAGCCTTGGTATGAAGGCCACAATGATGGGGATGCAGCCATTCCCAATGATGGCTACAATATACATGAATAAACCCACAACGAAGAAGATTCTGTGAAGATCAGGTAGTAAAGGAAACCCCAGAAGGATAAATTCAGTCACTGTTGATGTATTCATCACTGGAAATTACCATCAAATAATCCTCAGATGTGTCTTGGAGGACATCCCAAATGTCCATGTATAAGAAGGACCCTGAGTTCCCATCTAGGAGAAGGACAACTCTGATCCTAAACCCCCATTGCCTTGCAGGATATCTTCAGGAGCAGAAAATACTAAGGAGAAAACACCACACAAACCCAGAGTGGAGTCCCTAAAATGGTTGGGTGGCACCTTGTACATCATCTTCTGGCAACTAGTGCAGGCATCTGGTGCCAAACATATCACTCTGCTTTCCTTTGGACCACATCAGTGAGGCTGAGAAGGGGGTCTTGTCATCTGGGCAGTCCAGGACCTCCATACACACTGCCTAAACTTGTGCTCCACGGAGCTCACTTTGGTGCAGCTAACACAGTGATAGATGGATGCAAGCAACAAGAATTAGGCTGCCTAGGGATGCTGGCTGGTGGGTGGGTGGTAATGGCATATCTGTAGTGGAAGTTCTTTATTATTATAAACAAATTAATAACCTAACTATGAACCACCAGTTAAAAGTCATTTAAACAGAGGATGATCAAAATAGCAGTAGAACTTCTAAAATCGATTCAATGTGATTCATTTTAATTAAATCTCGAAAGGAGCATTAGAAAGAAGGGAAAGAATGAACAAATGAACTCATGAAGGAAGGCTTCCTTGGAAGTACCAACAGTATATATCAAGCAAAATTGTAGATTTATTGGACTTTCAAAGATGCAGCAGCTCAAGATGTTATTGTTTTCATATTTAGACAGCAGACTTTTTGACTAGGGAAAAATAGAAGAGAAAGAAAGGAAGTAAGGAAGGAAGGAAGGAAGGAAGAGAAAGAATGTTAACCAAATAATAAAGAACATTTAAAGCAAATATGTTGCTTATGGGTACCTTATGGTTTGCTTTGAAAATTCAGGATATAAATTTAATAAATACACAAATAATAAATACCCACTTACATAATTTACAAAACCTTAAAACAGTGGTGGTGAATGTTTTAAAACCATATTTGATGTTTATGGTCTGTAGACCAACTAAAGTGACAACTTCTGTCATCCCTGGCTATTGGTAATGCTGGGTGGTGGAGAGTAACCTGAGTCCAGGTTACTTGCTAAAAACACTTCTAGACACAAGGGAAGTTAAAAAAACATTTTCAGCAATTAAGGGGATATTTGGGGTTAAGGCCATGACATTAAATTTACACCAAAATTTTGAAGTTCTCTGACACTTTTCGTGTTAGTGAAATATTCACATGATTTGCATACACTGAAAATATCACCACTTACTGTTAGGTGGATAATTACCCACTTATTTCAATAATGGGAAGTTCCTCATGATTTTGAATTAGGAGAAGAAATGTGCTGCAAAAGAAGGAAAAATACAATGCAACCAGCCATTAACGAATAAATAAATGGAAAAAGGATTGATAACCAAAACACTAAAAGGCAAACTTCAGCAAATTTCAAACGGGCTTCCACACTGAAATTTTGTAAAATTAGCCACACTTAAATAATTGCGATTCCACTCACCCCTAAGTGTTTTTGCTGTACATCTTCAATTCTCTGTTTTTAGAGACATTTCGGATGGGGATAAATGATTCAAATGCAGGTTTTTCCTAAAATGTTTGAATGTTACCGTTTGTACAGTCAGTTTGTAACAAGCTGTCCTTCTTGACAACTTATCCAGAATATACCTTCTTTTCTATCAAGGGCAGCTTTGGTTGGGGGTTATTTGCTCACTTTTGTCTTCCAAGCAATTGATTGTTCCATTTGTCCACTTTCTAACGAGAAGCACTTGTCCAAATCTCTGAACATGGGACTTAAAATACATTTTATTAAGTATGTCTTGGAACACAGGAGTCTTCATGTTTCTCAAGGGACATGGCAAACTTCCAATAATGCAGGGTTCTCCAATGGCTATTAACAAGATTCATTAACAGGTAGAAAGTTTTCTGCAGATTGAACTTTGCAAACTCACATGAGAAAGGCAGATGGGAAGGTGGCTTGCTCATCTGCTGAATACCCATTTGAGGAATTTCAAGACTTCCTTAATAAAGGCCAACTAATACTTTAGAATAGCTTTCCCAGATCTGGTCCCCTTGGCTATGTCTCCCATTATCCCTGATCATCAGCCATGCTGACTGGGGCTGTTGAAAGTTGTAGTGCAAAACATCTGGAAAGCACATGTTTGTTGAGTGAGATGATTTAGATGAAGAAAGAACAATAGAAAAATAATTACTGATGGAAATTTCCACGTGGATAAAATAGAAGACTTATGGAAGCAGTGTTTGGTCAGAAATAGCTGCAGTGAATTTGTGTCCAGATCTTCACTTTTTGAAATATGGCAACCCTAATGAAAAGGGGCATTTTAGGGGCATGGTGGGATCAGAGAGAAGGGGAGGTTTTCCACCAATGCTATTTCCACCCACCAGCCCCTGAGTTAATTAGTAGCAATAAGGTTTAGTTTTCAGAGCTGTTGTTTCTTTTTATAAAAACAATCCATAAGTCATGACTAAATAAAAGTGTCACTTTCGTGATTTAATAAGGATCTTTCAACAAATCATGTTGTCCCATAATTCTATCCAACAACAAGCAACAATTGAATAATTTGGGTCGCACAAACACACACATTCTTTAATCAGTTTACATACATTTGCACTGCACTGTTCAAGTCTAAAAGGTTTTTCAGATCATACAAAAATATAAAAACAGATTTAAAATAAATGTCATCACTTTAGAGCATGAAACAATAGAAGATGAGTAACTCTCAGTGATAAAACTACTTGAAGACTTCACTTGGTAACATGAACCAAACATCAGAATATTGGTGTGGGACTGAAATTCTAAGGAGATGTTGATTGATGTTTTAAGTGTTTGTTTGTTTGTTTGTTTGTTTGTTTGTTTAGGGCAGCCTTCTTCTTGCCCTAGTGAGCAACCTGGCTGCTAAATTCTGTACCAGCTGAAGTTTCTGAGCTGTCTTCAGAGGCAGGTGCACATATAATGTATAGCAGTAATGTAACCTAGAGGCTTCCAGAGCAGACAACAGAAGTTAGGCTGGGCCACCAGCCGAAACTGATGGAAGGCACTCCGAGCCACTGAGGCTACCTGAGTTTCAAGCAACAGCAATGGATCCAGAGGTACAGCAAAGCAGAATGCTAGTTCTGCTTAGAGTACACCCGCTGAAGTTAATGAATCTAAGTTAGTCATGTTCATTAACCTTAATGGGTCTCCTCTTAGTAGAACTAGCCTTGGATACAACCCAATAATAACAACGACATAATAGCACAACCACTGGCAATCATAGTTAGTAATAACTGTAATATGGCTGGCATTAGTGAAAGATCTATACTGCAGCAAATTCTATTATAATATTACCATTATTGTGCATTATATTTTTGAACATATCCTACAGTGTGCCTTTAACACTAAGCTAAGATTTTCTTTGCCCCTAGCATTGCACTCAGCATCCATGTCAAATACTAATGTCTCAATCTTCAGGATTCTCACAAGACAACTGTTACCAGCCAGTTTTTTGAAGCACATTTTAAAAATCATTTTTTGAGGGCCACACTCTTTTTATGGATAGCGCTCCTGACAGCAGCTTTCACGTCTGCATTCCTAATTGTATATATGAAAGGATTTAGCATTGGAATTAGGACAGTGTTCAAGACTGCTACTACTCTGCTCAGGCGAGATTGGGCAAGGACATTAGACCTGACATAAATGAAGATCAAGGCTCCATACAGTATAGAAACAACAATCAGGTGAGATGTACAGGTGGAGAATGCCTTTTTGCGACCCCTGACTGAAGGTATCCGAAGGATAGAGGAAATGATGAAGATGTAGGACACTGTGTTGAAGATCAAGGTCATGATGACAAACACAATGGAACTGATAAATCCCAGTAACTGACTGACGCTGGTGTCAGAACAGGCTAGTTTTAACAATGGGCCAAAATCACAGTAGAAGTGGTCAATGATATTGGACTTACAGTAAGGCAACGTCCACATAATAGCACACTGAAGAAACATAATGATGAATGATCCATACCAGGTAGCCAAGGACATCTGAATACAAACATTCTTGGTCATAATCATGGGGTACTGAAGAGGCTTGCATATGGCCAAATAGCGGTCAAAGGACATCACCGTGAGGATTAAAAGCTCTGTACCACCAAAAATAAAATGGAACAGATTCTGAGTCATGCAGCAATAGAAACAAATAGTGGTTTGTGCTTTTATTAGTGTTTGTAGTAACTTAGGGACAACTGTTGTGGAGTAGCAGATCTCCAGAAAAGCAAGATTGCTCAGGAATTTGTACATCGGTGTCTGAAGCTTTTGTTCAATGACTACAATGATGGGAATGAACCCATTTCCTAGGATAGTTATAATGTACATACATAAACCTACTACAAAGAAGATACTGTGTAGCTCATGGAAGAAAGGAATTCCCAGTAGAATAAATTCATCTACAGTTGAGGTATTTGATATGGTCATCACAGCAGAACAACTCCAATAATCCTCTGAGGTGGTTCAAAGTATGTCCAAAACTTCACACACACACATAATGATTTTTTCCAGATTGACAGAATTAAACTGGCCTAGGCTGCAAAAGAAGACAAATGGAAAGCCACATGAAGAGTCAAAAATAGTAAACTATGGAGAAAATAGCAATTCATCCTGAATATAATAGGCAGAAACACTGAAGGAAAATAAACTTACCATCAATGAAGATAGATCCTTATGGAATTTTGTTTTAAAGTTCTGTCATCACTTTTACGCCATCAGCTAAGAAATCCTCTATCATTTTTCCTGGTTATTCAACGATAGCTCATGGTAGCTCCTTTTACATGGTGTTGGAAGTCTTGGCAGGTCTTTCCCTACAATCCCCAACAAAAATGCCTCGGGTCTTTTTAACAAATGTTAAAAACAAAAGTTGAAAAACATCTTAATGTATGCGACAACGGCCGCGAGAGATCTGGTAGCACAAGGATGGAAGACTGAAGAAACTCCGATTAAAGAATCATGGCAAGAAAAATTGATGGACTATGCAGGACTGGCAAAACTGACACATAAACTACGAAATAAGGATAACTGTGACTTTAAGGATGAATGGGAACCTTTCACAAAGTATTTGAAGATGCAACAAAGCGAACTGGACTCCTTGGCAGGTTTTGAATAAACATTCACAATTTCTTTACTGATAATAATAAGCTAAACAGTTGGAGGATCTATACAACTCTGTAACATGCAGAAAATAGCATTATTGGAGAAACCAAAGACTGGAACTGAGGGAAGTCAGGGGTGGGGTGGGGGATGGGTTTTATGGGGGAATAAGTATATGTTTTTGGAAAATATGTTTTGTTATAATTTTGAATAAAATTTATTTTTTTGAAAAGGAAGTTTTTAGTAGTGCATAACACTTTATGAATAACCAGGACAGTATATGCAATATATTAGAAATGTCACTACTCTACTTATTTTTAAAAGATTTATTACATGTTTACTCCAATTGTGGGAAAGAATGTCTCATGTTTCTGGAGAGGAAAGCAATTGAGAGATACAAAATAAAGGAAAGTCTTCAACACATTCAACAGGCTGAAACTCTCTAAGAATAACACCCGCTGCAATGCCTCTTGGCTTTTTTAGACCCCATCTTGCACCTATTTTCACCATCACATGACAAAGTTGTGTTCTACATGAATGCTTCAACTTGATTAAATTGCTATGATAACACAATGCTTATCCTTACTACAGTTCCACAGGAATGGAGAATCTTCATTAGAAAGGACGGCTTTTGAGCAGGTCATTTATTTTCTTTGATCTTCCAAGCAACCAATTTGTCCACATGCCAAGCATTTCTCATGAGAGGCTATTTCGTCAAGTCTCTCAACATAATATAACACATGGTTTTGTTGGATATGCATGATTTCTCATGAGAATGATGTCCAAGAGGGAAGGGTTGTCTCATGAGTATTCTCACTATTTATGAATCTAGATCAAACTAGAGTTATGTAGAGTTTTCTCTAGATAAAATATGTCAGGCAGAAGCCTGGTGAAGCTGGTTTGTGTGTGCATGTGTGCGTTTCTGTATTCTTCAGATGGGCAAATATCCATATTTGGAATCTCAGCTGGCTTAATAAACAACCATCTACAGTTTGACATAATATTCAGAATGCCTAAAATGTGAAGTTGGTCATGTTGGTTCATAAGAGTGTGTGGAGGAGAAGAGAGTCCACAGCTGGTCACTATCTTTAGTAGACACAAGCAAAATGTCACCAAGCTGTGAGAATCGTTTGAGATCTCAACATATTTTCATCAGACAAGATGTTGCGTGTTCAGACCTTTAAACCTCCCCCTTAAATAAATTCAGACAAGACTCAAATTTTGGTTTGGTTTTTGGCAGAATTTAGGCCACACTTTATTGATTACAGCAAGTGAGTGGTTGCATAGGCTCTGGTTCGACTAGCTCTCTGCACCGTTGCAGATAGCGCTGACCCAGGGCACCAGCATAGGTGAGTCTAGGGTGAAAACCCGGATAGGCAGAAAGCCGGGAACAGGCTATGTCCACCACCTAGATGTCCGCCTGGACTCCAGCACAGGCACAACCCCCTCACAGGGTTGACCAAACCCCTGAGTCCCTGGATTCCTTTAATGAAATAATACCCTTCACATAGGGATGGTGGGAGCGTTCCCCCATCCCTATCACCTGAACCAGAGCCTTTCCACACCCTTACAAGCTGTGACGATTTGCTACGTGGCATGCGAAACCCAAATGGCACCAGCCAATCAGCCAAGTGGGGAAATTCCTTCAGTGCCCCTGTCCCAACGATAGATGACAGACGATGGCATAACAAGGTCAAGCACACAGCCATGGAAAATAGGGAGAGGTGGGCGGGTGTTCTGGTCCACGCACCGAAAGAGGAAGCTCTGGGTCATGTGCATAGGTATATATATATATATATATATATATATAGGTCCCTTGATCCATTTTGGCTTCCTCCCATTGGCCTGATCAAACCCTGCATCAAGGAACCTACCAATCGGGTGTTGTGGCTATCCAATCGTACCCACCCACAACACAGGGTTTGGTTGCCAGGCCTCACTGCAACACGTGCCCTCTTTAAGGGAGGACCCGATTTACACAAAGTGTCTGTTAGGGGAATTAAAAGAAATGTGGCTCTGCCCCACCACACTGACTGCTACTGATAACCCCAGTCTGAAACCCTGGAGAGCTGCAGCCAGTGTAGACAATACTGATCTCAATAGACCTGTAGTCTGACTCATTGTAATGCATCTTCCAACATCCCTATCAAGTGTTTGATGGTTTAATAAGGGCCATTAGACAAATCAGCTGATCCTTTCCCTCCCTCTTTTCAGCAAGACTGTATGCCTGTTAAATATTCGATCATATGAAATTCACCCTAGTGCACAACTTACAGAGGTGGGCTATATAAACATCAGAACAAGACTGCATCAGGTGTGTGTGTGTGGCTTTTCTTGTCTAAGATCTGGAAACACAGAATGATCCATGGAAACCATTGTTCTCAGAAGTGTACATGGACAACATAAGGCCACACTTGGGCAAAACTAAACATTTCATTCGTTTAAAGAGGAGGAATTCAATAAGGGGTTTAACTTCCCCATTTGCAAAAATCAAGCAATCAATTTCCTATTTTTGCAATCCTAGTTTTGTACACATGATCACTTACTTCTTGTCCACATTGTACTTAAGTCAGGTCTGTTCATCTGAAACAGCTGTTGTGCATGCATAGGTGAGCATCTATGTGCAGAAGGCAGTTTCATGAATAGGAGTTCCAGCATGGGAGTGTGTGTGGCAAAGATAGGGAAACCAAACAGGCAATTCATGTTGGGTGAAGATATCTTCACTCCATCTTGGATGTGTACATGAAAATGCAGCTTGAAAGAGACCTCACTGCATTTTAAGCCTCTAAACTGAATACAGAGGGTCTTAGAGTACACAAAGAGCAGCCACAGTGGCTTGCAGTAGTAACTGACAATTCCAATAGCAAAGCCACAAGTTTGAAGGAATTAAATGGTATTCACTAAATGACATGTACACAAAGGTGTAAATCATTCCACAAATGAAAGGAAACTACTTGACATTTGTGCATGATGTAAAAAACTGACCTTAATAAACAATTAACAACAACAACACACTGCCATTTTGAAAATTCACTGCAGCTCTAACCATGCCTACTCAGATGTTATTCACATGGAATGTAGTGAGGCTTGCTCCTAGGTAAATGGGGTTGGGATTGCAGCTTTAATATTATATGTGCCCCAAATACATCATCCAAAAAATATTTCTCAGAATCCTCCTCTAAAAAGGTAACCCACATCTCACCTTCTCTTTCACTGGAGAAGTTAGTAGTAGCACAAAGTAAGTTAAAAGGTAAAGGAACCCTGGACAGTTAAGTTCAGTCAAAGGCGACTATGGGATGGGGTGCTCATCTTGTTTTCAGGCCGAGGGAGCTGGTGTTTGTAGTAGTACTATTTTTTAATTGAACTTATATACTGCCCTATACTCAGAAGGTCTCAGGGTGGTTCACAGAGCAAAATCAACATAAAAACCACCATATATATAATCAATATGAAAACAACAACCCAATAACCCCTCAACAAAAAAACACCAAACAAACACATTTTAAAAGGGCATAGTCTGTCAGTCGGATCAACCAAAGGCTGATGAAAAAAGGAACATATTTGCCTGGCGCCTAAAGGTGTATAATGAAGGTTCCAGGTGAACTTCCCTGGGGAGAGTATTCCATAGATGGGGGGGCCACTACAGAGAAGGCCCCCCGTTCTTGTGCTACTAGTAGCAATGGGTAGGAAGCATCACACTTGCAATTTTAAACACATTTTTTCAAGAACTTCTTTAAGGAACTCTGTCTTCTTCAATATCACACACTTCCAATTTCAGCATTGGCATGAGGGCAATGTTTAAGACTGCCACTATCCAGCTTATGCAGGACTAGGGGTGAAAACTGGGTCTCACATACATGAAGAGACCAAATCTCTCTCTCTCTCTCTCTCTCTCTCTCTCTCTCTCTCTCTCTCTCTCTCTCTCTCTCTCTCATCCTGGCTACTTTTCCTAGGAATAGCTGTACTGGCAAATCAGCTCTATAACATACTATATTTGATGGAAACCAGCTCTTAACCCTAACCTGCTTAATCCAAATTGTTAAAAGCTAGGCCAAACAAGAATTTGAGGGTTTCTGGAGTATTTTGATGTGTCTGTAGCAAAATGGTGTTCTGGAGATGTGGAGCTAACAATGCAAAACCTTGCATTATATTGATTGTGAGTCAAACAGATAGCTTACTAAATGCTGGATGCTGCGTATACAGCATATTTAAAGCACATGGTATCTCCTCTCAAAATCCTGAGAACTGTAGTTTGTTAAGGGTTCTGGGAATTATAGCTCTGTGAGGTGTAACACTTTAATGGAAGTCATGTGCTTTAAATGTATGGTAGTCCTGTATGATCTTAAATCTCATGGTATACTGTAACTCCCAAAATGTACAGTCCTATGCATGTCCAGTGAAATAAGTTCAATTGAGATCAGTTGTACATATTCCCAGGTAAATGTGTTTAAAGTGATGCTCCAAAGGTGTTGAGCTCTAAAGTCCAAAAGATTATTCCCAGTCCTTAACTTCCTTACATGGGAAGAAATGGCACACAAGCCTGAATCAGGAAACCACCTCCTTAGAGCAAAATGTCCTGCTTAGGGCTTCCCTCAAAACTTCTTTGACCTTCTCATTCCTGAGGCTGTATATGAAAGGGTTCAAAAGAGGAGTCACCACTGTGGTCAGGATGGCAGCAACCTTATCAAAAGCCAGAGAGTAGCTTTGATTTGGACGGACATACATGAAGATGGAACTCCCATAAGCGATGGTGACCACAGTGATGTGAGAGGCGCAGGTGGAGAAGGCCTTTTGCCTCCCTTGGACAGATGGGATTTTCAGGATGGTGGAGATGATATAGCTGTAAGAGACCACAGTGAGCACCAATGAGCTGAGGACCACCAAAGAAGACAGAAGGAAGTTAAGGAGCTCAATGAAGTGAGTGTCTACGCAGGCTACTTCCAGCAGAGGTGCAATGTCGCAAAAGAAGTGGTTGATGTTGCGGCGGCAGTATGGAAGTCTGGAGACAACAACTGTAGGGCAAAGAACTGAGAGGAAAGCCCCTACCCAACAGCCCAGAACCAGAAGGAAGCACACATGTCCGTTCATAATGATGGTGTACCTTAATGGATTGCATATGGCCACGTACCGATCAAAGGACATGACTGCTAAGAGGATAAACTCCACCGTTCCCAGGAAGAAATAAAAATATGTCTGAGTGATGCAGCCTGTGAACAAAATGGTTTTCTTTTCAGCCAGGAGGCTGGACAGCATTTTGGGGGCAATCACGGTAGTGAATAGGATGTCCAGAAAAGACAAATTACTGAGGAAGAAGTACATAGGAGTATGGAGTCTCAGGTCAGTCCATATAATGGAGAGGATGACCACGTTTCCCATGAGGGTGAGCAGGTATGTGAAAAGCAGGACCACAAAGGAGAAGATCTGAAGCTCACGGTGGGCTGGGAAAGACAGGAAAACAAATTCCTTCACTGATGACTGGTTGTTGGTCTCTGGATCCATTCTTTGCCCTCTGCAATGGAACATACTTTTTAAACAACAACAAACTGAAGCTGAGCTCTTGCTGCATCATCAGAACCACACGTTATTCTAGCAAATATATTTTAAGACCTTCATTTGATGAACACAGCTGATAAAGGTAGTTGCCCCCAGGAATGCTCATGCACAATTTTTTTTTTTAGTCTTCTAAGGCTGTTTAGCCTTTTCACAGAATCATAGAAACATAGAGACGGAAAGGACTCTGGTGGTCATCTATTCCAAGCCCCTGTAATACAGGAATCCTGCTCACAGCCATTCCTGGATGGGCTCGAACCACCAACCTTCTGGTTAGCAGGTAGTTTTTACTGAATACTATTTAGAAAACAACTCACCTTAGTAGGACTGACTGACATCCTACTAAGCTGACGTGGCTCTCCTTGGCTTGTTGATTGATGTGATCAACTTCAAACCTAGTAAGTCATAATGACTGCTAGTAAATGAGTGGTGCTAACAAAAGATTCAGAGAAGCTTCTTAGAGTCCCATAGATTCACAAATGGAAAAAGGATCAAGAAAAAAGGGAAGCAGAGAGATGAACATCTTCCACTTTGTTAGATATTTTAAATGCTGCTATTTCTAAATGGAGTGAAACCCCCTTTTCTTTCGCATTTGTTCTGGACCCTCTCATGTGACTGCAAGAGACACTTCTCTCACACACCCCAATATTTAATGGGAACTAGGTGTCCTTTTAATGGTATTTGCCATACTGCTCGAAACTGGATGTTCAAATGCTTCCTTAATTTAACTTGAATTTAATTTATATATTGTATCGCTTTTTTCTGCTTTTTTAAAAAGGGTTGTGAAGCCCCTCAGAAATTATGGCTAAAAGTCAGGTTATCAATGCATTGATAAATAAATACATACTAATAGGCTGGAACAGCAGAGGCATAAACAATAGATATGAAGTATTTTTTGGTTTTGGTTTTACAATCAAATGGTAAATAAATTTTAAGAAATAAAATAATTAAGTAATACCAGATTGCCTTAGATGTAGTTGGCTCTACCAATTAAATCTGAAGCAAAACATCCAGATACCTTTGAGGGACAAGAGCTTTCAATGCAAATAATCTCCACCCTAAAAGTAACTAAGGATCTTGTTTTTTTTTTTTTTTTGAAGTACGGATAAGTTATCTCCAGTTAGTCAGTAATTATGAAATATTGAGTTTAAGAGTTGCTTTCTTGTCTAGGTCACTTCTCTCTCTTCAAATTGTCCATTCAGACACAAACATCCACTCTCAGTGGTTTTGGAACTGTCAAGTGCATCTTAGGGCAATTTCAGATTCTTGTCAAACCCAAGAGATTTAGAAACCTTAAGAGCTTTCATAATCATCAAGGGGCCAATTTGTGGAAGATTTCTAGCTCTCAGAGCTTTTTCAATAGCATAAGTCTTCAAGATGGAAATATAGTGAAGACTTTCTCTGTTCCACAAAGCAGAAAATTAATGCAGAAATTAATCAACAAGGGCATGTTATCTGTGAAGGATCAACTCTTTTGAAGAAGAAAACAAACTCATCCAAAGTACTCCAGACACAATTAACTCCTTTGATGATTTATTTATTTTACCTTATTTATTTCATAAAAAGAAAAAAACCCCAAAGCAGCTAAAATACTTTAGTGGATTAGAGGACTTTCTTTGCAATCTCATTAGCTTCCCATTTTTGCTGATCTTTGCCTATATGCTCTATTTACAGGATGAGGACCAAAAACCCATTCAGACGTTCCCATCATGTGAAGTATTTCATAAGTTAAGGCAGGCACCATCAAACACCTCTGATATAATTGTCTGACATCCTCATTGCTATTAGCTTTTAGGAATCACCTGGTGAACTCTGATCTGATCTTGTAGGCTTTTACTACTAATCAGGAAATACACAAATGCACACATTTTCTAGTTTTCTTGCTGCAATATACACATCATGAATTAGAGAAGCATCATTTAATACTTTGGAATTGACTTGTGGCAAACCTGCCCAAATATCCCATGACCACATTAGACTACACAAGTCCTCATATCCAACACTGAAGCCTTGCCAGGGCCACTCTATGGCTATGTTACAACTGTCACATTCACACAAGCACTCCCTTAGTGCAGGGGGGAAACTGCAACATTCTATAAAAGATTTTCATTTTTTTTATTTTATTCATTTACAGCATTTACACCCTACCATTTAGTTTTAAAAAAAAATGTTTTCAGAGCAGATTACAGAGTAAGTTCTAAGATGGTTCCTCCATTAGGTTCACAAACTAAAAAGACATGACACATAAGGAAACAGGAAAGGGGAGGGAGGAGAGAGAATCTAGCTCAAGCACAATTCCTTAAAGTTATAGTCCTTAATGTTACATCTGGTGTTGGTGATCATTCCAGTTGTCTTTCCTTTGATAAAGAGCAATCCATCTCTGGAAGCATATATACCTCTCCTTCTAGATAAGATTTAGGAGGTGACAACTTCCAGGCATCTCCTGTCACACAGATCTTCCCTTATTCATGTCATTTTATGGAAAAGAATTCAACCTAATATGTTCTATTTTATTTATTTCACTTAAAAAAAAAGTTGTAAAAAATGCATGAAAACAACCATAGCACAAAAGTAAATAATCATTCACAATAAGAAAGCCAAAGTTGAATTTGCCCACAGTCGTATATGCTTTGTGTGTGACATGATCTATCAATAAAGAAGTAAAAATGCTTTATGTGATCTTTGTAGGCCATTTTTTCCATTCATCTTCCAAAGAATGCAACAATAATTTGACAATCCAACACAATTTGATGATTTCTTTTTTTAAAAAATAATAATCCAACTGTACATGAAAATTTGAACTATTCCTTACTGCCACAAATTTATTCTGCCCACATTTTGTCAGCTCCCAACATCTTTAATTTCTCACCCAGTTTCGAAACATATCTATAAAGTAAGTCCCCATTTCATGAAAAGGGACCATGCTGAGCTATGAGTGAGTTGCCCAATGCCACCTAACTGAGTTCATAGTCACAGTGGGTATGTATATGAAGGTGCTAAGATCTAATGTCCCATTTCTCAGGCATAGCACATGTGTATTCCCCCCCCCCCCAGTAATAGGTAATAGTATATTCCCTAAACCTCAGGTGCCTACTGTTCATTATCCATTTCTTGTCCATTATAAACTGACACCTCCATACCTGGGGAAAATAGCACAAGTATCTGGGTTGATCAGATGCGATTTCTGAGTTCTGTACATCTCCCAGTGAAAAGTTCCACTAGACCCAATCCCATCCACATTGTGCATAATCCTCCTTTCATTTACCATTTGTTGTCCTCAAATACTTTATTCCTGGTGAATCCCTTTTTCAGGGCATCTTTCACTTCCTTGTTCCTGAGTGTATATATGAAAGGGTTCAGCAGTGGAGTGACTAGGGTGTTTAGGAGGGATACCAGCTTGTTCCAACCCAAAGAGGCATGTCCGCTTGGCCTGACGTAGATAAAGATGATTGCCCCATACAGCATGATGACAACCATCAAGTGAGCAATGCAAGTGGAGAAAGCTTTCTGCCTCCCAGAGGCTGACGGGATTCTCATCACGGTGGAGATGATGAAGATGTACGAAACCACCGTCATCAGGGAATTGCAGAAGACCACAATGGTGGCCACGATGAAGACGATCCACTCTATGGGGCGAGTGTCGGTGCAAGCCAGCTTCAGCAGTGGTCCAACATCGCAGTAGAAGTGATTGATGATATTGGGGCCACAGAAAGGCAGGCGGAACACTAGAATCGTCTGCACCAAGACCGTCATCAAGCCACCAAGCCAAGAGCCACAAGCCAGCTGAACACAAACCTTACTGCTCATGATGGCATGGTAGTGGAGAGGGTGGCAAATAGCCATGTAGCGATCATACGCCATGGCGGTGAGAAGGAAGAATTCAGTGGCCCCCAGGAAAAAATGGGAGAATGCTTGAGCTTTGCAACCAGCTAGGCTGATTGATTTCTTGATTGAAAGTAAGTTGGCCAGCAGTTTGGGTATGGTCGCGGTCACATAGATGATTCCTAAGAATGAAAGGTTTCCAAGGAAGAAGTACATTGGCTTATGTAGACTGGTGTCATGGACTACAGTGCCCACGATGACAATATTCCCTGTGACAGTCAAGGTGTAGATCACCAAGACACCCACAAACACTAGAATTCGCACCTTTTGGATGCTGGGGAAGCCCAGTAAAATAAATTCAACCACAACTGTTTGGTTTTCCATCATCACCTGCATTAAAACATAGGAAAGAGTTACAAAACCGAGTCAGAGAGATGCTCTATCTAGAAGGTGATTCTATTAAGGATGGGTGAATCTGTCAACTTCTGGTTCTCTCTGTTTCTCATTTATCTAGCCTCTTCACATTTCAAAACCAATTTTGCATGCTTTTTAAAGATATAAATTTTCATGCTCACTTCTCCCCACTATATGCATTATTGTATGTTTTACTTGACTGGAGAATGGCATTGCTAAATTGGGAGAAACACAGATTATGAAGGACGGCTGTGTTTTGGGTCAGGTACTGTTTCAGAAAGTGTAGTAAGCTTGCATTTTAACATGAACTGAATTGGGTTGCTTCCCTATCCCTAGATTCTATCTATTGGCACAAACCCAATTCACAGATCTTAAAGGCCAATAGAAATGCTCATAAGCAGATGCAATGGCAATATCCACCCATGCTATTAGTCTCCAAAGAAAAATTGTCCTCTGTAACTATCCATATATACAGCACAAAGAAATAATTACATTCTCTGGAAAAGAGTCAGGGTTCCTGCATTGCTGAGTGCTGGACTAATAACCCTTCTGGTGCCTTCCAACACTACAATTTTATGAATCTATGATCATAAGCCCTGTCTCTCTATACCACTTTAGCCTTCCTTCTAAGGAGAACAAAACTCTTAATTCTCAATACGTTCTTTACACCTCCACACATATAGATAATTGAACTATATGATTTCACTTTAAAGTGAACTTTAGGGATTTAGAAATTAAAATTTAAAATGTCAGATTTGGACTGAAAATAAAAAAGGTCAAATCCAGATTGCAAATTGCATTTCAGATTTAGTTTTGCAATTTGGACAGAAAACCGTATATGGCTCTGTAAAAAAAAAAAAATCATTTAATGATCTGGAGTAAGTGTATACTTTATTATTATTATTATTAATGATAATAGTAATGAAAGGTGTGAGATTGTGGCTCTGAAGACACGGTGCTGTTTAGAACCTCAAAACATTCACACATAAAAGTCACAACAATAGACAGAGATGAACTGAAGCATATACTTTATTCCTTTTGTTTTCTGCTGTAAGATTTTCGAACATTGCCACTCGGTTCCTTTAGTGGCATGACTGGACTATCAATTGAGTAAAGCTTTTGCAGTTGACCAATAACTTTGTACAATCAATGAAAATATGGGTCACTGGTTCACCACCCACCCCATTGTGCCACAACCACCTTGTTGGTTCAATAACAAATGGCACTTGATTGACGTAGAAAAAGAAACCACACATTATCATATGATTGAAAAAGAAAGAGGGTACTCACAATTTTACACATCCCGACTGGTTCTCAGAGTAAACATTTTCTGTTTGTTTCCTGGAAAACATTGTCACATATTCTAGTATTTGTACAGTATCCACTATTTTCAAAGCACTTATAATAATGAGAAAAACAAGATATGCAATATAGAGCATGATACTTAATAGCAGCTAAAGATGCTATCGAACTATAACACTGTCTGCCTCTTGCTCTGATGCCTGTATATGCACAGATGAGCACAGAAATGAGGAGAAAAAGAACAAATACTTCAGGCATATATCTTTTTGCATTCTGCTTCCTGTAGAGCACAATGAAGTTCTTTGGTGCAGGTTTACAAGAGGAGTTTAAATATATGGGAAAGAGTACTTCAGTCCTAACCATTCCCACTAGGTAAATTAAACCACCCGAGAGAGGCAGAGAAGCACTTTGGGGAACTTAAGATGTGTTTTCCTTGGCAAGTGCCTGGACAAAGACGGAGGGTTTGAATGCTGTGGAGCTGCTGCTGCTGGACTGCTAGCATCATATACTCAGAGAATGCATAACACATTATTAAAATATGGAACTTGCTTGCACAGGAAACAGTGGATGGCTTTACAAGGGGCTTAGGCATATTATTGGAGGAAAAGGCTATCAGCAGCTACTAGCCATGGCGGCTGAGTTCTACCTCCACTGCCAGAGGCAGTAGGCCTGTGAATATCAGTTCTTGGGAAACGCAGGTGGGCAGAGTACTGTTGCACTCCTGTCTAGCTTGCAGACTTCCCATAGGCATCTGTGAGAACAGAGTGAGGCATCTGATCAAGATCTGTATTATGAGGCATCTGATCAAGGCCTGTATTTTAAAATGAGCTTAAAAATATATACATTTGCAGATGCTTGTGTGTTTTAATGCCAGGCAGAAGACCAGCTGTCTAAAAGACTGGCAGATGTTTATCTTCCTGGACAAGGCCCCCCTTGATTTATTGCAGGAGACGAGTACCTCAGCGTTGTAAAAAGGGAATTACAGGCTGGGAGCAAAAAGTCACACTGACCATACAAATTACAGAATACAATCAAGCTGCAAAAGCACTCATTGTTTAACAAAATAAAATACCATGTGTCTTCCATTAGAGACTTGAGCCACAGGGTAAACGACAATAGCTAGTGGAAACAGCAGATGGCTAGGGAAAGATGCTTCTCTCTGAAGCTGCTTTGAAGCTTCAGAGAACTTAGAGAATTTAGCTTTTACTAAGTTCCCTTTTTACATAGAAAAGGCCTTTGCTTCTAAATTTATATATGTTAATGTATGAAATATATTGGCTTAAATGTAATTATGCAAAGGATTTAGAAAGTAAGAAATGTTAGATTCTTATGTTAGATTCTTATTTCATAGAATCATATAGTTGGAAGAGACCACAGGGGCCATCGAGCCCAGCCCCCTGCCAGGCAGGAAACACCATCAGAGCACTCCTGACATATGGTTGTCAGGCCTCTGCTTAAAGACCTCCAAAGAAGGAGATCTTTCATTGATGATGCGTGAGAATGTGAACCCAAGATCTCTGACATCTGTTTAAAATAAAAATTTAAAAACATTAACCATCTGTTTTGGAGGGCAATAGGGCAAGGAGGGCAACAGGTGAGCTGGTAATTAAGGTGCCTTGTTGAGGCAAATGTAAGATATAGGACTATTTATTTGCCATTTATAGATAGAAGGAAATATAGTTCTTTGTCTCCCATAAAAGGTAATAGGAAATGGGTGTCTCTTTTATAATTGGTTCTAGCAAACAGCCAATAGGAATTTCAACCAGGCTGATTGGACACAGGCAGCCAAAGGAGGAGCAAGGGGGCTGAGCTGAGGAAATATAAGTGCTGGCCATCAGGGCTGGAGTGGGCAGAGCTTTGGTAATCATATACCACTGTGTCTCTCATTTATTTGTCTGACAAATAAATTATTATTTTAATTTCTCTATTGCTGCGTTGAATATTTCATTCCAGCTAAGTGTTAACCACAAGCAGGGTCCTACAAGAGTACTGGACTAGATGGGAGATGAGTAAAAGCTGGAAGACCACAAAATGCATCTCTAGATCGGAGCAGCAGAAAAGGGGGGGCATCCCGCTTCCAAAAACTGCTAACCAGATGCTTCCTGCCTTGATCATACATGCAAGGCAGGAACACAACGGCTTTGCCCCCCCCCCCAACATTAAAAACCCTCTTTCTTGTTGCCCAGAGAATGATAATGCCTATGAACACGGAAGATCTGTTTAAGTCTCATGGCAAATCACCATTGTTGGAATCATCCTTTAGGAATGTCTTCAATGCTTTCCTTAAAAACAAAGCAAAATACAAGTGGTTGTAACCAATCAGTTGGTTAGAGCATGGTGTTGATAACACCAAGGTTGCAGGTTCAATCCCTGTATGGGACAGCTGCATATTCCTGCATTGCAGGGGTTTGGGCCAGATGATCCTCAGGGTCTCTTCCAATTCTACAATTCTATGATTCTAATAGTTTAGTGCCTTCAGGTGCCTTGTCAGAGTAGAAGTACAGAAATGTGAATAAATGGCCATCTTTTAGGCAAAGAGTAGTCAACACATTATACCTGGGTATACAGTTAGTTCCTGGGTGTGGAGGAACTACTTGAAGAGGGAACTTTCTGTAGAGATGAATGAGAGTAGAAAGGCAATGTGGGCCTTGAGACTGAAGAGTAAATAGGACACCCTGTCTACTGTATTTAAATAATTAGTTGAGTTTACCTGCAGTGCCTTCCAGTTCCCTCTAGATGTGGTAGACTACAGACATCATTATCTATCTGAAGAAGTGTGCATACACACAAAAGCTCATACCAAGAACAAACTTAGTTGGACATTTTTTAAAAAATATATATATTTCTATCATTATCTATGACCATTGGCTTGTCTGAGACCTGACACGGGAATCTTGTTATAATAATATTATAAACTCAAACAAAAAAAGCAGCCAGTCCCTTGTCCCCCACTCCTGGCCAGCTTAGTCCTCCAAGACCTGGGGCAAATGTACCTGGCTGCCTCCACCTCTGCAAGCACCTGCTGGACCCAGCTGGACTCTGCAAGGACCCAGCTCTTCAAAAGGAACATTAGCAGTGCTTAGGGCTTTAAAGGTCAGCACCAACATTTTGAATTGTGCTCGGAAATGTACTGGGAGCCAATATAGGTCTTTCAGGCCTGGTGTTATGTGGTCTCAGTGGCCACTCCCAGTCACCAGTCTAGCTGCTGCATTTTGGATTAGTTGTAAATTCCGAGTCACCTTCAAAGGTGACCACCATCCTCTGAGACCAAAAGATGCCTAGACCTTCTGAAAATGTTGCTTACGATTGTGAATTTTTTATTTTTATTTTTTTGACACAGACAGAGGCAAGCATTTTCCCAACTTTATATATTTTTAATCATCTTTGGCAATAAATGGCAATCAAATCAAGTCACTCCGTATCAGTTCAGTGGAACTTTTTTTTTTAATATTCACTGCCTTCCTCAAAGCTTCTTTGACATCTTTGTTTCTCAGGGTGTAGATGAAAGGGTTGAGGAGCGGGGTTATAACTGTATTCAGCACAGATACCACTTTGTTTACCTCCAGAGAGGAGTTTGCTTTGGGCTTCACATACATGAACATCACTGTTCCATATTGTATGGACACCACCGTCAGGTGGGCGGCACAGGTTGAGAAAGCCTTCTGTCGCCCCGACGAAGAAGGGATGCGCAATATGGTGGAGATGATGAAGATGTAGGAGATGGCAGTGAGTAAGAAGGAGCTGAACAGGAGAAGGGCCGATCCCACTAACACTATCTGCTCGAGCAGGTGGGTATCAGAGCAAGCCAAGCTCAGCAATGGGGTCACATCACAATAGAAATGGTTGATCAGGTTGGGGCCACAAAATGGGAGTTGGCAGATCAAGATGGTCTGCACTATGACAGTGAAGAAACCTCCCAGCCAAGACCCCAAGGCTAACTGCAGGCAAAGCTTGCTGTTCATGATGATGCTGTAATGCAGTGGGTTGCAGATGGCTATGTAGCGGTCAAAGGACATTGAGGCAAGGAGGCAGAATTCAGTAGCCCCAAGAAGGAAATGGAAAAAGGCTTGGGTAATGCAACAGTAGAAGCAGATGGCCCTCCTCTCTGCCAAGAAATTGGCCAGCATCTTGGGCGACAGCGTGGTGACATATAAGATCTCCAGGAAAGAGAAGTTCCCTAGGAAGAAGTACATGGGGTTGTGGAGATGGTGATCATGGATGATGATGAAAACAATCAGGATGTTTCCTGTGACAGTGAGGATGTACATAAGCAGAACGGGAACAAATAGATACTTCTGCAGCTCTGCAGAACCTGGAAACCCTTGGAGAATAAACTCAGTGAGGACAGTTTGATTTGTTTGAGGCATTTCTTGAAGAAGACTCATCTGCCCGACTCCTTTCTATACCTGCTAAGAGCATGGGGGAAAAGATCAACAAGGCAGCAAACCTTTGCAGTGTGCAGCTTGAAGGGACTGAATGCATAAAAAGTGACTCCTTCTGGAATTAAAGATTGCCCAGGCCCAAAAGTTTGATTCAAAGCTTTACCTGCATAACTTTCTTCAAAACAGAGCAAAAAACAACAACAGTAAATTATACATCTAAACAGTTCTGTGATGTTCAGGTTCATTATTTTAAAAAATAACTTTAAACAGGACTGAGCTCAAAACTCTATCTCTCCCCCATTTCAGCCTTCATTACAACCTGAGGTTATGTGCTTTTGGAATGAGTTTCATTATCAATGTTACTTCCCCACTCGCTGGGAACGGAGATTTGCAACCTGTTATCTTTGTTATCTGATCTAAGGTTAAACACTCACATGCTAGCTAGCAGAGAATAACAATAGTTAGTTATCAACTGATCTAGAAGTTTGGAGAGCTTAATATAGCCCCTTGGAAAATCGTTAAACCCTGCAGTAATGCACAAATGCATTCCTCCTTTTGGTGTCAATTATACGATTATACTTAAACTAGCTATATCATCATCCTGCTTAGATTTCTAGTTTAATTTCAGAACAGGCTCAAGTACCCTATGTTAAATCAAAAGGCATGTTATACAAGGAGGAGGGGGAAGAGGACACCATACCAGCTGCTCCTAGTACAGATCCATGGAATTACATTCCATACATTCTCACTAATCCATACAACAACCCTTTAAAGTGAGTATTGCAAGTAGGATGAAGGTTCCCTGTGAAAACCAAGTGAATTCATTTTTGAGGCAGGATTTGAATGATGCATAAAGAGAAAGAGACATTTAGATTTTGATTTTGTTCAGTCTGGGGAAATTAAATGAGGTCCTTCACTAGCAAATGTACAACCGCAAGTTAACCTTCCTGGTTTCCACCAAGATAGACACATCAATGTCTGCTTGATTATTATAGCTCATATCAGAATAATAAGTTTGCTTAATATTTTTCTAGCCCTGATGGAGCAATAACAAGCAAGGGAAAATGGTCTGGTCCCCACCCCCATCTAAATGAATAAGCATACTTTAGGAGAAAGCAGAACTTAATTTGCTTAAATCTCCAATCTTCAATCAGAACAATCCAAATTTACACTTATCTAAATTTTGCAATGCAGTTATCCAATCAAACAATATTAATAAAAATGCATTTTATTGGGGAAGTGTATAAAATGCGAAGATGTTAGTGGGGAAGAACATACAAAATCCTTTTTATTAGGGGAAATTACTTGCAAAAAAGGCGTACATTAGTGTATAAAAAAGGTATTTATTAAGAAAAATTGCACTAAAATGCTGATGAATTTCCTGAGTTTTTAAAATTGTATTGCTGCATAATGCGGAGAACTGAATTTAAGATTCTACAAAGTGAGAGGGAGAAATGAAATGAAACTGTAATTGATAGATCCTTCCGTCTCCAGACACTACCCACAAACTTCCAAACTGATCTTCAGAAACAGTGGTCTAAGAAATCTGCTTTAAAATGAAAAAAAGATAAATATAAAATCACGCTCCCTAATTGCTCTGTTTTCTAAAAGTTCTTTTGCCCTGATGTGACTAAACCTGTAACTAAGTCAAATTATGTTCAAATTAAGCATATATTATTTCCCTGTGCCTTCCCTGCTGTCAGGGTTTATTTGCAGCACGGCAAACTCTCCGCAGTGTCAGATCCTGGTAACAATCCAAGTAAACTACAGCATAGGCATAGTAGGTAAAATGTACTTACTGAACATGAAATAAATGATATGAAGAAATGGCCAAGATCAGCCAGGATAATTCTATTCATACAGCCTATAGACCTTCAACTGCAAGATGTTTGCCTTAGATTACAAACAAAAAACAAGACACACCAACATTTCTTTAACTGAGTCTAAAACTTTAAACTCAAGGCACTAAAGAAGATATATTCAAATTGTAAGTGACAGCAAGATAATCAGTGCAGATTTTATGAGGACATGATAAATAATACCAGTTATCAGTATTATGAGGAAGGTCATCTTGGAACTGAATTATTTTATGTGTGTCTTAAGTTTTCAGTGGTTCCCCCCCCCCCAGCAATTAATTTGTTTTGAAGCAGCAGCAAATAATAATATCCTCCAGAGACTTCATTAGGAGGGATTTCTTTCTTGTACACTTTTTTATTATTCCTCTAACTGGGATTGCTAAACTTATACACTTGCCAATGCAGTTTAGCAAACAGAATTGTTGATTTGGAAGAAGAAAACTCACAATTCAAAGAGGTGTGTGTGTGTGTGTGTGTGTGTGTGAGAGAGAGAGAGAGAGAGAGAGAGAGAGAGAGAGAGAGAGAGAGAGAGAGAGAGAGAGTCTAAAAATGCATCTCCAAATGTTGATAGTGAATTAGATAGTGAAGATTTGATATCCTACGTCAGCAGACAATATTTGGTATTGACCAGCCTGGAATAGCATATAGGCTGAAATATTATACCTCACACGTGTCCATTCAGCTGCTTTGATTCATGGAACTGGCACTGAGCATAAATCTAAACATCACCTTAATATACCCACTGGGATGAGAAAGACTTTGTCACTCACCAGAAGCTCAGCTAGTTGCTGATATATCATGAGTTGTCATATTCCATGACCACTAGTGGGTGGTAGTGCTCAAGAAACTTGAAGGAAGGCATGATATGGCATTCTAAATTATTGCATTGGTTATGTGCAATAAGCATAAAGGGTTTATAAGCCTTTATAAGCATAAAGGGTTAGCCATATTTTTTAATTTTTGTATTCATTTGTTCCAGAACAGATAGTCACCTCTTCCTCAAACTGCTTGCGCAAATGCAATAGGGTAGATCAGGCACCCCCAAACCCCGCCCTCCAGATGTTTTGGGACTACAGTTCCCATCATCCCTGACCACTGGTACTGTTAGCTAGGGATGATGGGAGTTGTAGTCCCAAAACATCTGAAGGGCCGAGTTTCGGGGTGCCTGGGGTAGATGATGGAGTTACGGTAGTTTGTTTCCTGTTGCTGCAAATGGTTGGGCATAAACCAATGGGTTCAAGTGAGAAGAATTCTAACAAAGCATTAAAAAGAACTTCCTGACTGTATGAGCTGAACAGAAAGCCTTGGAACATGGTGGGCTGTCCTTTGCCAGTGGTTTTTAAGTGGCAGCAGGGTCGACACCTATTAGGGATGTTGTAGCAGTAGATTTGTTGCATCAGCAGGGATTTGAAATATATTACCATTGAGGTTCCTTAGTGGGTTCCAGCCATTCAGGTTCCACGCTATCATTCTAATTAGCAAACATAAAAGAGATCTTTGCCCAAATCTGCCCCTCTGCCTTTGAACACCACATTGCCTCTCACAAAGCCACTCACCTATATACGTGTATACAACATTGCATTGAATGCAGTGATGTGCTTCATTTAAATCATTTCATGTTTTCCAATATCTGAATTGGGGGGGGGGACCCTTGCTTCCTGTAATAATCATTTTCTTTAGCCTAAATAAATCTCCCTCCACCACCACATTATCCCCAAGGAGATGTTCCTCTGAGATTTGTCCAGATGCATATTAATGAGAATCTATCACTGTGGGAGTTGGCCACAATGGTTTCCTCCAGTATAAATACTCCACAGAAAATTTTGAAACTATGGCAAAAAGTGCCTAATCTGACTACTTCCTACTCTTTTTTTAAAAAAAATGCTTTTATTATTTTCCTCCCTAAACAATATTTTTGACAATATAATAGCAAACACAAAAACTTTCAGCTCTGCCAAACATGCGACTTCCATGCTTCCCTTCAGCAGGTTTTTTGCTTTCAAGTCCAATCTTGCAATTTAGCTCTTTAACTTCAATTGTCCACATTGTAGGATTTATTTCAATTGTTATTCAAATATACAGCGGTACCTCGGGTTAAGTACTTAATTCGTTCTGGAGGTCTGTTCTTAACTTGAAACTGTTCTTAACCTGAAGCACCACTTTAGCTAATGGGGCCTCCTGCTGCCGCCACACCGCCGGAGCACGATTTCTGTTCTTATCCTGAAGCAAAGTTCTTAACCCGAGGTACTATTTATGGGTTGGCAGAGTCTGTAACCTGAAGTGTATGAAACCTGAAGCGTATGTAACCCGAGGTACCACTATACAATAAACTTACTCCAATCCCTTTGAAATTTTTGATCGTCCTGATCTCAAATCCGGCAGGACAGTCTGGCCAATTCATACAAAGTCCATCATCTTTGCCTGCCACTCAGCAATCGTACGTACCTCCTGTAACTTCCACTTTGGGGCCATTATGTATGCTGTGGCATACATAAATAGTCTTTGATCTATCTTGACTACTTCCTGCTCTTAACATCCTGACATGGGTAGAATTTATGGCAAATCTACTCAACTACATCCAGAGCAGGATCACGACACCAAAGCTGACCACAGTTTGGGAACATGCACATAACAGCACACAAATGCACACAACTAACTAACTAATACTATGGACGATCTTGAGTGTTTGTGTTGTGTTGAGGAAATTCCTCTTATGTATCTTCCCATTTAGAAGAACTGACTCTCAAAATGATTATTGTTTGATTATTGCTAAATTCATCAAATGTGCTGTTCACCCAAGACAGGGAAGTCTCTACGTGACTTCAAGTTTAAAAACATACAAAATTGTAAAATCAAGAACCATCATTATAGAAACAAAAAATTACAGTATGTAGAACAAAAGATACCAGCTTCCACAGGGGAGAGATGGGACATACAATTGCTCAGAGGCAACGTCTCAGAAAGCTGTTTTTTAAAGCCCCTGTAATGTCCATTGCAAATTAGAAATCTATTTTTCCTTTCCTAGAAACGTTTAAAGCAATGCTTTGAGCCAGCAGGTTGGCATCATCCTCTTGCCTTTGAAAACAGAAACCATGAGTTTTACACTGTGTCTTCTTTTCTGGGCAGCAACATTAGCAGGTAAGGGAGATGGCCAGTGAAAGATCTGTCCTAAATTATATTTTTGGTTTGTCAGTCAAAGATTCTGAAAATGTTGTGATACATAATGAAGAAAACAATGAAGAGAGACATGACAGATATCATATGGGACACGAGGAACCTCAATTCCCTGTTGCTTGAGCCCTAGGTCAAAATATACACCAAAATGTTGCTGGTCTTTTTGGTCATGGCAGTTGTCAAGCTAGATAAATACATGGAAGTATTTATCTACCACACTATTATTTATACTGGAGAAACAATGATTGTTTGGTTG